>NC_133753.1:26659341-26962371 GCF_036562045.2 Rhinolophus sinicus | reverse complement strand
ACATGTGAAAATTCCCCAGAAACAGCCAGTTACTTGGACACCTTGTTTAATTAAAAAGAAACGAGGGGAAAAGACAAGTTTACAAAGCACCACGGTAAAACAGAAGTCATTGTTGTAACAGTTTTATTCAAGTCTGTGTGTGCCTGGCGGTGAGACCAGGCTGAGATCGGCATTACACTGTAATACAATGAGAGGTTTAGCCATCGCACCAAGCCTGCTTGGCATCCCTAGTCAACAATTTACAGTACCTTGAAAAAAAAAAAAAAAGAAACCAAAGAAAAGAACCTGAAAATTTTTCTTCAGGACTTTTCTATTTTAAATATTGTTGACAAGTTACAATAACTTAAATCCCAAAGCAAAATGGGAATTCAAAGACACAGGGTCAGGACACACGGACAGGACACTAGAGCAGGGAGGGCCTAGGATGAAAACTAGTAGCTAATTACAGAGAAGGAAAACAAACACGTACGTGAACTTTCACTTTACCTGGACTCAAAGGCTCTAACAGGGGGAAATCCCAAAGAAAACTTTTCTGCGAAGTAAGTAGATAAAACCCATCTCCAACTCCTTTCCTTAATTCTCTAGAAGATACAGTCTTAGACCAAATCTGTGTGTGCGCACGGGAACGTGTGTGTGTGGGGGGGAGGAATGGGTGATGAGGGAAACGAGGAAATATTTGACAAGTTCATCATCTCCCTTCTTCGCTACAACTGGGTACCAAGGGCATGTAACTCCTAGATACAACAAAAAAGGCAAAAGCCTGGCTTCAAGTTCCACACAAGGAGCTACAATAAGGCTTCCAAACTCGAAAGGCTGGGAGGGACATTGAAGCGATGGCAAAGAACAGTAATGGGGCAACTGGAGGCTAGAAACAGGAGAGGAGCCCACAGGCCTGGAGTGGTCCTGGGAGAAGAGCTACAGAATTGACACATTCAACCCGTGTGGAACAAACCCTGAAAAATTGTGGAGAGGAAACAGGGGAGGAGAAAGCAGCCAGTGGAGAGGAAGGCGGCTGAGTGTCGGGAGGTTACAAGTTCTGCTGGGTAAGTCCAGTCACAAAAGCAGATGATGGGTTAGCCATGGGACACACTCCTCCTGGGACAAAGAGCCATCACAAGGTCTAGGTGTATCTAAGCTAGACTGATTTTATCCCAGGGCTTCTAAATGGTGGCCTAAAATGCGCTCAGAGGAAAATGAGAGACAACTTTGGAGCCAAGCAGATCAGCAATGTAGCTGCTGTGTGATCTTGGCCATGATACAAAATGATCTGAGCCTCAGTTTCCACATCCCCGGATGGGGGTCACACCTCCCCTCCCAAAATGATTGAGTTAAAAAAAAAAAAAAAATATATATATATATATATATATATATATATATATATGTGTGTGTGTGTGTGTGTGTGTATACACACACACACACATACATGACAGCACCTCCCACATAGAGGAAATGTAATGATTTCCTATAATTTCTGGTTATTCCCCAGGCCTAGGCCAGGATAAACCCATCTCTCACTCTGACAGTGATGAAGGAAAGAGCCATAGCCAGCATGGCTTCTGGAACTGGAGGCAGAGATAAATGATGAGAGTGAAATAAAGATGAGAAAATAATAATGATAGTAAAAAGGATACTGGTGGCAGTGATGTGATGTGTTGACGTTAGAAGGCTCCCTAAGGCCAGGCACAGTGCTACGGAACACCGCTATAGGCGGGCAAGGAAGTGCAAACACCTCCACCCACTTGAGTCCTTTCTGAAATCTGGGAGAGAGAATGAGTATGGTTTGTTCACATCTCCAGAAGTTCAAAGATGTCCCAAAAAGGCTTAAGAAAGGCTCCTCTCTACTGCAATCACTTACCTTTCCCTTAAAACATGTACACACCTCTAAGTGGCCTCAAGGTTTCAGAGAGGCTGAAAGGAAGCCAGAGGATATCAAGAAAAAGTCACCCCCAATTACAGGTCCAAAGATGAAAACTGTCCTTGATGTTTCACCGTTCTTTCCTATGTAAATGCAAACACTCCCAGAGCTACCACCTCACTGAGGACTTGAGGGCAAGGTCAACCAGAACAAACAAACAAGCCTAAAACCTCCTTCCCAACTCTGCCTGAGCACCACCACAGATCCAGACGAGGGGCAGGCAGGGCCAGGGCAAGGGCGAGGTGACTGAAGTGCTCACTTGGGTTGCAAAACTTAAGGGGGCACCAAAAAGACCACAGTTATCAAGATAAATCATATTTCAGTATTTTAAGTTAAAATGAATGAAAACAATCCATGTTGAATACAATACCAAAATTTTAAATAAAGTCAGCATCTGTCCATACAGTTGTCTGGGTGTGAAGGATTTTAGGAATGTGGACAACTTAGTGCTTTTGAAACTTGGTCTTGCACTTTAGTAAGTGCAGGGCAAGTAACACCATATCCACAGGGCCGTCACTCCCCAGGACTCTTCATAAAACCAAGCTGACCTCTGGGTTCAGAATTCCTGGATGTCCACTTCACGTGTCCCAGGAGGAAAGGGCTGTCTCTGAACCTCAGGAATTATGTCCCAGTGTTTCATCCAGAGACACCTATCTCGTTGTCAGGTCCACGCCTGCCAATCAGTCTAGTAAAACTAGGTTGTGGGTGTTGGCAGGGAGGGTGGGTCAGGCCAGTCAGGAGGGAAGATGGGTCAGGAGAAAGGCCTGTTTCCAAGAGAAACAAAGAGAGGTGTGGAAAAGCTCCTGGCTCTGGTAACCAACTGGGCCTTTCTCCATTTATTGTTTCCAGCTGCAGTTGTGAGCTAAAAACCCAAAGCGAGGCAACGGGGAGGGGATGCAGGGAACCAGACAGTAAGAATCAGGAAAGACCAGTCCTACTGGCTCCAGATTAAGGAGGGAGCCCAACCTTTGGAAGAACAAATGCCAGGGCTCCCTGAGAAGCCTTGGGGTGGGGTGGGGGGTGCAGGGTGCTTTCCAGGCTGAGTAATGGACAAAGGAGGGGGTGGGGCCTGTCAGTATCTCATCAAGTCTAATGGAAAATATTCAGTCAACAGTCTGAGATGAGGGGCTCACCTGGCCTGCACAGCCAACCAGAAACCCAGGGTTGGGTCAGCCTAATTAGGCACCTAAGCCCTGTTAATTAGCCTTAATCAGCCAGGACTCCAGTTTTTGCCTCCTGCCTTCCAACACTAGTGGTCTGAGGTGGCAAGCACCCAGGTGGCAAAGCCAGGAAAAAGCCAAGTCCTGAGGACTCCCCAGAAGCAGCAGTGAGTTTTCCTTTCTGATGTGGATTTTTATTTATTTGAATTCCTGATCTAAGAAAACAGTGTTTGCCTGAAAGAAGAGAGGCACATTTGAGAATGTGTTCCGAACAATTACTGTGGCTTGACAAGAAATCATCCTCAGGTCTGAAGCCAAAGAGAGAGGCCCGAGGTCTAGAAGGTTGAACCATGTAGAGCTGATCATTTTCCAAATGTTTCTGACCTACAACCCTCCTCCCTCTCCGCCCCACTTTTCTCCACAAAGGGAAGCAATCTAGCCAGGTGAGGATTCTCAGTGCTGGACCTGGGGCTCCAGGACCTTACGTTTTAAAGTTAGAAGTTCTGCTTCGTGCTTCCGGCTTCCGGTACGAAAGGCAGCATCATCCTTAGTTCGTGGTTGGGCTCAGAGATCCACAGAGGGGAAGAGACGCTGCTCAGGTCACCAGATTCCTGCCACCACGTTCGCTTACGGCCACAACGCACTGTGAGGGCTGCTCTCACCTCCCACCCAGTCCACAGTCTCTGGCAGGGCCCTCAGGAAAAGCCTGGCATCCCAGAAACGGCAGCACCTGCTTCTTCCCCCAACCCTTCAAGAGGCAATGGAGAGTTCCTGACCTGTCAGGGCCTCACACGCTAGGGTCAAAGGCACAGGCTTAATAAAACACGAGGGAAAGGTCAGGTTCTGCATTCAGAAGGGCCTGCTGGACGGACATTTCAACCCTGAAGCATACCATTCACAGTCATCCAGCCTTCAGTAGCCACAGCTCTGTGCTTGGTTAAAAGCAAGCTTGAAGAGTTAGGGCTGCTGATGAGGGGGTCTCCCTCCTCATAGGGGAAGGAGGCAGGAGGGCTCCCCAATATGGGGATTGTGGAGCAAGAATCAGGCCTAGCTGCCCTTGGCGTGTCTCGTGTCCCTGAGCAATCGTGGTCTGAAGGAAAAGGGCTTTGTGAGGAAGCCCATACCATGACACATGTCCCAAGGGTCAGCAGACCCTTTCCCAAAGATCTCTTCCAGGAATTGGCCTGATTCCAGTCTCTAAATAAATAAGACTCTGCGAGTGACTCCAAGAAATCAGAGACCTGAAACTGTGATCCTGATGCTGCTTCCCACCTCCCCGTCTCCTACTTCCTCCTCTGTCAATCAGACACTAATGGTAGGGATGACCTGCCTGCCAAGTTAAGTGAGGGAATTAGGAAGGATGCTTGTAAACATCAGGTGCTACATAAATGCAGAAAAGCACGTGCCTCACCATGGTCCTTATTAGTCATGCAAAGCCAACTCCCAATCACAACTCTTCCAGAAGCCAAAAGAAGAAACAGTCGGTGAATCTCCTTGAAATAAAGGTGGTGAGAACCACAGTCACCTTCAGCAGTCCGTCCTAGTCACTGCCTGCAGAGAGCCACGTGCTTCACTGACCTGCTGCTGATACTTACTCTCATTGCCCTTGTGAGGGAAGCAGGTGACGGCAGCTTTTACAGGAAGGAAATCTGAGAGGGGCAAAGGGACGAGCCTGAGGTCAGACACCAAAAGCAGAATAGGGAAGAGAGCCAACTTGTTCAGGTCTCAGAGCCTGGTGGCCGACTCAGCAAACCATCCACGCAGCTTTTTAATCTCTCTTCACTTGAATCTTCACCTTTGAGCATTTCCCCACCTCTATCAGCAAGGATATCGAATACAGAAGGAAAATGACGTAATTTTGCAAAAGTCGGGAGGAAAGGGTAGCATTATTCCCAGTCATGCAAACACAGGATTCATCGTCATCGTGACCGTTGTCGTCACTACCAGACCCGCAGGATGTGAAGTTAAGAGCATCCACCACAGCTCTTAGAAATAATACGAGGATAACTGGGACCTTTACTCAGCCCCTGGCAGTGACCTGGATGCCCAAGGGGAAAAACGGAGGATAATCCTGTTTAGAATCAGAGGAAGGAGCCAAAGGATCCTATCACCCTCGTCCACATAGTGAGCCCCTGCCAAGAGCAAGAGGAAGAATCTCTGAAGAAAGAGAAGGGAAAAGGAAGGCCGCTACTACCGCTGCAGAGGCAAGGGAACCTGGGCGGACAGGAAGCAACTCAATCCCGTTACTGTACAGGATCCATATCCCATCCCGACCTTGCCCTACAGAGAAAGAGTGTGGCAAGCAGGTTTGGAGGAGTGGAAAGTTCCCTCTTCTTCATGGAAACTCACAGAAGCATTTCCAGAACAATCTTGCTTCTTCCTTCTGAAGGTATAATTCTTCCCTTAGCACAGACCCAGGTCTCCCTTGTCGTCCCCCTGGATGGAGGAGTAAGAACTGGGTTCAACCTCTCACTCAATGGCAAGTGGCTGTCATTCAGTTTACGCTACCTCACTTATATACCACTTCCAAGAGAGATGGCTGCAACCTAACAAAATGACAAAAAGCAGGAAATGAGCAAAGGAAAAATCCCTGCCTCTTATCAGAGAGCACTGTCCAGAGCCAGCACGGTTTATATTACGCTGTAGGCCGTACCCCACCAGAGCGCCATTTAGTGGAGCCACACTTTTACAGATGTGTTAGTGGCTCAGGGGCTGGAGCTATAGGGAGTCCAGGGAGAGGGCACAGAACAGACCATCTGTGTCCCTCTCCCCACCAAGAATGAAGAGGAAGTCACTTGGTTTGCTGAAACTGCTGACAGGATTCACATTTTTTCCCTCTTAGCTGAGGAATGGGAGAGGAGAGGCAAACATAATCTCCCTACTCAAGACTAGGTGGGGCCCTTGAACCAACAAGGAACACTCTGAAAACCAAGGTCATCCCTTTTGTCATCCCCAGGGCAGGATGTCTATCATAGTTCCAGAGTGAGGGCGGTGACCATCCACCACTTGGATCTGTTTCACTGCTTTCCCTACTCTGGCATTCAGGCAATGCCAGAATTCAAGGAATCTGCAGGTTGGCTTCCAACATCTCCAGAGAAATATTCCATGATAAAAGACAGTGGAGCAACATTTAGAGAGTCTTGAGGGGAGAGGAGCAAGACCTAAGAACTCTACTCCCCATCAAATTGTTAGTTCCGCACAAAGACAACTGTTCACACTTGACACAGGAGGCCTCAGGGTAAGGGGAATAGTGAAGATACACATGAGAAAGCTCCAGAAGAAGTTCAACATTCTACTTAAGGAAACAAATTCCAGAAAAGTCAGAGTTGGCCGCTGTTGTTTTACTGCCTAGCTCATGGCCCAGAGCCCAGCATGAGGGGCTCTCTGTGCTCAGAGACAGGAGGCCTTCGTCAGTGTGCACCGCTTGGGACTTACAGGCTACTGTACATCAGCGGTTCACTAAGCATCTTACAAACATCATCGCCTCACCACATCCATGTTGGAAGGTAATGCTAATGGCTCCGTTTTACTTCAAGGGTGTCCCAGAACGGATAGCCTGGCTGAGAAGGAATACCCACAGTTCCAACGCCCAGTGTCCAGGACCCCTCACCCTGACCCCATCGGCTATTTGGGTGCAATGCAGAGGTATCTATAACCCAAAGTCCACTAATTCCAGGGGCTGCAGGAAAGGTCAACGGAAGGGAATAACACACAGAGATCAGACAACAAAAGGGACAGACACAGAAGCTTCATCTCTGGCATCCCAAGAAACTATTCATGGGATGAGCATATATTTGTCTATGTGCTGACGAAGCGAGCACAAATGAGCATATATTTGTATCAGAATCTGGTCTGACCATGTTCGGACCCCAGGCAGGAGATGGGTGCCATCAACAAGTGCTGGTTTCTTCCCTTCTGCGTTTTTCAGAAAGGAACAAGGATAGACAGACAGACTCTGCTACCCTCTTTACTGAAATTCAGTGAATTTTCCCTAACTCCCTTCCCTCCCCCCAGTTCTGAGGCGACTCCCCCTACCACTGGTTGGCTCAAATAAATAAGTGGGGCACCTGGAAGTGCAGGTAGGTAGTGCCAAGTCTATCAACTCCCATGCCCCACACTGGGGCACCTTGCCTCCAGTCCTCCAGCTAACATGAAAGGACTTAGGACACAGAAAAGCTCTTATCTCACACCAAACAAGATTCGGATTCTTGGGTGTTGGGGAAGAATGTGGAAGAGGAGCAAAATCAATCACAGAACATCCAATACTGGTGTTTGGGAAGGCTGAAATCAGGGCCAACAGAGGGACCCCAGGACAGACTCTGGGTATACCCAGGGGGCTTAGGAGGGGGAGCAGCAGACAGATTTGGCTGAGTGACACTGCAGGGTCACCCCAAAGGCGAGGAAGACTGTGGAGAGTGGGGGACATGCATGCACCCCCTCCCCTGGACAGCCAGAGCTGATACCCACAGCGCCTCCAGTGGACATGGGTAGAAAGGCCCTGCAGGCCGAGAGACCCTCTGAAGTGGCCCTGCTTCCATCCCTTCCATCTTCAAAGTGCATTATCAGTGCAAGAAGTAGGACTGGATCTCAGGGGGTCCAACTCTGAGAAAGGGCTGTGCCAGCCAGCTCCCCCCGCCCCCATATCCTCCTGCTTCCTCCTTGCCCACCCCTGACCCTTTACAGGCTAAGACCAGAATTCTTGCTGGATCTCATAAGGGGCAGGCCTGTGTGTGTTCAGTTCAGCTCTGCACAGTGGCACAGTGCTGTCCTGACTCTGGCCCTCTGCATCCAGGTCCAGAAGCGTCCGCTCACTGGGGGGCAGTGGCCCTGACTGGAACGGGAGCAGGGCTGGAAGTCCAGGCCGCTCTTCCACAGTGCTGCTGCTGCTAGCAAAGCAGGAGTCCAGGTTGCTGGGCGTCTCCGTGCTGGAGCTGTTGGCTGGGGAGGCGCTACGGGCATGGCTGGGGGACACAAACCACCAAGGGTCCAACCGTTGCCGGTTGGCAGAAGGACGTGGCCGAGGCAGAAACTCCAGGGTCTTGGGTCTTTCCAAGGTAGAGTCCTGCTGTGTGTTCCAGCGTCGTGGGGTTGGGGGAAAGACCACATTGGGGTCAGGGAGACGGGGGAATTCACCTGGATCTCGGCTGGGGCTGGGGGTTTTCAACATTCCTGGTCAAAAAGACAAAAGGAGAGGCATCAGATGATGGCACTTCGTTTCTGAGCCAGAAATATGCTGCTCCCTCCCCACCTTGCCATAGCCCTACTCACTTAGGATAAGATGAATAATACATAATTAATGTGCATCTACTATGTGCCATGCAGCGCTGGGAGCCCTGGAAATATACCAGTGAACTAGAAGGCCATGGTCACTGTATCTGATAATAATAATGAGACATAGGGGGGTCACATCTGTAATGAAATGACTTAAGGTAGATGGCAGCAAACTACAACCCATAAGCTAGCCCCGTGTTTGTAAATAAAGTTTTATTGGAACATAGCCACACTCATTCCTGCTCTCCCACTACAGCAGCAGAGTTGAGTAGTTACAATGGAAACTGTATGACCCACAAAGCTTAAAATATTTACTATTCGGCCCTTTACCAAAAAGGTTTGCTGACCCCCGATTTAAGGAAATGTCTGTTCATTCACAGTTCATTCATTCAATAAACATGTGATGGGAACAAAGCTAGATACCAGAAATCTAAAAAGGATGAGTAATATAAGGGTCTCTATCTCCAAAGAGATCACATATTTGAATTTAACAAAAAAATGTGAAGGGGGAGGGATACCTGAATCGTCAAATCCAACTGTCATTCATCCTCAAATCTCGTAGGAAGGGTATTGCCATCCCTCTCCTACTGGATTAGAGGCAGTTTCCAAGTCAGATCCAAGTCTTTTAGGGAGCAAGAGACAATGGTAGGAAAGACCAAGGCTGGGCGTATGCCTGCCCAGGTGTCACAGGTGTCATATGGTGAAGGCAGGCGTATGCACAGGCACTGCAATTTACCTGGCCACCTCTCCACATCCAGAGTCAGGCATGAGAAAGGGATGAGTGGCGCAGGGTGTGAGGCACAGGTGGACGCTTGCCTTATGAGTGTTTCTATCCTAATGCTGTAAAGAGAAGCAAGAGCCCAGCTACGTTGCAGAAAATAGCCATTCTGTATGCAGAGCAGGACTTCTTTCAGTAATTTCGTTCTCCTCTGCAGGGAACAAACAGCACCAGACTCCTGCCCTTCCTGTAGGCTGAAAGCACTGCACTGTGCACTCGAAGACCCAGTGCCTGCACATCTGCAGGGGTCCCAGAACCTGCCTGCCCTCTTTCGCTCCCCAGGCAAGACCCCCTGAGGCATAGGACAGAGAGAAGTCAGCCACTGTTCCACCCCAGAGCAGCATGTCTTGATTGGCT
The DNA here is from genome assembly GCF_036562045.2 of Rhinolophus sinicus. Taxonomy (NCBI): domain Eukaryota; kingdom Metazoa; phylum Chordata; class Mammalia; order Chiroptera; family Rhinolophidae; genus Rhinolophus; species Rhinolophus sinicus. Next base: position 26,952,890 of record NC_133753.1, on the reverse strand, counting down.
GAGTCAGAGAAATGGAAGTCACTCCCGGGGGAGGCACGAAGGCAGGAAAGAGAAAGGAGGAGGAGGGCAAGACTCACCTGCTCCAGGGCTGGGGCTCAACCCATTGCTGGAGGGGCTCCTGCTGGCTAGGAGAGCCGCTGGCTTGAGGGCCCCATCTGAAGGAGTCCGCCGGTGCCCACTGGGATGGGTGGGGGCTGTAAGGGTGACGTGGGTGGGAGTCAGAGATTGGTTAGGGTCTCGCTTGAAGCGCTCTACTCGGACATTGACCAAAGGGTTGTGGGTGCAGGGGGTCCGGGGTGGGGCATCAACTGGGCTGACAGGCATCTCATACACCATGATCTCATCACTGTCGGAACGCAGCAGGGAGCGGGTGGAGTTGCACTCGGAGATGGAGGAGAGAGAGAGCAGTGTTAGGGAGGCAGAGGGGTCTCCTAGTAACAGCATGGGCTCTTCCTTCTTGAAGAGCTTCCGGGATGGGGGGCTGGTGCTCCGGCGAGGACGACTGGCCCTCTGAAAAAGACCCTCACGCCTCTTCTTCTCCTCCCGGGCTGGTGGCTCAGGTTCCTCCGGGGGAAGCAGCTGGCACTTGCCAGCTTCCAGCAGGTCAAACCCTAGGCCTGTGGCTGCGAGAACAGCCCCACAACCAAGCAGAGCCACCTCACAGCGACGGTGGTGGGTGCCACCTCGCTTGAGGCTATTGGTTGGCGTCAGTTGAGGGGTACTGGTGGCTGAGTTGACTGGGGTGGGTTCCTCGTGGACTCCATCACTGGAGGGGCCATCCCCATCCTCTCCACGAGGGAATGGGATACAGAGGTAGGACTGGTTGGGTGAATGCTGTAGATGACTCTCCTCACTCCTTGGGCCTTCACTGTCCTCATCCTCTGTGAAGATGAGAAGAGGAACAGGAAAGAGGAAATGGGAACGAAGCAACAAGAATAAGATTCTGGTCTTTTTCTCCATCTCCAGGCCTCCTGAGGTCAAGGGACTGGGCACTGAACCAATAGGGCTTTACTCTCCACACTCAACTCTGACCAGTGGGAAAATCACTCTCCATTCCAGAGCCTGTTTCTCTGTTTGCCGAAAGGGGATCTGCTAATCTGCTCTTTCTTTAGAGCATAGGGACCCTCAACACAAGAAGCGCAGTGTGAGTTTCCTAGAACATTGGATAAAACAGAAATATCCCTAATTTTTTGCACCTTAAAATTGGAAGGGACCTTGGATTTCTAGAATGATATCCTAGAGACTTGTCTTAGGACTAGTTTCCTGGAAAGGATTAGAATCCCCTACATGGGTAAAGGCCAATCTACTCTATAGACTGACTTGCTATGACCTTGGAAATCTACAGACATAAGAGGACTACCTGAAAGAGAACCGGGGGAAGAACTTACCCATTTAGCAATCATGGGCAACACTGTAAGGCTTCCTTAAGAGGAAGACTGCAGCGTCTTCTACCACCATCTCTTGTGGACTCCCCACATTAAAATACCAGGAAACAGACCCAGAAAAGGGAGATGGCTGATTCAAGCCGCACCTTTCTGCACTCCCCTAAGGAGACTATAACTAGCCCCATGGGATAGAAGGCCAAGGGCAGGCTCCATGGCAGCAGTAGTGATTTAGGAAGATTCAAAATGGGAGTAGGGCAGACTAAGAGGGAAGAGGGTGGGGGGACCAGGAGTTGAGTAAGAGGAAACGACCCCCATGCAGTAATACTAAGGGTCCAAAATAGTCCCAAAAGCTTGGCCAAGAATTCCCTGAGGTAACAGGGGAGAATCAAGACGAGGGCTATGCTTACCCATCTCCATGAGGCTGGTGAACCCTGGCAGGGCTGGGCTGCTCCTTGGGCCCTTCCCCAGGTTGGGGGCACTGGACGACCACTGTTTGTATCCATCTACCAGGGATTTGAGGCTAAATAAGGGGAAATGAGGAAACAGTTAAAACTGCTTACTTCTCTTCCTCCATCCTCAGCTTCACGGGCCTGTGGAAATGTCCTTCCCTGTCTGCTTAATTACATCAAAACCCAAGAACCTTGGGATACAGGCAATAAATCTTACTGAGCCCACCTGCTTCATTAACAAAAGTGCACATGCTCTAGGGAAATAAAAGCAGTGGCATGAGCCATCCCCTTCACATGCTGCTATGGGCTATTGCAAGATCTGGTGAGCAGGCTGGAAGCACGTAAGGACTACCTAGCACAAGCCAGGGTCTTGCCTGAGCCCATCTTAAGGGAGAGGCCATCAATCCACAGACACTGAATACAACACATTGGTGACATTAGAAATACTGCAATGCCAAGACCTGTGATGCGAGGCAAGCTCTGGGCAATGAGCTAGCAGAGATGGGCCAGGCCACTCCACTCACACCATTTCTCAATTTCTCCTTCCAAGCTTATGGCATGCTTAGGCAACTTTCAAAGCCATCCACTTCTCAGAAAACAAAAACCAGCCAACAAAGCTGCACCCACACAGTGCACTTTGGGACAGACCTATGTGGGTAGGACACAGTGCTGTACTTGAGCCCTCGGTTTGTCTGGGACTGGAGAGGAAAAGGACAGGAGCTCACTTTCAAATCTCTGTGATCAGCTCACACTGACAAGCCAGGAACCCCAGGATACAGGCTGGGAGCCCCGCCTAATCCCCTTATAGACTGGGGGAATCAGGGGCCCAGAAACACTGGTCTCTTCGCTTGAGGACAGCAAGAGGGAGGACTGAGAAATCTGTGCTATGGTTGCCTTGGAGATACGAGGATTAGAACCAGAGGTGGCGCTCATTTTAGGGACAGAAAAAGCTGTTCAACTATAGCCTCCTCTTGCCCGCCCATCCTGAACGACCACCTTTGTCCTGACTTCAGGTCTCTGTTTCAAGTGCTATCACAAACACCAGTGAATTCAAGTACATTCCAGCCACCAGCGGTGTCCACCAAAAGACACAGCCAGAAATGAGCACGTTGCTAAACCCCTAGCTTGGGTCTTCTAACTGATAATCTTGTAACACCGCCTCCAGCTCTGGGTCCAAGGAAATCCAGATTAGTAAAGTCAAAGCCAGGGCTACAGATCAAAGGGTAAATAGCCAAGTACCGTCTGCGTAAAATTAAGGGTGCCCGGAGAACCCCAACAGGTCAGGGAAGTGGAGAACAAGCAACAGTCAGCCCAACACAGGAATTTTCCCAAGGTGCACGATGGTACTGCTTAAAAAAACAACAAAAAAAAACGCATCAGCACAGCCCGGTAATAATGAGGTTTGAGTCTCTGGCGTATGCTGTGAGAACAAGGAAATGGAAGGGGGATTATTACCAATACATTTGCAAGGGTGAAGAGTAGACTCACCCCAAGTGGAAATGTGGAGATTCTGATGGGGTACTTAAACCATTAGCTTTCTCACGTCTCTGAGGGGATCTTCAATGAATAAAGACAATCAGTAGTGGGCAGCAGCGGGCACATCCAGCTTAGCCTCTCCCACACGAGAACCCTCAGGGCTGCCCTCTAGCTACATCGCCATCCACCCTCCCCTTGTCCAGTCAGCAAAGCCTACACCATTAAAGAGTATTAACAAGATGGCCCTGCTTGAGTTGGTACAGGCCAGACATTCCAAATCTGTGTGACTGGTCCTGGGCAGCCACAGCATAATTGCAGGGGTCCTGTGAACCCATAGATACCCAAGCTGACTACAGATAAGAGTGTATGTTTCCTACAGATGTGTATTATTTTTTTAAAGTATGGAGATGCAAATTCACTTAACCTTACGAAATTCAATATAGCTTTTTGCCATTATGTATTTTCTTCAGTCAACAGGGACTACATTTAGAAATATTGTCATACAGAGGCTCTCAAAAATATCTGACATTAAGGAAGTCTTTACTCGAGACTGGATAGAATATATTTTATCTCTTCAATAGGAATTAAGAATCATGAAAAATAAAGTCACATATTTTGAACTCATTCAGAAGTTTTGAGGGAAAAAATCTATATAAGGAGGAAGAAAATCCCAAAGTTAATATTTGGTAATGCAAAATAAAGTTACTTTACTAACAAGACAAAAAAAAAAAATCTTTTAATGAAGCAGAGCCGTAGAAACTATTGGGATCCATAGCCACCCTCGGAAATCCTACCTAGAATCACACTAATGTCAGAAATATCACGGGATTCAGGGTGACAGTTTCTTCTCATCCCCAGCTCAGCTCTACTCTAGGCCAGGGCTCAAAGGACAAACTGAGGCGCTCTTGCTACTGTAGAATTCAGTATAGCAGAGCAATCTGTCATCCCCAGAGAGCTCAATCACTGAATTCCTACAATGCTTAGGTAAGTTTGCCCTCATATCTAAATTTTCTATTCCAAGGTATAACACAGAGAAACAGATTTTGGACATGAAATCTTAGTGTTTGGAGGAATACCAAGGGCAGTTACCTTATAGGTGCAGGGCACATATAAGCCTAATATTCAACCTTGGAAGCTCTTCATAGAGCCACTTAAAAAGGTAAAGGGGGTTGCTACTTATACTCACACTAGGAAAAGTCAAGAAACATGGTTCTAGATTCTAACACCATGAATAAGAAGCATAACCCGCTATGTTCATTCTTCAGGTATGAAAGAGAATTGTATGAGAAGCATGGAAGAACCATAGCAAATATGTACACATGCTCACTATGAGGCAGCTAATTTTTTTTTTTTCTAAATGAGAGCGCAGCTCACAGTGGCCCACGCGGGGACTGAACTGGCAACTTTGGTGTTAGTAGTAACGCACTCTAACAAACTGAGCTAACCAGCCACATGAGCTAGCTAATCTTTGCACTTCACAAAGATGAATTTATTTAATCCTCCGTCAACTCCATGAGATGGTACAGATATAATCCCTATTTTATAGATGAGAAAATATAAAGTCCCCCAGCTGGGTATGGTGGAGCCAGGATTTGCACCCAGGCAGGCTGGGGTCAGCATGCAAACTCTTTACTACACTACTAGTGACTAGCCTCTGAAGGACTGGAACTGGGTACAACTTATCTCCTAGGCCGCAAGCCCACAGCGAGAACAGAGGGGGAGCTCATACACATTAGTGTGGCTGTGGGGCGGGGCCTAAGAGAAGTTCTAGTGGCCCTTGAATTATGTCTAACTGCTCTGCCAGAGCTAGATTATTCTGTGGGCCGCTGCTTTGGGATGAGCCTCAAGTCAAGAGTCTCATAATCCACTCTTACTTCTCAGCAGATGTTTTTAAGGGGAAGAGCCAGGTATAAGGGGAACGCTCAGGCAGAACTCTCTATCTGCTTAATGCTTGGAGTACTTGCTACTCTGACTAGGACACCTTCAGGGGTCAGTGAACGATAACTTGTGGGCTACATTCTGCCTGCTACCTGTTTTTATAAAAACTGTTACTGGAACACGGCCATGCTCATTCATTTACGTCTTGTCCATGGTCTATGGCCGCTTCTGCACTACCACAGTGGAGTTGAGTAGTTACAAGAGACACCACTGGGCTCACAAAGCCTACAATATTTATCATCTGGCCCTTATTGGAAAAAGTATGCCGACCCCTATCCTAGGAGATTCCAGGGAAAAAGGAGATTGGAACACTCTGTGGTAAAGATCAAGAAGCTTATAATTTCTCAGAAAGGAGTGAAACACACAACAGAGAAAATGCTATTTCACATCATAGTTGAAAACAGTGCACCCGACGTTAAATGAGAAAGAATTTCCCATCATCTGGATCTTACCCTTCGTCTCCTGAGGCAAGCTCCTTCTGACCAAGTGTACCCGGCCCCCACGTCCGTCCTTTCTTCTTGGGGGCCCTCTTCTCTTCCTCCTCCACTTCCTCCTTCGGGAAGACTGAGCTCCGGCCCCAGGTTTTGCTGCTTTCACCTGGTGTCACTGTGAATAACAAAGGTTGGATGGGATCTGAAAAGAGACACAAAGAGTCCCCCCATAACTAGCCTCTACCCAAGCAGGCAGACACACACACATGCACACGTGCGCACACACACGTTCTGTGGGGTGGAATTGGGGGTGGGGTGGGGGTGGGTGGGGAAGTAGGTGGAAGAGAAAAAGATAAGGGGTAAGGAAGATGTGGAAGTCCTGAAATTTGGTAAGAAAGTGCTAGAAAGGAAGAAAATGAGGATTTCAAGACTGTGGAGAAGGAAGTTGGAGGACAGGGAAGGAATAGGCCTAGAGAAATGTAATAGATAAGAGGTGGAACAGTCCTCAGAGATTGGTACCTGAGAGCAAGGGCTGAAACCCAAATGCTTCAGAGACTTGGCTTATACCACAAATGAGTGAAGTGAGGGAACTGAGGCAAAATGCAGGGCATGTAGAAGCTGCCGTGAGTTCCAGCCAACAGTGGCCACATGCAAAAATGAATCCAATGACTTAGTTTCAAGGAAAGCCAGAAATCCAGCGTTTTTTTTGATGATTTCTACCTTTAAATTAGGGAAACTATTTCATTCATACACACACATGCATGCACATGTGTACATGTATGTGTATGTATAAATTCTTTTTAATAAACACTGCCATAAAAATAAAATTGGTCCAGATTTGGCCTATCATAAAATATTTGGCAAGTTTCCCTAGGACTACACTTTGAAGCCACTCTTCCCTGGGAAGCATGAACAGAAGAAAAACAATGATGCACCAAATATGGCAGAGCTCACAAGGTTCCCAGGCCACGGTACCAACCTATACGTGCATCACACACCTGTTTCCAAATTGCTTCATACCCACAATGCCCACATACCCTTTTTCTGGTATCTGACTAAGAGCAAAAGGTAGAGGAAGCAGCAGTAAAACTAATGGAGGGAGACAAGGGGAGGGCTCGGTTTGCGTACATATGTGCATGTATATACACATTGTCGAGAAGAGGTGGCAGAAGTTATGGATGGAGCAAGCCTGGACCAGTCGGTGGCTGGACAGAGTAGGGGACAGGTGCCCCTGGTGTGTTCTGGCCCCAACTAATTTGGGAAACAGTCTCACACTGGATGGCTCGAAGGCGAGGAATGATGGTGGGGCTTGCAGGAGGACTAGAGCGGCTGTTGACGAGACTCTTCCTTTTATCCATGGTGGGGGAGGCCTGTACCGTGAACTTGTGCTGGAAATCTGCTTGGGGGGAAAAACAGACACATGTGTATGCATTAGAAGTTTCCCATCATCAAATTCATGGGAAAACTGACACTTCCTGGCAGGCTTGAGGGACAGGCCCCCATTTCCTGAGAAGCTCCTTGTTCACCTGGGAAATATTCTGTTTTAGAATCCTCTTGCTTTCCCAACAGACAGTAGGATGGCAAGATGAACGCACGAGGAGAAGGAAATTCCTCATCTGAGTGAACGCCATTAGACAGTTTTCATAAAGCTGTCTGTATAATGTATACAGGTGTAGCAATTACATATTTAGAATAGTCATTTTTAGTTCAGGAGAGCTAATTATTCTAGGAAATCCAACTTAAAATTCTCCATTTCATGTAATCTAAGCATACGCTTCCTCTTCTCAGGGACCAAAGCAGGCAGACTAATGATTATCGCTCCGCGCAGGCAGAGCAGGGTAACAGCAACTAGTCCTTGGTGGGAACTCAGCGGAGTGAGGGACCTGGGATGAAAGGTCCAAATTCTGACATATTCCAAAGGCAGTTACAGCATCGCACCAGGAATGTACAACTTACAGCTATGAGTTTCTGAGTTTCATTCTCCTCATTTATCAAAGAGGTATTATAATTAGACTGTGAGTTGACACCTATCTCCCTACTAGACTGTGATCTCCCTGAAGGTGGGAACTATTGCTTTTATATCTGCTTCCCCCGTATGCTGCGGTATGCTGGCACATGCTATATGCTCAAGAGGCGCTTAAAGACTCTGTTACCTGAAAAGAAAAAAAATGTACAACCGGGAAACCAGTAAACATGTCCCATGAACACATTCACTGACTTTCACTAAATGAATTCCCTTGTCTGTATGTAAGCCACCAACCTAGTGCTTAAAATCATCCACTTCTGCTCCTGTTGTGTCACGTTTCCTTGGTTCCTTGCACTTCTGATAACCTTGCTTCCTGGAGGCCTTACGGACTCCGAATACAGTAAACTCTTTTTATCTACATAAACACACGCTTGAGCACACATCTCTCTCTATGGGTACACTGCACCCCACAAGATTCTAATTCATAGTTTCATATTTCTTAGAATTTTCCCAGGGCTAAAGATTCTACAAATGTACTCATATTCAGCTGATGTGTTTCTGAAAGGGTATGTGTAAATCAAATTCTTATATATTAATCCTCATCTCAACTGCATGTAGAGAACCAATTATTTCAAGAAACCCTGAGATGAGTTATTTCGTGGAGACTAGAGTTCACTTGTCTCACACATACACACCCGGGAATTTTTCCCCCCCAATTACATGTTTCCTCCTCTAAGTTCACCTAAAGTGAGATGTGCCTATGTGAGCAACCATGGACCATCAGGACCATCACCCTTCTCTTCCCTTCAGTCACACTCAAAATTTCCCCTGAAGTGGGTAGCTTTTCAGCAGCCCCGTCCTTCCATTGAATAGAATGGCTCTTTCCAAACCAGCTTGTGTTTCCAAGCTCAGTCCCTGGCTCCCACTAACCCCCGGCCACACCAGCCCCTTGCCCCGCTCCCAAGTCCCAGCAGGTCCCTGGCCACTGACCAGAAGGGAGGCTGATGCGGTTTCCGTCCTTGAGCTTCAGCCGGCTCTTCCTGAACTTGCCCTTACGTTTCTTCACCCGGGGCTTCTCCTGGCACAGCTGGTGGATGATGACATTGAGCTCCCGCTCCAGGATGTCAATCTCCCGCTCGGCCAGCTCCTGCTCCCGGCGCCGCAGCAGCTCCTCCTGGTTCTTTTGCTGGAGCGCAGCCTGTGTCAGCTCCTCCTCCCAGGTGCGGAGCTCCTGTGGGGCAGGTAGAGCCATCAGAGAGAAGAGTGGGGCGCTCAGTGCAGAGGGGTGAGGCCCAAGAGCCCAGAGCACTACTGCGCACAGCACCCTGGAGAGCACTCCTGTAATGCCCCATACTTCAAGTCCCCGGTGGACAGGAGGGCTCAATAGCTAGTAAATGAAAACCTGACCACCTGAATGGTGGGGAGAGGAAATCTCAGAACAGCCATACTGAGGATACAGGTAGAGTAGCCACAGGCTAAGCCCGGGGGTCAGAGGCTCATAGTTCCCAGTTGCTCCTTGATTATTGATTAAAATTGCCTGTGACTGAGGAAAAAATTGAGGGCTTGGGTAGAAAACATATGTATTTAAATTTTACAGACTTGGTTCTATTTTTGTTTGCCATTATAGAAAATATTTTTTTAAAAAATCAGAGCCAACTTAATGTGATCTAGCTTTAAATGTGCCCATTGTAAATGAATCACCCTCCCACATCAGCTAACATTCAAATAGAACTATTTCCAGGGTGGCTTTTCAAAAGGTATGTAAGGCATGTTCACTGGATGAGTGAATCCACAGAAGCACGAGGTCTAAATGCTTATCTTATCTTAAAGCCAAACCTTTTGCTCTGGAAGGATCATGATAGCACAGCAAAGAGAAGAGAGAACATTTCCTGAAGTCTTTGCCAGACACTTGCTCTAGAACTACTGCCATGTTAAGGGGGCAGAACCTCTTCCCTGCCTCCCTGTTTTCCTTCTGCATGAGCTTATTATAAATGAACCCACCATGGAGTCTCTGGGAAGAGGCGAAATATGGAATCAGGAAATAGGAGATAAAATAGGAACACATAAAGCATGTGTATAAAATTTTAAAATCTGGACTCTAAACTGTTAACAATGGTTACCCGGGACCTAGGATTGAAGTGGTGTAGGGGTAGGGAAAACTTAAGAAGCTTTCTTGTCAGTAACCTGAGAGAACCATGTCTTTCAAGTAGGAAGCTTCTTCAATAAAGCCAGAGCATGGGGTGACCAGTTAGCTCAGTTGGTTAGAGTGCAGTGCTCTTAACCACAAGGTTGCCAGTTCGATCCCTACAAGGGCCACTGTGAGCTGCGCCCTCCACAACTAGATTGAGACAACTATCTGACTTGGAGCTGATGGGTCCTGGAAAAACACACTTAAAATAAGTAAAAGTTTAAAAAAAAAAAAGCCAGAGCAAAATTTCTGTGGTTGAAACTTAAAATTCTCAATGAAATGTTCCACCAGAAGAAGTCATTCTGGACTAAAACAAAATACAGTGGTACCTCGGTTTTCAAATGTAATCTGTTCTGGAAGACCGTTCGAGTCCTGAAACGTTCAAAAACCGAGGCATGGTTTCCCTATAGAAAGCAATGCAAAATGGATTAATCTATTCCAGACCTTTAAAATCAATCCCTAAAACTGTAAATTTAGCATGAATTGTACTATCTAATGATACCATAGATCCATAAAATTTACGGCGTTCATAAACCGAAATGTTCGTCAATGGAGATGTTAGAAAACCGAGGTAACACTGTACTATAGAAAAAACAACCTACAGCTATAAAAAAAAAAAAAAAAGGTATGCGAACACATAGTGGGGAAGCTGAGCAGCAGGTAGAGAGCAGAAGAGAGAACAGAGACAAGATGAGAATAAAATATTCTGATATTAGTTGCTTTTCATTCGAGTTGTCCTCCATTCCCAAGAGAATATCAAAACAACCATAAAAGTGATAGAAAGGAGATAAATCGAGAAAAGGATTACACGTTGAAAATTGTCTGGTACGTGGTAGGTGCTCAGTAGTTGCTGAATAACTGTTGAGTCAATGAAATATGAATGAATGAATGAATGAATGAATGAATGACAAAGAAGAAGAAGGAAATAGAAAATAATTTTATAAATGCAACCCTTCTTTATGAGAACATAAATTCATCACAACTATCTGTGAGATGAACCTGAAGGTTTGAGCTTCTTCTTTGATGAAATAAGCCCCAAACAGATTAATTATGCACCCTCCAAATCATTGGCTTCCCTGTCCCACTACTTTGTTTTCACCTTTGGGAGAACAAAAACATAAGGAAGAGTCAGAAAAGTGATTCTGAGTTGATTGATTTGCTGTTAAATGGGAAAGCTGAAAAGTTCAAGCTCATTTCAGCCTTCCTGAATCCTCTCTCCTGCATGCCCTTGTCTAAGGGATGGTTTGGGTATAAGATCCTTCCTTTAAGGGAAGTCAAACCCCAACCCAGAGACCAATCCATCGTCACAATACCTAGAAGCAGTAGGTTGAGTCAACCCAAAGAATGAGTTGAATCACATGGGAAACCACGACATCCCTGGACTGCTTGCCTATGGTACCATATACCTGGAAAACCCCAAATATGGTAAATCCCTTTCTTGCGAAACACCTACTGGGGGATCAACCTCATAGTATACAAATCACATGTTTCACATACAATGATTTAAAAGGAATCTCTCCAGAGAGAAAACTCATCGTTCATCTTACCCTCACTTGCCCAACTATGAGCCTTATAATGGAGAGGCATTAGAGCATGGTGGTTAAGAGCAGAGACTCTGGAACAAAGTGCCTGAATTGTGGCCTTGGGCAACTTAACACGGGCATCAAACGTGATACGACGTCAAAAGCACTGACATCAGAGGGTTGTATTACGTAAGATAATTAGCTTATGTAAGAATTCATATAAGTGACTTATAACAGAGTATGTCACACAGTACATGCTCTGTAAATGTTAGCTATTATGAGAATGGGCTTGGCTTTTCCTAGTAACTGCTTACTGACAAAAGCCAACTTTCATTTTTCTTACTGGCTGTTACTCTTATAATTTCATCAATCAGAAGAAATAACCAAGAGTCAGTGATTCAGTAATCTAAAAAAAGGCTAGCAACTTGGGGGTTCTTCTAGCTGGAATAGCATTAGTAATAACAGGAAGTCTTTTTTCATCATTCTGCTCAATGGTCAGTGCAGGTTCACCCCCTTCCCTCACTACGCCCTAAAGATTCATCATAGGCTCCCTCCATTCTCCTGTAGAATGCTCGTTGACTTGCCAAACAGTACCAGGTTTAGAACTGCTATGTTGCATAAAAAGTTTACTCTCCTCAAATAAGCTCCAGGAATGATTCTGAATTCGTTTGTTTAGGGAAACAATAATGATACGGGAAAGCAGATGGCTCTGGAATCAGAAGATCCAGGTTCAAGATTCTGATTCCCCACTTACTAGGCAAGTCACTGACCCTCAGCTCTGAGGAGAAGGAGATAGTTAACACCTACCCTACATGTTGGTCGCAGGGGCCATAAGACTCCTGGATAAAAAGGATGAAAAGGTCTCATCAGAACTTTCAAGTGAAAGACATATACAATTTTAGCTACTATTATTATCATATTGCTTCCCAAATTCCCATGGTGGGGAGTGAGAAGGGAACAAGTCTCTATATGGGCATTCCTCCTGTCCTAGCTGTAGCCCTTATATTTAGTCCTGTACCTACCAGTGATTTGATTAGCTTCGCCAGTATAGACACTGATTGCTCTCTAGACACTCAGGGCATAGGGAGGGGCCACTTAAGGAATGGCTCCCAAAACAAAAAGGTGGATCTCTAGTAGACTAAGCGTCTCTGAACCCCGCTAGTTGGTTTGGGCTTTCAGCCCTTTTCATAAAAACATGAAAAATGCCAAACAATTTCAGACCCATGGTATTTTTAGTCCACATTCTATTTCTAATGGTGATACCAAGACACTGGCAAGATGTTCTGGTAACTGTTCTCAATGTTGAAGTATCCTTGTATCAAGTTATCCCCTCTAGGAGGCCATTACAAAACCAAGAAACCTTTCTAGAGCCCTGTCGTATATTCAGCTGGCAGGGTGTGACACCCCACTGGTACTTGTCCAGTGGTGCTCTTCGTCTGGTTTGGACAATGCAGTAGATACCCTCAAGGAGAGCTCTGGACTCATGACTCCCCCTACTTAATCCTGCCATATCCCCAAAAGACAGAAAAAGTCTATACCATTTCAGGACATACCTGAGGCCTGGAGAATTCTCTCCATGTAAAGCCGGAAAGGAAAGACCTGCCCTGTTATCGCAAACAAAGCCAGAATGTAGTCTTGTTAGGCCCAGTAGAGAGGGTCTACGGATTCAAACCCTGCATGCCTTTTTCTTTTCTTTCTTACCTTTTCTTTGGCCCTGAGTTGGTCAAACATCTCCTGAATCTCATGTTTCCAGTCGTCCTGCAGGCAGTGGAAGGAGTCCTTGGGCATTTCAAAGAAACCAGACTCCTCTATGGTAGTTAGCTGGTCCAGGATACTTGTGAAGGATGGTCGTGAATGGGGGTCGGGATTCCAGCAATCTTCATGGAACACGCGAGTAGACAAAAAGCATGAATGGCCAGAGGCAAATGTAAGACTTTGGATATCATTTGGCCTCATTTACCAGAAAATCACCTCTTATTTCTCCTTCCAGAAACAGAGATGGGATTTTTGGAAACCACAGATAGGGATTAAGAAGTAAAGCAAGCTGTCCAATATCATAATCATAAAGAGTGAATTTGGAAATAAAATGCAGCAGTTTTGCACCCATCTGATTCTGATGGTTGATTTAGCATAAAGATAAAACAAATCCAAAGAGTTCCCTTGGGTGAAGCACGACTACCACAAGTTATCACGTTATTCAGGACTCTAGTCCTCACAGTGGGTGACTATTACACCTCGGGCCTCACTTTCCTGCAAATAAATGAGCTACCCTGCCCCACCTCAATGAGAGGTAAGGGTAAGAAGCAGTGGAGTGGGCGTCAGGAAAAGTGAATTATTTCCACTTTCACCTCAGCCGCTAACTAATGGAGGGGCCACGTATCCACTTAACCTCTCTCAGCTTTGGGTTTCTCACCTACAAAAGTATCAGATTTGACGAGATGACTTTTGGAGTTCTTTTCTTCTCAGATACTCTTTGTTTCTATATGTAAGACACTCAGAGGTCTTGCAGTAAAAGCTGCTCTACTTTTTTATTTTGTATTTAATAATAAATATACTGAAGTACTGGATAGCGGGCTTTAGTTACTAAGTTAAGTTCTATAGTCGCTGGAGACAGAGAGAAGGAACATCTGTGACATCAATGTAGCAGGGTGCTGGCATCGTCTTAAAGCAGCTCTTCCCATGGCCCACAGGATTCCTCCTTGAGTGACTAATACTTCTCCTCTGCCAGTAAAGGATCCTGCAGAACTGGCCAAAACCTATCAAGTGCCAATAGGAAGGTAAACCGTGTCCAGTTTTGCTCTGGCCACGGGTCACTTACCTTCCATGAGTTTGGCAAAAGGTTCTGGGCATGTAGAAGGGATGGGAAGGGCGAGCTTGTTCATGGCCACTCCATAAGCGACCGCTAAGCCATCGATTCCTCGGAAGGGCACCTCCCCAGTCAGTAGCTCCCAAAGCAGCACCCCATAGCTAAGGAAAAGAAGACAGAAGCCATGTAATAAACCACATGTGCACCTTCATGGAAATAGCTCATGAGGCCTTGCTGAGCATCCCACATTGTCTCCAGCAGGTAGGGAGACTAACAAAATAGATGTACTAATGTAATAGAAAAGGGAGACCATAAGGCCTGTTGGCTGAAAGCAAAAACTCTAGAGTCAGGCACACCAGGTTGCAAAGTCTTGCTTCCCAAATTCCTTATCTGTAAATGGCAAATAACACTAGCATTCTCACAGGCTGCCATGAAATTAAATGAGCTACTCTAGTGTTTAACTCAGTGCTCAAGGGCCACAGCTATTTTGTTGTTGTTATTGTTCATACAATAAACTGGAAGAAGAAATATCCTCTCCAGAATACAAGTACATTGTTTTCTGTTTTAAGAAAACTTCAGCTTTAGTCACAAATACATTATTTTAGCTTGAGAAAAGTAGAGAGCTGACCACCCAAAACAAACAGATTTTTCTCCTGTAAAAGATTTCTGTAATGCCCACTAGGCTGCATAGATTCCTACCCCCATCAGCGTGAGTGAGTCCTTAATGGAGACCTCTGTCTAATTCAAAGGGGAACGTTTCACACGGGCAGCCTGCATCAGTGGAGCAGATCAGAGCGTCAGCTGTGAGGACTTCAGAGTTCCCTCCCTACCTTTCACGTCCACACAAAGAATTTCTTTTCAAATGTCCTGGGAGTCAGGGAAGGTGGAGCACAAGGCTTAGCAGAATAATTATTCTAAATTCACCATCAGAACTAGGCAAAATCATGTAGCATTCAATCCTTCCAGGAATAAGTCAGGACAAGAAAATGTCAGGCCATGAACATTTGGAAGAGTGACTCTCCTTATATTTTCAACACAAACCTCAAAAATGTTAATATTCATCAGTGGCTTACAACTCCCCCCAAAATCATATTAATTTAAAAAAAAAGAAAACCCATTATCTAGTCAATCATGGTACCTTGTATGTGTAGGGTGCTAAGTCGTTTACAAACATCATCTTGAATCCCTACAACAAACCTGCAAGATAAGTTTTATCATCATTTTGCCGATGAGGAAAGCAGATAGGTTTAACAGCATAGATTAAGGGCATACACAAAATAAGTCATAGTGGACCCTGGACGTCTTCTCAGTTCTTTCTCTCTAGAGTGCCCTTTTACCATTTCTCTGCTTGATAAACTCTAATCATCTTTCAAGATCTGATTCAAATGCACCACCATTTACTCATTCATTTTAAACATCTACTAAATATTTACTATGCATCAAGCTCGATGCCAAGCCTGGGATACAGGATAAGACACAGATCTTATCTATAGATTCGTGAGAGGAACAGAAAAAAAGCAATTAGAATACAGAGAAATAAGTCACAACAGAGATACTATGAAAGCACAGAGGAGGGTCACCCAAACCAGACCAGGATGGAGGCGGGACATTGCTAAACCTTGAGCTAAACCTTGACTGCTGAGTGAACAGCCAGTGCTCCAGAGATAGAGATCGAGCACGTTCAAGGGCATGAACTTGCTGTCAAAGAAGCCCAACTGGCTTGGCATGGCTCCAAAGAGCAGCAACGTGCCAACCAATGTGCCAGGGCACCCTGGGGGATCCCTGGGTGTACCCTCTGAGTAGCCTGGCCAGTCTCCTTGGACAATGGCTTTATCCCAGTAACCGCTCCAAATACGATTGCTTTCTTTCCTTATCTTGACAGAAGAAAGCCTGGTAGACAATTCCAAGTCGTGTCTTGTCTAGACAAGGAGTTGGATTTTAGACTGAGACTGATGGGAACAATTGGATATTTTAGGAAGCCTTCCCTGACACCCCGGTGTTACTCAGCCTTTGTTTGGGCTGTCAGGTATTATAGTTGTTTGTTTACCAGCCTATGGGCTCCTAGAGGGCAGGGATAATAGTTTTTAATTTACATTCTCAGGACCTTGCCTAGACTTGGGTACACAGTAGACACTCATATGGTGAGTGAGTTTGTGGATGGGTGTGGGAGTGAGTGCTTGGTCAGATGGTCCTGCAGACTGCACTGGGTACCCTAGAATAAGCCCTGAAGACCAGCAACAATTGCATTATTGTACTTCCTGCCAAGCCTTTAATGTGACTCATCCAGGCACTGGTCATGCTTTGCAGCTTCTACCAAGTGGCCTCTAGGAACTCTCAGCACTGCTGACTAGATTCCTACGTTAGAGCCACTTTCATCTTCAGTTGTCTGCTCTTGGCACTACCGCCCATCTCCACCCTGAGGAACAGAAACCCAAAGAACTTCTTTCTCCCATCCAGGCAAAGACAAATGGTGTCTGAACCCTAACCACCTGGAAAAATACTAGAGTGTTTTCAAGATCCAAATATGTGTCCTATTTGTGTCCTGGCATCTCCTCTGTGGTGGTTTTCACAGGGAACCCTAAGTGGCCCATGGAGTTGTCTCGGACCACCTGGGAGAGGGAGGAGCCAGGGACTCTACCCCTCCCAGCTTCAACAAGGGCAGATCTGCTCATACCTGGCTTGTTTCTTTGTTCGTCAGCATTCCATTCCATTTGAAGGGCTCTACAACTAAGTGAAATGGGAGAGCTGATGCTCAAGTGGGGCGGGGGTGAGGGTGTGGGTGGGGGAAACTGCTGCTCAAGAAAGATTTAGACAAACTTAGGTCAAATGCCTGCTTTACCAGTGACCAGCCAGGAGAGCAAGTTCACTTCTTCAAACATCAGTTTCCTCATCTGTACAACAAAGACAGCCATCCCTACACCAACCTCACAGAATAGCTGCAAGGGAAAAATAACAATTACTCCTCATCCAGGAATGACCATCTATGGCTAGTAAACAGTGTGTTTCCCCTTGGAAAGGACCTGCAATGAGAAAGTGTCTGGTGAGAGGGAGAGCCCACCATGGCTGGTGAGAGCCTTGCCGAGGGACACAAGCATTCAGGTAAGAAGCCTTTCTGGGGATGACTAAACCAGGCAAAGTTTTCGTCTGCCAATGTTCCTCTTTATTTTTGTAACAGAAGGTGGGTGATATAAATGAAGTCTTGCATTTCTTTCGCAGGAATAGAATCCAGGAAAGGAACTGGAGAAATACGAGTTAGATGGGTCTGAGCTGTAGGGAGACGTGGGCGGAAGCCTACCGATTTACCTCAGATTTAGCCTACTTTGTTGCCCTCCCAGTACTGAAAAGGTCAAGAGGTTCTTTCAAGACCATTTACAAGCAGCCTGGAAGGACCAGCTCAGCTAAAACATAGCCGCGGAGTCCCTTCCCCCACAGAGAACCATCAGCTCCCACGGCGCTGCCAATGACTCCCCATCCTCAGAGCCAAGGCGGGAACCCTGGGAGAATTCACCCTTGTGTCAATAATTAGCCACCTCCAGAGGTGTGGTAATCCTTCCCACCATTTGATCAGAGGTGGGGGAGGGGTGTTTCCTTCTTTTCAAAGTAAAGGAAAGCATCAGAGTGGAGAGCAACCCTTCCCAACAAAAGGCATGGCAATTCTGCACCTGTGCTGGACCAGGACTGTTTTCCTTATTAACCTGCGTTGTCTCTAAGACTACCTCAGGGGTCCACACTCTGAAAGGAGACGGTGACCCTTGAATGGGCTCCTGCACTTGGTAATCAGTTGTGACCCCAAAGACAAATGAACTATATCATATGTAAAAACACTTTGTAAATTGTAATGTACAATTCTTGTACCAGACCCTAACTCAAAATGATGACACACTTATTAACATACATATGTAATACATACATTAATATATTTATTGACATAATAAATATTTATTGATGGGGTAATAGGCTCGTGCTGTATTATATTTTAAAAGTAGCTTACAGGGGTGGCTGGTTAGCTCAGTTGGTTAGAGCATAGTGCTAATCACCCCAAAGTTGCCGGTTCGATCCCTGCATGGGCCACGGTGAGCTGCGCCCTCCTTAAAAAAAATAAAGTAGCTTACAAAACAGAATGATCCCATTTTAAGGGATGGGTGGATGAGCACGTGTACAGGAATAAATGCACCAAAATATCAATGTAGGTTATCTTTAGAAGGGGGCTATGGGTAAGTTTCTTTTTCTTTTTTTGTTTATACGTATCTTCTAATTTTTCTATAGTGAACATGTTTTACTACT
Source organism: Rhinolophus sinicus (assembly GCF_036562045.2). Classification (NCBI taxonomy): domain Eukaryota; kingdom Metazoa; phylum Chordata; class Mammalia; order Chiroptera; family Rhinolophidae; genus Rhinolophus; species Rhinolophus sinicus. The sequence continues at coordinate 26,934,444 of NC_133753.1, read as the reverse complement.
GTAATTTTTAAAGTGATCAGTAAAATGCCTCCATTTCATCCCACACACAACAGGCAAATGAGATAAAAGATGGACAGCATTCAGCATAGAGACTAGCCTTAAGCATTTGTAGGCAGGAAATACTGTTACCAGTGTATGTGTATTGTACGTAGAGCAATGGACACATGATTTCTTGTGGTAAAAGTGCGAGATCATTTGAGCCACTTAGGCTTGAGGAGGGAGGGATGAAAGTCCCATTTAATGGGTTTAATAGATTATGTCCTAGAAAGAATTGTTGCAGCATGGAAGTTAAGAAAGCTGGAATGGAACAGGGTAATATATGTTTTCAAATGACATTCATCAACCAAACTGAGTTAGGAGGCTTAAGTCCCAGGAACAATTTTAAAATAGAGACCAACTGGCACAGTAGACCATGTGACAAATTCCAAGACACCTCATCCAAAGTGCTGTTGATTTGGAGTTTACCTCCAAGCCAGTCCCTTCAGACAGCAGAATTATTTCATCAGATGCCTCTCACCACAGGCTCCTCAAGCCTGCTTTCAGGATCTGTGGCTGGAGGGCAAAACCTGCAGGTTAGTCTTGGAACAAGGGCACTTTGGGTAAAAGTTGAAAGGCCCTTCCTTGTTCCTTCCATGATGGACAAAGCCCTGCAATGGCCTCGCCCTTCCTTGCCTGGCATTTCTATCACTATGAGAAGATTCTACATGAGGCATTTGGGCTTTCCCTTCCCACTAAGAATGCACCTGGATAGCAGAGGCAACTCTGCCCAAATCACTGTAGTAGCAGAAATCTTTGGAGTATGTGACAACAAAAGCTAAATGATTTCAGGGCCAACCTGGAGGAAGAGGCTAGCAGGAATATAGAACGTAGAAAACAAGCATGTTACTGTGAAGTCATGATTTCCCATGAAGAAAGGAAAGATGAAGTTGAATGTGGCAAGTGGTTGATTGTTCCCCCAAATCCACTTTCTCCTCCTTCTATAGTAAGAGTTTTAGCTGGGCACACAGTTGCCCAGCTAGAGCCTACATTTGTCTATTTCTCTGGGAGCCAGGCGTGCCTACGTGACCTAGAGCAGGCAATGGGGAGTGCACACAGGAGACGTGCACACCTTCTGGGTCGTCTCCAAATTAAAGACGAGCTGCTTGCCATGAAGAAACTCTCTTTCCCCTTTTCTGCAGAGTATAATGTAGAAGTAACAGACACTCAGTTGCAACCATTTAAACAAAAACAATGCACTGAAGGACGCTGAAAGAACCTAGGTTCCTGAATGATCTTGAAGGGCACAACTGCCCCACCAGCCTGGACTGGCTGGACTACCCCTTATTATAAAAGAAATACACTTCTATGTTATTTAAGCCACATCTGTAGGCTCTTTGTAATAGCAACTTAGCTTAGTTAACATATAATATTAACTAAGCTCATTAGTCTATGGTCAAGCAATGAAAGTATTAGGTTGATACATATGAAACTGCTAGTTTTGTACGTCAAAACCAGTTGAGTATCAGTATATAGGTCAACCCAATGAGATCTGGTCAGTTACTTTAAGTAAAGGAAAACGATTTTCTTCACAATAGCTACTTTGCCCTGCAATTAACGTGTAATGAAATGAGATTCAATATACAGAAGGTACAAAACATCTGAAAGAAATTAAAGGAGGCCTAAATAAATGGAAAGATATCCCATGTTCATAGATTGAAAGGCTTAAGATAGTAAGACTCTTCAAATCTGTGATTTACAGATTTAATACAATCTTTATCCAAATCCCAGCTGCCTATTTTGCAGAAATTGACAAAATGATCCGAAAATTCATATGGGAATGCAAGGGATCCAGAATAGCCAAAATAATCTTAAAAAAGAAGAATAAAGTTGGAGAACCCACACTTCCTATAAAACTACAGTAATTAAAACAGGGTATAAGGGTATAATGATATAAAGGTAGACACTTAGATTAATAGAGTAGATTGAGAGTCCAGAAGAAAACTGTTACATTTGTGGTAAATTGCTTTTGACAAGTATGACAAGGCAATTTAATTTGGAAGAACAGCGTTTTCAACAAATGGTACTGGGACAAATAGCCGTATGCAAAAGAATGAAGTTGGACCCCACCTCATACCACATACAAAAACTAACTCAGATTGGGACAGAGACCTAAATATAAGAGTTAAAGTTATAAAATTCTTAGAAGAAACCATGGGTATAAATCTTCATAACTTTGGCTTAGGCAATGGTTTCCTAGATATGACACCAAAGCACAAGCAATCAAAGAAAAAATAAAGTGGACTTCATCAAAGTTAAAAATGTTTGTGTTTCAAAGGGTACCATCAAGAAAATGAAAAGAAAACCCACAAAATGGGAAAAAATTTTTTGCAAATCATATATCTTGGAACACAAAATATATATATATATATATCCCTTGGGATACAAGGGACTCGTATCCAGAATGTATAAAGAAGTCTTTCAACATGAAAATAAAAAGACATCTATCCCAATTTTTTAAATGGCAAAGGATTTGAATCAACATTTATCCAGAAGATATAAAAATGGACAATAAACACATGAAAAGATGTTCAACATCATTAGTCATTAGGGAAATACAAATCAAAACAATAATGAAATACCACTTAATATCAATTAAGATGGCTAGACTCAAAAAAACAGACAATAACTAGTGTTGACAGTATGTGGAGAAATTGGAACCCTCATACATTGCTATTGGGAATGTAAAATGGCGCGGCCAAGGTGAAAAACTCTTTGGCGGGTCCTCAAAAAGTTAAACATAGAATTAACATATGACTCAGCAATTCCACTCCTAGGTATATACCAAAGAGAACTGATAACATATGTTCCCACAAAAGCTTGTACACAAATGTCCACAGCAGCCTTGTTCATAATAGCCAAAAAGTGAAAACAACCCAAATGTCCATCAGCTGAAGAATAATGAATAAACAAATTGTGGTACGTCCATAAGTGGAATATTATTCAGCTATAAAAAGAAGTAAAGTTCTGACACATGCTACAACATGGATAAACCTTGAAAATATTATGCTAAATGAAAGAAGCCAGTCACAAATGACCACATAGTATATGATTCCATTTGTAAGAAATGTCCAGAATAGCCAAACCTATAGAGACAGAAAGTAAATCAATGGTTGCCAGGGCAGATTAGGGAATGACTGCTAATAGGTATAAAGTTTCTTTTTTGGATAATAAAAATGTTCTGGAAATAGATAGTGGTTGTACTGAATTGAATTGTGGCCCTAAAAAATTATATCCATGTCTCAAGACCCAGAATCTTATTTGCAACAGAATCTCCCCTAGAGTCTCTGGAGGGAGCGTGGACCTGCTGACACTAATTTCAGATTTCTGGCCCCTGGACTATAAGCCACCAGGTTTGAGGTAATTTGTTAAAGCAGCCCTAGGAAACTAATAAAAAATGGTGATTGGTATAGAGCTTTGTAAATTTACTAAAAACCATTGACTTATACTATTTAAAGGGTAAATTTTATGGTATATAAATAGTATCTCAATATAGCTTTTATTTAAAACACACACACACACATATGCACACACAAGCTCACTTTACAACACACCAGGAAGCAACAACTTCATAGACTGAAGTACAATGATAAATTATAGTCCTTCCTTTCGCATACCACGGGGATGTCCCTGTCTCAGCCATGACGATGCGTGCACTGTGGACGCTCAACCTCCCCTCAGTGGTGACACGATTCTTAGACACATATCCTTGTGACCTCTTGAGCTGACCATTGTTAGGGGGGTGGCTGGTCTAATCAGTGACTCTGCAGTTCTGGATGCTGGGGATCTGTCTTTTTCCATTTCTTTATCAGTATTCAACAGATAGACAGAGCCTTGATTAAAAGGTTAACTGGTAACTGGAAAGGATACTTTCCAGCCCACCAGGAAAAAAGCGCACAAAGAATACTTATCAGCCCAAGAGCTTACAGTGAGGACAAGTCCAGCAGCCATAGCCACTGTTGCGAAGCAAGCCAGGGTGACCCTGAGGAAGGTCTGCAGGAGTGACTGAGTGCCCTCACCATCCTACAGTCGGAGTACACATTGCCCCTGGCATCTACTGATCTTCTCTAGGAAGAATCACTACCACAAAGGGGTCTGCATAGAGGTGGTACCTGCCACAGCACTGGAGGAATTGCTGGTAGATGAAGGTATTGGAAATCGTCCCCTGGCAACATGGGAATTAGTGTAGATTGCTCTAAAGGGGTCACTTATACCTAGTTGGGGTGCCTGGGAGTCTATGCAACTTCAGTTCTCCAAGTCCTGAAGTATGTGTGCAGCCAAAACAGACCTGGGGAACACTGACGCTGTACCTATGGCCCTTACCTCCACACGTCACTGCCCTTGGAAAACATGGAGGCACGAATGACTTCGGGTGCCATCCACGCATATGTCCCTGCTGCGCTCATCTTGGTGGTTCGGTGCCATTCCCGAGCCAGGCCAAAATCAGTGATCTTCAGAATCTTGTTGCTCAGGTCTCCATTCTCCACCTTCTGGAGGATCAATACTGGGCAAGGAAAGGAATACAGAAGAAACCAGAGAATCTGCATTAATCACAAGGAAACCACCGAATACAGAGCCCTCTTGCCATCTGCTGTCCTCTCCTGCAGGCTCCATCATGAAGCTACCGTGGAATGATGGTAGGAACCATCATTTCTTAAACATATACAATATGTCCATTTTCGTACCAAGCCTTATATACACATTATCTCTTACCCTCAGAACAGCCTTATGTGATACGTACTATTGCCATCTCTGTTTTACAGATGAGGAAACTGAGTTACAGCACCATTAAATACATTTTCCAAGGCCATGCAACTACTGTGTTTCCCTGAAAATAAGACCTAGCCAGACAATCAGCTCTAATGTGTCTTTTGGAGCAAAAATTAATATAAGAGCCGGTCTTATTTTACTGTAAGACCGAGTCTTATATAAGACCAGGTATAATATCATATAATATAATATAATGTAATATAATATAATACAATACAATACAATACAATATAATATATAATGCCAGGTCTTATATTAATTTTTGCTCTAAAAGACACATTAGAGCTGATTGTCCGGCTAGGTCTTATTTTCGGAGAAACACGGTAATAAGCCAAGACTGAAACCCAGGCAGCCTGATTCAAGAGCCTCTCTTAACCTTTATACCACACAGCCCATAAAAGGAGCTGCGTGTGATGTCACAGCTGACCCTTCTGACGAGCGGCTACTTGGGCTTCCTATTGCCAGGGCACCCCTGGATTATAACCTCTCTTAGACCACAAAGAATGGAGGTACACGTTGGATTTTCAAGGTTTCAGTATCTATAGAGTTTCTATGAACCAATCCAAGTTACTTTACTTAAGCTCTTAAGAAAACACATTTCTGGGCACAGAGATTTCCCCTTAACCCAGGAACTCGCCCCTACCCATTGAGAACTGGCTGATAGGGTCAGAGGGCCCACATATGTTCTCTGTGAACATGGTCCAGGAAGGAGGAACTAGTACACTGAACTAGTTATACTCTGGGCCCTGTCTCCCAATTTCTAACATCAAAGCACCGAAATGTGGGAACCATTTTGGCTTTCCTAGGACAGCAGCTGAGAAAATCACCTCACCTATAGGATGGTTCCAGCGATAAGTGTGCCCTTGTGGGAGCCAATCTCCCCAAAAAGAGCAAAAAAGCTAATTGACTAAAGTCCTGTAAGCTATGCCAAGGAACTGTGCCTATGTGGGTAGCCAGTGAGCTCCTTGAATCTGTGGAAGCCAAGCCTCCATTTTCAAAAGTGGGATGGTTCTGAAGGCGCTGTACAAGCACAACCTCTTATGGGCCAGATACTGAACCACCTGGAATTCAGAGTTCTGTACACGGGATTTCAGGAAAGAAAGCAAGATTCTTTCTGCCATTCAGAAAGCAGGGGAGGGGGTTAGGGCACAGGCCTTAGGCAGGTCCCTCAAGTCACACAACTGTACTTTTCCTGTCCACCCCCCACCAGCAAATGTCCACTGAATTGTTACCATTTTGAAGGACGTGGGTCAAAGATCTCTATGTCCTACGTGCTTCTCAGAAAATAATCAGTAAAGAGGGATTACAAACAGCTACAGAGCTGGAGGCACAAAAGAAAACAGTGCCAGCCACTCCCTAGATCTAATGAACTAAGTCTCCTTCCCCCATATCACACCCCCCTGACACACCCCTCCCGACTCCCAGCCTCCAGCATCCTGGATGGGTCCAGGCCTCTGACGTTTGGGTGGATTAAAAACAAACAAACAAACAAACAAACAAACTTTCTCTATCTCATCTAATAACAAAAATCTTTCCAGATTCTTCTATGTCTCTCTCCTCTTCTCAAGCAGAGACAATGGACAAATATGCACTCAGGTTGTTGACACTAAAGGAAAGAGACACTAAAGAAGCCCACCATTCCCTCTACAGAGGGCGCCATCAGCTGCTACCATTTCTCTCTGAGCCGTCCTTAAACCAAAGATTCAGGGGAAACATGGTAATAGCCTACAGAACCAGTTGGGTTCAGTCCAGTTACCCCAAACTTCAGGGTGGCTGAGACAGGGTACAATGGGCAGGAGGATAAAAGTTTCATGGTACGTAGGGAACCAGCTGAGCTTCCTCAGGTTCTCTGCCGGAAGGGGAAGCACAGAAGTTTACATTCTGTTATAAAAAAATAGTTTAGCAACTGAATGACAAATTGAAGATGATTTTTAAAATAGACTAGTCTGTCAGGGGATGGCGGAATGATGGAGATGGGGCAAGAATAAGTCCAAGGTCAGTCTGGCTGAATCTGATTGCCTTTATATTGTGCAGGTCCAGCCCAGTCCCACCTAATCCCCACTAACTACCCTCTGCTGCCTTACACCAGGTGACCTCAAACATTTATCCCAATAGGCTGGGCCCCTGAAGGCATCAGAGTTAGAAATCTCTGGCCTGGGGTGCTGTACTCAGCCAAGAGGAAAGGTTGTAATCAGAAGCCAGCTAGTAATCCTGGCAGATGGCTACAGCCAATGATTCTCAATAATGGTGTCCTGACATAGTGGTATCAACTAAGCACTTATTACTATTAATAATTATGGTAATTAAGTTTGTGAAAGCTTTACTTTTCTTGTAGTTTTTTTAATTGAGATAAAATTCACATAACATAAAACTAACCATTTTAAAGTGAACAATACGGTGGCATTTAGTACAGTCATAATGTGTTGTACAACAACCACCTCTGCCTTGTTCCAAAATATTTTCATCACCCTTATAAGGAAACCCCACACCCATTAAGCAGTCATTCCCCATTTTGCCCTCCTCCCAGGCCCTGGCAACTACCAATCACCTTTCTATCTGTGGATTTTCCTATTCTGGATATTTCATATAAATGGAATTACATAATATGTGACACATCTCGTTATTGCACTTAGCACGTTTTCAACGTTCATTCACATTATAGCTTGCATCAATATTTCATTCCTTTTTATAGATGAATAATGTTCCATTATATGTATACGCAACAATTTGTTTATCCATCTGTCCATTCATAAGACATTTGGGTTGTTTCCATCTTTTGGTTATTGTGAATAGTGCGGCTATGAACATGTGTCTACATATTTTGAGTACCTGTTTTCAATTCTTTGGGGTGTATACCTAGGAATGGAATTATGAGGTTATATGGTGATCCAATGTTTAACTTTTTGAGGAATAGCCAAACTGTTTTCCACAGGAGTTGAACTATTTTACATTCCCATCAGCAATATATAAGGGTTCCATTTTCTCCAATCTTTACCATACTTATTTTCCTTTTTCTTTTCTTTTTTTGGGGTAGCCATCTAGTGGATATGAAATGGTATCTCATTGTGATTTTGACTTCCACTTCCCTAGTGATTAATGACGCTGAGCATCTTTTCATGCCCTTGTTGGTCATTTGTGTGTCTTCTTTGGAGAAATGTCTATTTGTTGTTTGTCTTTTTGTTTTGAGTTATAAGAGTTCTTTATATATTCTGGATACTAGACCCTTATCAAATAGATGATGTACAGATATTTTTTCCTTTCTGTGGGCTATCTTTTCACTTACTTGATAATGTCCTTTGATGCACAAGTTTTTAATTGAGATGAAGTCCACTTTATCTATTTTTTTCTTGTATTGCTCATGGTTTTGGCATACTATCAAAGAATCCATTAGCAAATCCAAGTTCATGAAGATTTATATTTACCTCTATGTTTTCTTCTAAGAGTTGTATGATTTCAGCTGTTATACTCAAATGTAAGTCATTCATCCATCCTTGGTTAATTTTTGTATATTGTATGAAAAAGGCATCCAATTTCATTTTTCTGCATTTGGATATCCAGCTGTCCCAATACCATTTGTTACAGAGAAAAGATTTACTTTTTAAAACAGAGTGCAACACAATTCTCTCCCAACACACTTTCCTGGGTGGGAGAGAAAGGTTATACTCACGGAAGCTTACTTATCTGTATCACTGTGGTGAGCCCACTCCAAGCTTCTACCACTGACAAACAGCTGCAGAAATAACAAATTATTGTGCTTTCCTTCTTGGAAAATTTAAGAATATTTTATCAAAATCTGGTGAATTCCATGAAAATGTACTGTGGAAACCTCACCTCTCATGTGATGGGGCAGTGGAACAAATGCTGTAACAAGTCCAGGCCCAAGTCAGTGGGCCCTGGCCAGGGTAAGGGAGCAGAGGGGAAAAGATGCATTTGAACTAAAAAACCTAGTGATTAATTATATAAAGGGACTTGATGGAGAAGAGATAGGTCTTCAGCCTTTCAGACGTGGCTGACAAGTAGAATGGTGGTGACCTTGGGTGAGAAGACACAAAGCCCATTCGAGGAAGCCAAGATCAGCTTGGGACATAATGGGTTTAGACTGACAGTAATAAGAGTCAGTATGGAAAAGGAAAAACAACAGACAATTTAAATCCCAGGCTCGACACTCTCCCTGTGACCCTGCACAAGTTTCATATGCTCTGCCCCTCTATTCCTGCTTCTATAAAACGGAGATAAAGATTACAGGCGAGACAATAATGAAGCACCTAGCAGAGCGCCTGACACATAAATAGGTACTCAGGACACTACAGTTATTATTATTACTGTTATGATTAAGTGTCTTGCACGTAAGTGGAAACCATAGGACTCAGCACTCAAGGTATTGATGTGGGAAGCCCGGCAGTCCCTGACACATAATAACCATGCAATAAATTTTTGCTGTATCAATAAATAAAATGGTTGATGAAATAATGATAGCTACCCATTATCAATCACTTACTATGCAGTGACACGATGCTCTTACATGACGCATGTAAAGAAGTTCACATACATCACCTTAGTTAATCCTTAAATCAAGTCTATGAAGTAGGAGCAATTATTTTCTGCATTTTACCTATGCTGAAACAGACACCAAAAGCTTACGTTAGTGAGGGATGGAGATGGGATCCAAACCCAGATCTTTCTTCAAGTGCTGTGCCATCAGAGGACAGAAAGGAACCCCACTGATCTTTAAGGCTTATCTCAATTTCTGCCTGGTCCCTAACCTGTCTTTGATTAGCTAGTCTTCACTGCTGTCCCTTCTCCTGAACGATTCCTTCAGCACCCAAAACCAATACCACGCGATTTAACACAATTTACTTCTTTTAATCATTTCTACTACTGCACTCATGTGTCTCATCATTTCCCCCAGAATGTGATGGAATATGACTCCTAGAGGGCAAAAAAACCTCATTCTCTTTCTTCTGGAACCCACACCATCTCCACTCCAGGAGCCAAGCACAGGGCTGGGCTCTTTGAAAGAACTGAGCCCTCACTGGTCCCTTATGTGACTGAAGGGCTATCTGTGCATCATTCTCAGACTGTTCATTTCTCCGTCCTATTGTTGCCAGGTATTGGGGAGCACCTTCCCAATATTACTGATCACTAAGGAACTAAGGGGAGCCAAGTGTGTACCAGGCAGGATGACGACTCTGGAGAAAGACCAACATCTCAGCCAGGGTTCACTAGTGACTAACACATCCAGCCAGTGCCAGGTGAGGTAGGGGAACACAAGTAAAGGTAAGCTGGTGACTGTGCCCTCAAGGACCTTCCACAAGCTATACAGAAAGATACATGGCAAGACTGAATACATGGTCAAAGACCACGTGTGCATGAACAAGGACCCAGGTTTCACTACAATCAGTACGGTAGTTACAGTTGTCCTAACCTCAGTGACTGAAAGCCATTATTCTTGATTATTTCCAGATCAGGACACTGCCTATATACCATTTACTTAATATTTTTCTTTAAATTGAATTTTTAAAAAATTAAAGAAGAAATTTAATTTCATCACTTTAAATGGAAAAAAGAAATATTCTAATATTAGGTAACCTGTACAAATAAATACACCGAAAATAACTTATTCCGTTTCATTAGATCCCACTACTGGCCAAAGTTCTGAGCCCAAGGCCTGCTTTCTCGGTTAGAAAAGATTACTAGTGTTAGAGAAGAATCAAGGCAAACTAGCACTAACGTGAACCCGATCCTCCATGAATCTAGAGCGGTTGAATGACTTTCTATGGAATTGAATGGTATTTAACACAGACCACCATCTCCTGCTAGGATATCAGAGAGAGAAATGATCACGTCATTTGGCTGGAGGCCAGGCTTTCAGTACTTGGAGAGACTATAGAGACTGTTCCGTATGTCTTGATGGTAAATGATGATTTATCTTTTGGAGACTTCTTATTTATTATTCATCTCCGTTAGCACAAGGGGCTATGATTTGCTAAATGCTCACCTTGGAGCAAAGGCTCCCATCTGCAGGCCTTCATTTAACTCAAATGATTCCCATCACTTCTTCTAGGTTAAGCAACTAGTCTAACTCTGTTTTGAGAGTTGTGTTTTGCTTGGTTTAGTCTTTTTTTCAAGCTTATGTTCAAATGTATATACACATAGAAGAGTGTATAAAACATGTATGTATGGTTTAAAGAAAATAAGATGAAAATCCAGTCCCTTAGAAGCTCTGTGTGTCCCTCCCTGTCACATGCCTTCCCTCTCCCTAGACATCGCACAATCTTGATTTCTGTTATTCATTCCTTTACTTCTCTTTGTAATTTTACCACCTACATATACATCCCTAAATAAGATGCTGCTGAGTTTTGCAACAGTGAGCGAGACCAGCACAAATGTAGCTGTGTGTACTAGTTTCCTAGGGCTGCCTTAAGAAATCAACACAAATTTGGTGGTTTAAAACAACAAATTTCTTGTCTCACAGTTCTGGAGGCTAGAATTCCAGTCCAAAATCAAGGTGTGGGCAGGCCCATGCTCCTCCACAGCTCTAGAGAAGAATCCTTGCCTCTTCTAGCTTCTGGGGGCTGCCTACAATGCTTGGCGTTCCTTGGCTTAGGGAAGGCCACGAAACTCCAATCTCCCTTTGGCCCTCTGCCCTCTGTGTGTGCATCTCTGTCTCTTCACATGGCATTCTCATCTCTGTGTTTCTGTATCCAAATTTCTGTCTTCTTATAAAGGCACCAGTCATTGTATTAGGGCCAGTCCTCATCCAGCACGGCCTCATCTTCACTTGATTATAACTACAAAGACCCAATTTCCAAATAAGATCACATTCACTGGTTAGGACATCAATACATCTTTTGAAGGGGGACATAATTCTACCCAAAATACTGTATAACAGTAAAAATATTTCCTTTGCAAGATGAGGCCTCCCAGAAGGGAATAGCTAAACAAAGTGTTGGTCATGTTCCCAGAGAATTGCCAAGAGTCCTTCCTTGGAAAGGCGGTAAGCAAAATCATAAATGAGCCCTAAAAAATTGGGTAGGTAGCCACAGTGGGGACACCTGGCAGTGGAGGCGGGGGGGAGGTGCAGATACCGGACACCATCAGGAATATGGTTGGCGGAGTGAGCTGCTCTGATTTTCTATTTCTAAATTCACTTTGGCCTGCCTCTGGTTCTCAGGGTTGGGTACAGAAAACACTCTGTCTATCCAGTTAGCAGAGCAAGGAGGGGTGAGCAGGAGCCTCACCAGCACATGAACAAGACAGCCAAGTGCAGATGAGAATCCGGACCAGGCTCCCCCAGGTAGTCAGTCCTCTGGTGGAATGGCTAGAACACTGGCATAGGTGAGTCGGTGGTGACAGCCCTAAGTCACATTGTCGCAGCCAAACTGCTCATCCTCTATGTCTCGTGCACAGTCGTTCTCCTGAGATCTTCCTTTATGGTCCTCAGGGGTTTCCCTACATCTGTCTCCTATGTTATTTCCCATGTCCTGTACCCCACCTTTTTTTTGCTGGTTTCTTCTCTTGTTTTGATGGTGTGTTCTCTGGTAGCTCCTTACAAAGAATGTATGGAATGCATTTTGTTGTTGTTGTTAGAAGATGTTTATCTTCTATCCCCATAGGTGGTATAAAAATGATTGGAGATTTTCCTTCATAATTTTGAAAAGCATCATGCACTATTTTCTTGCTTCCAACGTGGCTATTAAGCCCCAAGCCTTTTTGCTTCCTGATGCTCTGTATATGACGTCTTTTTCTTACAGGAAATTTCTAGTCTCTTCTTAAACCCCAGTATTCTGAAATCTCAGAGGGATGCACCTTGGGTAGAAACTTGGTGAATACTTTCAAATCTGAACACTCATGTCTTTCAGTTACAGGGAATTTTCTTGAAGTATTTTAATGTTAATTTCCTCTCCTATATTTCTCAGTTTTCTCTTTCTTTAGAAACTCTATTCAGATATTGGTCTTTCTAGACTGGTACTCCAATTTTCTTATCCTTTCTCTTCTATTTTTTCCATCATTTTTTCTTTTTGCTCTTCTTTCTGAGACATCATCATTTTACCTCTAACCGTTCCCTTGAGTTTGTCATTTCCCTATCATGGTTTTAATTTCTAAGAGAGCTCTTTTTTGTTCATTGATTTTTTTTTTAATTGAATGGCAAACACAAACATAGCTGTGTAAAAGCTGTTTTTCTAGTGTGGGTACAAAATCTTTTCTTTCACCCAAGTGTATTACTGATGGTTCTTTTTTATTTCTTTGTTTTCTCCCAATGTAGTTTGTTTCAGCTGCTTTTTCTATTTGTCCTTTGGTCTCTAATGTACTTCTGCTCAGAATGATAGTAATCCTTGATTGTCTGTTCATGATTAAGAACCAAATTGTGCTTAGGTTTTAAAAAGGAAGCCCTTGTGTTTCAAAGGTACATACTGATATATTTACCCAAAAAAATTACATATATATGTATATACATGTGTATGTGTGTGTGTGTGTGTGTGTGTATATATATATATATATATATATGTATGTATATATATATATATATATATATATATATATATATATATATATATACATACATATATATATATAGCAGATTTCCTTCAAAATAATCAAGGGTAGGCAGTAAGTGGGGTGACAGAAGAAACAAGATAAGCTCCGAGTTGGTCACTGTTGAAACTGAGTACATGGGGGTTCATGATGCCAATTTCCCTTACTTGTGTTTTTTTTTTTCCATAATACTAAGTTGGGGGGTATCAAAAGCTGAGTAGAATCTCTAAGCACATAGGAGAAACATCAGCTCTGAGCTTTGCTGTAGGGATATCCAGGTAAGTCTAGACAAGAATATCTGAGGCCATTTCTCTTGAGCTAGTCAGTAATCTTCCAAACTGCTAGGAAAATAAAGGTCTGGTTGCCAGGCATGAGGAGGGCGAGGTGGTCTCAGAATGCAGGCTTCAGTAACAAACAGTGACTTCATCTCCCCCCTTCTAAAAAATAAAGTACCCATACCCTCCATGTGCTTAGAGTCCTGCAGTCCAGAAACTGTTTCACCCTCCAAAAGGAAAGGCAGTCAAATGACTGCATGGAGTAGAAGGGGAAGTGGTCCATGGGATCCAAATGAGTTTCACACAACTGCGACCCAATCTTATTTTAGTCCTCCCTTTCACCCCCGTTCCTGAGATGCTTGGTCCTGTCAGTTCCTAGACATGTTAGGAGTCTGTGATATAAAGGGATTTGTTCTTTGCTTTCCTCATTGTCAGCTTAAAATTATCTTTCTCAAATGTCCTAAGTCAGTTACAAATCATCCATCCACCTGTTTTCCAGCTTCCAAAACTTTATTGCTGTTGTCTCCTCTCCTGTTGGCCTTGTGAGTTACTGTGGTTCTAGCTAGGTTCCAAGCGAGAACACAGGCAGATGTAGTATTTGTACGTGTTCAATCTGCCATCTTAGCCTGGAACCCTGCCTTCAGTTTTGTTTTCTTGAATAGGGTGAAGGAAACGGGTACAATCTGTACCCAGAGGTTTTCTGCAAGGGCTTCCTGCTTTCCTTGGCTTGGTTCTTCCAATCTCTCCTAGTATGCAAAATCTGTATTCCTGCTTGTTCCTGCCAAAGCTCAGATCAGCCACCAGATATTTGTCACATCATCTTCTACCACTTTCACAAAAATAATCTCTGAGCTGCAGCAAGGTAGAAAGAAAAGAGCAACAGATGAAGACCCAGAATGTCTGGATCTAGCTCTTCCACTGTATGACCTTTTACCAGGGCCCCATTCCTCCATCGCTGACATTCTCTGAGTCTGTAGTTCCCTGAAAGTAGTGTCAGTCTTTCCTGGGCCCAGCCAAGCTCTACCATCCATTTGAGCTTAAGAACAGCTAAACCCAAGGGCAAAGAGAAGTCAGGCAAGAGGATTCTACCCCAGAGATAAGCTCCACAGACGGCCAGGCCTTTGGATACCTGACTCAGCACTGGAGATATTCGCTTCCCACAGCACGTTGTCTCCAGTGGAGGAAGGAAGAAGATCTTGGGCTCCAGCCCTACCCAGCAGCCCAGAGGAGTGCCAATAGGCCAGCGGCTCATACACAGCAGGCTCCCTGCTGTGCTGACTCAGCAGGAGCCCCATGGAAGAGCCTGACTCATGGACTACAACCATGCTGTGAGAGCAAGGCCAGCATACATCCCCCAGCCTCTCCTGGCCCCTGCCCTCACCCACTCTGTCCCTCCAGGCAAGGCCAAGAGAGGTCAGACTTGCTTACCCAGGCAAATGATTCACCACCTCGACTCCCCGACTGTCTGCCTCAGCAGAGGTGTGGTGCTGCCTGGACACGGCAGGGAGATGCCAGCAGCAGCTAAGGCCCCAGCCGGGTTCAGCAATGTCAGCAGAGATGCTCCGAGTCCCATTGGCACAACCAGCGAAGCTTTGCTTCTTGACAAACACTCAGGCACAGGCAGCGAGAAGTCCCCATCAGAAGAACTAGAGACACGTGGAGAGCACTGGGTCCTCGGGGACTTATGATCCCCCTGCTTTTGGCACAGAAAAGGAAACCACTGAATGTGTGCAAAGCAGTCCTTGCAAAGCCAGGGAACACTCAGCACAGTGACCTTCTCCTGTGACCCAGAGCTAGAGCAAAGGCGGATACAATGGCCTCCCTTTCTATGCCTGTAACGTGAAGAGGCATCATAGGTGCTCAATAAATATCTGTCTTGAATGAATGAATGGACACAAATCACTCCAAAAGGTGTCTGATTGAATCAGTTAAGGCAGTGTCCTCAAATATCTGTTTGAGGGCTGGCTACATCTGAATCACCAAGGAAGCTACAGTGATGACTCCTAACCTTTTAAAATAAGTCCTTTAGGCCTTAAAAAATGCTCTTATGATGGCAGATGTACTTTTAATGTGTGTCAATTAAGAAGAAAACAACAACCAGAGCAAATGTTTATGAGGGCTTTAATGTGTGCTGTGCCCTGGACTAAGCGATTTGTCCAAATCTTATTTCATCGTCTCAACAATTCTGGAAGGCAATTTCAGATGTGGAAACTGAAATTCAGAGAGGTTGGTCCACAGCGCCAGGATATAAACCAGGTCGGAATGAAATCACAGTCTGGGCCCCAGACCACCATGCCATATTAAACACCTAATAAGGAAACACTTTTCAATGGATGTGTGTTTTATCAACACAACGGCACCTACACACATTTGAAAAACAGAAATACGAATATCTGTGCTTTCTACAAACATGTTTAGATTCAAAGACACCTTGCAGCAGCCCACTCCCGAGGGGTCTACAGCCCACCCCTGGGAACCACCGGGCTCAGTGACCATAGCCCATTATGCAGAAAACAACAGGTTACTGCCCATGAGGAAAGGATCTACCTGTCTGCCCTCATTTCACATCCAAGCAGGTGTCTCAAAGTCTCCGACTCCAGAGGAGTAGATGGGAGACTCTCCAAGGAAGGGTTAAAATAGAAATACAGAGTCAGCAGCATTTGTGAGAAAGAGAAAACAAATTGAAAACACAGCAGAATTGAATTGCTACATTAGCAATCCTGGCAACACACTGTGGAAGGACTAACGGATTAATGATAGGAAAAGAGCCTGATATCTGTGACCCAGACTGCTGGTCGCCCTTCAGTGGTTTTTCTGCCCCCTCCTAGAGTAACAGAACCCTCAATTTTAAGATGGGCACCTGGCCACGTATCACATTAACTACATTTCCCAGTCTCCTTGTTCCAAGATACAACTAGGTGACCAAGGAGGGCCCTGCAGCTGCTTTCTGTAATCTGTTTTAAACGACACCAGCTCAGGGTCTTCGGCCCTTTTTCCTCATCCCTTCCTACACTGTGCTGCCTGGATCAGGAATGTGACAGCTGGAGGTCTAGCTACCATCTGAAACTATGAGGAGAAGATCATACCCAAAAGATGGCACAGCTGTGAATGGGAAGGAGTCTATGTGAAACAGAGATGCCATGCCAACCATGGACTGTCTCCCACCAGACTTTCCGTACAAGAGGAACAGACTTCTTATTTCAGCCACACTGTTACTTTGAGTGTCTGTTTCTCAGAGCTAACCTAACTAATACAAAGTTCAATTCTACAAATACAAAATCTAGTTATAGCAAAACAGAAAGAGACATATTAAAATTGAAAGCCTAAACCAAAAGCAACATTCCAGTCAATAAAATTTCCGTACAATATAGCCGAAGATTTGGATGGCCTCCCCGAGGTGCTATAAAATGAATCAACTTGAAACATGCTTCAGATGCATATTTTTAAAGTAGTATGTCATATTCTATAATAAGTGTTGACGTAAATCTTTCAAAAAAAGGCTACATGTATAGAAGGCCTGCATGCTTCGTGCTAAGTTCGGGGTGTTCAAATATAAATTAAACCAGTACCTCTCCTCAAGAAGCTCACTGGCTAGGAGAAGATTCGGGGAGTAAGAAAGGCTGGAGCAGACGACCTCCGGTTTTTATTATAAGCTTTGTTACATACTTTGGCTTTTACACTAGACACTATACATGTGTTACTTTAAAAATACATATCAAAAAGATGTAGCAGGCAATTTAATAATATAAGTGACTATGAAAACAAAATATTAGTACACAAAAATACATAGTCTGACGATATTTATTTTTGTTAAGAATATGCTGTCTATCTATCACATAGGAAAAAAACCTGAACGATATACACCTAAATGCTAACAATTTTCTCCAGGTAACTTGAGGTGACAAGTTTTTCTTTATAATCATCTATATTGTTGAAGTCATCTAAAATAAGTATATATTTTTTGTTAATATAAAAAATTAAATCATTTAATAATAACAACAACAATAATAATAATAATACCATTTCTTGCATACCTACTCTGTCCCAGGCACAATACTAGGAACTTCACATATGTTACCTCATTCAGTCCTCATGGCAACCTGCAAGATGGGTAGCACCCTCATTTAATAGATGTCAAAGCTGGGCTTAAAGGTTGAGTAACTTTTCCATATCTAGGAAGAAAGGAAGCCAGATTTCGATCCCGCTCTGGTTACTATGCTTACGCTCCTTCCATTAAACCATGCTGTCCCCTACACTTGCGATTCAAATGTCTAGCAATTATAGCTCTACAAGACCTTGTGCATCTATCTCTACAATGCTGGTCTCTCCTATGCCACAGTGCACCCTACAGCTTCATTTTATTTGTTGCCTTGGGGTGGACTCATACCATAAATTAATTGGGCAGGCACCTCACCTAATCCTATGTCCCGTATGAAGAGTCACCACTAAGAATGGTGCTCTCGTAGCACTGTCAAGTTGATGATGGCTACTTCTCACTGGCCAGGACAAGGAGGGATAACTGTTGAGAACAGAAGAGAACTGGCAGAGAAGCCACCAAAGCTAGGAGTCAAACCTAATTCTACCTCTGAGCCCACTGCCCTTTCCACTAGAACCCAAGGGGTCTCTGAGTGAAACCAAACCACCTGAGTAGTGCTCTGCATCTTTCCAGGGAAGGGAAACAACCTTTTACCTTTAAAGGGGAGTGCTTTAGAAATGAAAACTAAGTATTTGGGAAGCTCAGACACTCACACTAGGACAGCTCTGGCAAGGTGTGGTGGCAAAAGCTTGCTGGTGGGCAGCACCTCACCAGGCATAATTCAGGGCAAATGTGGGCTAAAGCACCACGGCTGAGACAGTCCATCAGCTGAGGGTTTGTGGGGAAGCGCATGTGTTGATGGGCAGGACGTGTAACCCTCCTAAGCCCACGTCTGACATCATTTTAGAAGTTGTGAGCTTTGCTTTGAGTCTTACAGGCCGTACCCTGTAAGTTCAATACCACTGATCATCTTTAAGCCCTGTACATAGTAAGTACGTCAAGGCAAACCATCAGTAAGAAGGTTGGTGGGAGAGCTGAGAAAACTTAAATGTGTCAGGATAAGAACTAATTACGTAGAGGAATCCTAGGATCTTCAAGTTCTGCCATCACCATTGGACGTCCAACCTCATGACAGGTATGTTATCTGGCGCTGAGCAGTAGCAGGTGGGCCCAATAGAGCTGTTCATCAAGCCCAAAATGAACTGTTCTCAGTCTGGGATCTCTAATTTACAGAATCTTCTTTCATCAGCCTTTGAGTCACTAGGCTATAAGAACTAGGAAATACCCTTGACTGACCAATCTCTGACTTTCACAGGGAAATCTTCAGTGCTCATCCCTATGCAACCCAAGTCACTACCCACGTCTCCTTGTCCTGTTCTATAATGTGTGTCCTGCCCAGTGATTCATCCCCAAACCAGCAGAAAGAGCCTCCAGAGAGTGGTAAGAATGGCTGATCCTCATATATCAGAAAGGCGAAGAACAAGTGTCAACTCCCAAATCTCTGGACCTCAGTTAGCTCCACTGTTTACCAACAGCTGCAGTCAACCATGGGAGAAATATTACTCACTGCTCATTCGCCCCAGGAAGGACCATTCTTCACATTCAAATATGGAAAGAAAGGTTATTTTGGAGAGGAAGATTCTCCTTGCTCCATCACAACCCCAGGGTCAGTAAGTCTCCGCCATAAGACCAGACGGGTGCTATTAAAAGTGGTCAGGGTGTATTGGGTGGAATTCTAAAAGCAGAAAAATCAGCCCCTCACAGAGGGTCATATGCTCCCCAGCAAGTCAACTCTTGAGATGCTGGACTTTGTCCTCTGACCACAAAGCCCCACCCTGACTAACTGCAGTGTCCACCCTCCTCTTTGGGAAGGTGACACCACCACCATGGGTGGAAAGGGACTTGGGGTTAGCTGAAGCTTCTAAAAATATAACCAACATCCAGGATCAGAATTATCACCAGGAAAGAATCCAGGTTCTTACCGCAAGAGATCAAGACTCTGCCCTGCTAACATCCCTGCCTGGGAATCTACTGACTTTGGTCAGTAAAAGATACCAAATGCTTTGGTTACTGGACAAGGTCAGCAGTCACCTACATAGGCAAACAGGAGAGAAAGAGAGAGATGAAGAAATGGGTCACAGACTACACAGCTGCCCTCAGAGCTGTAAAGAAGGGACAGGGAGAGAATCAGGACACTTTCAGTAGGGGGAATAATGTGGTTCCAGGGCAAAGGGAAAAAACACCCTGACACACCTAGGAAATAGTTCCTTGTAGCTGGAGCTGAACCTTCATGAAGGGAAAAGGGAGAAGATGAAGCTGGAAGAACCAGGACTGGATGACCACAGGCCACACGCAGGGTCTTGGAATCCCCTCTGCAGTCACAGGCAGTATTTAAGCAGGGAAGTGACATGATCAGATTTGTGTTTTACCAAAATAACATGGCTGTGGTAAGACAGATTGAACTGAAAAGGCAACAGACCGGCAGCCAGGACACAATAACGTGATACAATTGTCCAGGGTAAGGTGGGAAAGAATCAACTAAGGTACTGGAGATGGGGATGATGGGACCAAGAGATGGAGTAAGTAATTACATGTACAGGGAGCAGGGTGGCTAATGAGTCCTTCTGGCTTCACATCACCCACCTTCTCCAGCTGTGTACCTGTATGTCATCAATCTTACCGGAAGCATTCTGACTACGAGCATTCTGTGAGTACAGGGGCTTTTAGAGGTCCCATCCCCCGCCACTTCTGCGCCAACATCCACCCACCCGCTCTTCCCTTCCAACAGGACTGAAGCTTCCCATCCCCCTCCACCCACTCCACAACCGCCTAGGAGCATGGTTCCGCTGTTTCCAGTTGTAGCCACCAACTCATACATTACTAACCGCCACTGTCTGGACCACATACAGTTCCAGCCTTCACGGGCTGAGACCAGACACTGTTGCCAAAAGAAGCTCAGTCCTACACTCATCTGGGACAATGGGTTGTGCGTCAGGATGTCGGCCATGGGCGTGCAGCAGAGAGCGCAGGGAATGGCACAACTAAGAATGAGGCCAAAGGGGACAGAACTGGCAGATGAACCAGTGCTCAGACAGGCCCCTGGGCCTTAGGCATGGTGTTCAGACAGGCTAGTCAGGTAACAGGACTGTGCAACTGGGGCCTTGGCTCAAACCCAGAGAGTGTCCAGGGTTCCGGGCCACTCCCACCTCTGGCCAGCCATCTTGTCAATACGTGCCATGGAGAATATGGGAAAATCAGATGCAGATGGGTAGACCAGCCTTCTTCATAATGTGCTTGCCACATGATTCAACAGCATGAGGGGTGGATTTCTGCTGTCTTGTTGGGCTGGAGCATAGAAGGGGACATGATAGGGAAGTAAAACGTTTACAGACTAACAACGGCTGGTCTCAAGCAAGGATAGCACAATGCACCAGCCTTTTTCAAGCTATTTTTCAATGACCCTTTTAACCAACCCTAGCTTTCCAGAGGAACTTCACTTTCATCTCTTCTTTGGATGCTGTATCCCCTTCCTACCTCTCTCATGCTGCCGAGTAAAGGTTTTCTTATAACCAAGCTTCTTGTGATTAAAACAGAAACCTCAGTGCTGTCTCCCTGGCCAAACCTCCCAGCATGTGTCTGCAGGACACCTTGTTCTCTCCCGCATCCTGAAATATGACTGTTTCAAAAGACATCAACTTGGGTACCTATAGCCACTGCCATCTCGTGCAAATTAAGCCCAGATAACACAGCTGGGACTCTAGCCCTGTGCTCCTCCAGACACAGCTGTCACCAGCAGGAAATAGAAAGGCCAAGGCAGAGCTTTTCTGCAGCTACTTTCCTTCTGAAAGTACACCTCCTCAAAAACCCACCTGCCATGAATATTCCCCCCACACCAGCTCAAGTGGACTGAGAAGAGCTGCCAGATCTCTGTCGTGTCTCGGAAGCACACAGCTACAAACTGGATAAAAATAATCAAAAGAGAGGAGGCACGTCAGGTGTTCGATGATTTTGTCAACAAAAAGTCATTCATCTTTCTTGGCATGTGGGCATGGGGTGCTGCTAAAGGCACAGGCTCTCAGGACCTGTATCCCCATGCTCTGCCACCCAAGTTCCCTTGGCAGGCATGGCAGGCTGCATTTTCAAAATGGCACAACAACGTCTCCCATTGTATATGCTTTTCCCCAGTGTGACCTGGACACTCCTCCCACTGAGACATGGGTCTCCATTTGAATCGGAGTGGGCCTGAGACTCACTTTAACTAATAGAATGCAGTGGAAGTGACACTGTAATGTTTCTAAGCCAGATCAGAAATGCTGATGCAGCTTCTGCCTTATTCACTGGACACTTGTGCTTGAAGCCATGAGTCACCACGTGAGAAGTCAAGAGCCATGAGACAGCCACGCTCATGGAGGGGTTAGAGGTAGGCACGCCCATCAGTAGTCCGGGCCTCAAGTCTTCCCAGCCCAGGTAGCAGATGTGTGAGTGAACGAGCCTTTCCGGTGATTCCTGCCTCCATCTCTGGCCTCACCCTGAGCTGTCAAATCTTTCCAGCTGAGGCCCTAGACACTGAGAAGCAGAAAAAAGTCATTCCTTCTGAGCCCTTTCCAAATTCTTGACCCAACGCTTCCATGAGCATAATGAAATGGTTCTTGTTTGGGGTGGTTTGTTCCAAAGCAACAGTAATGGAAACAGTTGGTGACATACTTCTCAGTCTATTCTCACATCAACTGCTACCAGAGAAGCAGCTGCTCTTGGAAAAAGTATTTTTCGGAAAGAAAAAAGCTAGCTTTCATTGTGCATTTACTTTGTGCCAGGCATTATGCTAAGGGCTTACATGCATAGTTTAATTTAATGTTCATTACAATGCTATGAGTAAACACTAAGATTATCCCCATTTTGCAGAAAAGGAAATGGGCTCAGAGGTTGATGAACTTGCCCAAAGCCAGACCTCCCTGACTCAGAGCCCATACACTGTACCACGCTCTGCTCTCCAGCCACTTGGAGACAGGAGCTGTTTCTACATGGAAGACTCAACTACTTGGGACCATAGCTTTCCTGTTCAAAAGTCCAGGTGTGGGAATTTCCTAAAGAACTCGGGTGACAGGGGCACAGCATCGACAAACACTTGGCCTTGTCTGAGCTGGAGCAGGCCCCCCTTCCCTGGAAGTCACTGCTAGCTCCACCACCCTATTACCAGCTCCCCCTGAATCCCACTCCTTCTTTAAGGCCTAACTCCTCCATCAAGTCCTTGCAGAGAATTCTGCCTTCTCTGGACACCACCTCACGTACCGTGCGTACACTGTTCCATACTGCCTCATACGGTTCTGGTTGTTTGCGTGTGTTATATAGAATGGCTCCTGAGGATGGAAAGAATGTGGTGGAAGTAGTGTCTAAGTTACTATGATAAAGTGACCTCACCTGTAGCACCTATACACTAGCAGGCACCTCAGTTTCTCACAAGGGCCTGTTGGGTTCCAAATCATAACCCACGCACAACACAAACGTTCCAGGCTCCGTGACCTGCACTTCGCCCAGGACATCACAAAGGAGAATGGATTTGAGGGCAAAGAGGAAGCAGCTTGACCCACCACAGATACCCATCACCAGCACCTGGCAGGCAAGGAAGCCTTGACCACAAAAGCTCAAAACAAGGGAGTTGCCATTTTGAACCACAAGTCCTTAATAGTCCTGAAAAGCTAAGAAACACAGGTTAAAGTTTCCTATGAGTCACTCTTCACACTCTCCATCTAAGAGTAGGGAGAGACCAACCTCAAATACCTCCTCAGGCTAAGACTAGCTTTGTTCTTACCGTCTGTCTGTCTATGCTATGGATGCCTTTCCGAGTACCTTCTTTCTACCTCCATGCCCACTGGGAAGGGGTAAGACAAGGTGTGTGCCTGAACCTTCCCAGCCTAGCTCCAAAAATTACTCTACAAATCCTATTCCCCATGTGGTGGAGGTGAGAATCTTACCATGGTTGGGCAAACTCAAAACCACACAGATTCTCAAGGTGGTACACCAGTTTCCAGTGGCAAGTCAGCCTGTTCCTTCCTTCCCTGCGGCCTGGGAAGGTAGGCATAATGGGCATATCCAGAAACTGCTGGGAAAAGACTCAAATGCCTTATTTCCTGCCCTTGAGGAACCTCCTCGTGAGGAAGAGTCTTAGAATATCTCCTTTTTCCTGAACAGGGACATTCTTACTCTTTCTGGAAGGTCATTACCGGTGACCTTCCCATTCCCCAAAATACCACATATAAAATCAAGCACCAAAAAGCTTAGAGGAACCTAAAATTGGCCAGGTTCATGGTCCGTGCAACCAAAAACCAGGCATATAAAGCCAGACTCAAGGTTATAATCACAGGGCATAGATATGTCCAGTGGAGGGGTGGGGCAGTGGGGGCGGTAGGGGGGAATACTAAAGTAAGTCTAAAAGAGTTGGACTGTTTCCTTATTTTTCAGGCACCAGAGGGTTCATGTGGTCCATAGCAACACTTCTTCAAATCCCCTTTTTTTCTCCCACTGATTGCTCACACCCTCCACAACTAAGACTGAAAGGACAACTTGAAGCTGAATGGCACCCTCCACAACTAAGATTGAAAGGACAACAATTTGACTTGGAAAAAAGTCCTGGAAGTACACACTGTTCCCCAATAAAGTCCTGTTCCCCTTCCCCAATAAAATCTTAAAAAAAAAAAAAGAGTTTCTGTCAGGCTGAATTTGCAGAGTTCTAGTACCTGTCCCCTCTCCTTCCCTCCCACCACAAAAGCTCAAAAGTACTAGTAGCAACAAAGTCAAAATTCTCCTCATGAGGTGAAAGAAGGGAGCCTCGGGGAAGCTTCATTCATAACAGTCTGGGGGCCTGTTCCACCAGCAATCATTGCAAATTGAAACATTAAATAACGAACGGCGAAAACTCAACTTTCTCTTTCACGATATTAATCAAAAACTGTAAGCGGACACCACAAAGCAGGCCTAGCTAGCTCTCCTCCACGGGGAACAGAATCGCCGTGCGGGTCCAACGTGGTCCATCTGGCTACAAACTGAGCTGGGCCTGCTCACCTCCAAGAATACAAGGCGGTAAAGGCCATGTCATCTGAATGAACCACCCAGGGCTCTGCCATTAACAGATGTGTCCAAACGCTTTTGAATGTTTACATTACTTTTCTGATTAAAAAAATTTTAAGTCTGTGAAGTGGCATCTGTGAATTTATCTGAAATCTATACATCCTTCCTTTGTTTCAACAAAAAGAAAACCATAACACGAACACAGAAACAAGAGTCAAATAACGTGGAAATTTCTGTTACGGCCCAGCTTTTGGACAGCTACATGTAAGCCTAACATTGGTTCAGCATCAACACTAACAAGAAGCAAAGCTGAGGCTACAGAATGAAGGCTGAGGTTCACATTGTGCTTTTGGAGGGGTCCTAGGAAAAGGGGAAATTAGAAACTAGCTCACAGTTCTTGTGCATTTTGGGACCGTTAGGTCCAGACATGTCAGAGGCCCCTGGGTTGGAGCAGTGAAGGATCCCCTCCCTGGAAGGATCCCTTTCCAGATGTGTGGATGATCTGCCCCACAAAGGCCCTAGGACTAGCCCCAGCACACCCAGACTCTGGGGAGTAAGAGTCCACCCTGCAGAACAAACTGCCAGAAGAGGTTTTTTTACTGCAATCTGTTCCCAAAGAACAGAGCAGAAAGAATAGCCTGAATAGAATGAAGAGCCTGGGGTTCAAGTTCAGGCTCCACCATTCTCCAGCTGTGTGTCCTTGGGCAAGGCATTAAACCTCTCTGAGCCTCACTTTCCCCCACTGTAAAATGGGGTCTAACACCAAACCCGACTGGATTACCTAAGATAGACACCGTGTTTCCCCAGAAATACGACCTTTTGGAGCAAAAATTAATATAACACCCGGTCTTACTATGAAGACGCATTTGAGCTGATGGTTCGGCTCGGTCTTATTTTTGGGGAAACACAGTACAGTTCCAAATAAAATTCTATAGTACCAAATACAAAATGTGATTATTCTTCTTCCATTTCTAGGAATACTAGGGGGGAATGAAGTTTCATTTACTGTTGTCGCCATGAATAACAGTCTAAGGAAAAAAAACAGATAATGACACGTTACACTAGTAATCTTAAATCATCTGAAAGAAGCTTATGTGGGAAAAATGTTTCATGGTTTTCTATTGCCACCTATGGAACTCAATGGTGCCTCTTTCCTTGTCACCAGCTGCCATGCACTTGGGATAGAAAAGCTAATTTTATTATTAATTTAATCCAATTAATTAGAATGGAGGTCCCCTACAGGAGTAGAAGGGAGAACCACCAATGACAGAGAGATTGTTGGTACTGAGCCACCCCAGGATTCCTCTCCTTAAGAAGAGGTACCAGAACTTAACTGCTTAAGAAATAAAAATGTTTTTCAATCTGATTGAAAAATGAGCAGAGGACCAGAAAAGACATTTTTTTTTTAAGGAGGGCGCAGTTCACAGTGGCCCATGCGGGGATTAAACCGGCAACCTTGGTGTTATTAGCACCGCGCTCTAACCGACTGAGCTAAGCAGCCACCCCCGAAAAGACACTTTTTGAAAGAAGACAACCAAATGGCCAACAAGCGCATGAAAAGATGCTTAAGATCAGTCATCATCAGGGAAATGCAAATCAATACCACAAGGAGCTACCACCTCACACCTGTTAGAACGCCTATTGTTAACAAGACAAGTGGTAACAGGTGTTGGCGAGGATGTGGAGAAAAAGGAACCCTTGTACACTGTTGGTGGGGACGTGAATTGGTGCAGTCACTATGGAAAACAATATGAAGGTTCCTCAAAAAATTAATAACAGAAGTACCATACAACCCAGCAATTCCACTTCTGGGTATTTATCCAAAGGAAATAAAATCACTATCTAAAAGTGGTATCTGCACTCCCATGTTCATTGCAGCATTATTCACATAGTTAAGATAAAGAAGCAATCTAATGTGAGGGGTATAAATGTCTATTATGTAGCTCTGCATACCTGAAACTAAGAAAAAGAAAAAGAAAAAAGAAACAATCTAAGTGTCGTCTACGGATGAATGGATAAAGAAGATATGGTATATATACAATGGAATATCAATCAGCCCTGAGAAGGAAGGAAATCCTGCCATTTGTGATGACATGAATGAAACTTGAAGGCATTATGTTAAGAGGTAAGTCAGACAAAGACAAATACTATATGATATCACTCATATGTGGAACCTAGAAAAGCTGAACTCATAGAAATAAAGAGCAGAATGGTGGCTGTCAGGGGCTGGGAGGTGGGGGAAATGGGGAAATGTTGGTCAAAGGGTACAAACTCCTAGTTATAAGATGAATAAGCTATAATGCACAGCATGTGACTACAGTTA
Organism: Rhinolophus sinicus; assembly: GCF_036562045.2. NCBI lineage: Eukaryota > Metazoa > Chordata > Mammalia > Chiroptera > Rhinolophidae > Rhinolophus > Rhinolophus sinicus. The sequence goes on along the minus strand of NC_133753.1, from coordinate 26,907,404 downwards.
GTAATACTGCATTGTATACTGGCCAGTTGCTAAGAGAATAGACCTTACATGTTACCATCACACACACACAAAGGTAATTACATGAGTTGATAGGGGCGTTAAGCCTATTGTGGGGATCAGTTTGTAATATGTATGTGTATCGAATCATCTCTTTGTTTACACAGTGTTATGTGCCAAGTATATCTCAATAAAGCTGGGAAAAAGAAATTAAAATGTTTTTACTGTGTTTTCTTCCTGAAAATTAAGCCACCTAGAGAGCAGGGAACATTCTTACCCTTCCACCTACCACAGTGAAGAGAACGACAGAGCTCCTGTCAGTGGGCAGGAAAGAGGCAGACTTCCCTCCCCAGCTTTGGCCTCAGGGCCTTACAGGCAAGTCATCCCAGGGCCTCAGATGGTGTATAGATCTTAATCCCACCATTGTCCACAATACTTGGGACCTGACTGGAAAGCCTGACAAAGTAGCAGGCCCCACTGCCAGGGCCGGGGCGGCTGGAAGAAAGAACCCTGTCCTGAGGCTCAGGAATGGACGACTACAGGACTGTAGGCAAGCCAACCACCTTCTCAGCGTCACAAACGCTAAGGTTCCTTTAAGTGCTGACCTTATCAGTAAACACCAAAGAAAGTTAAGAATGACTGGCAACTGAAGACTATTACTATTTTCCCCAACCTTTTCTCCTTCCTTCTGGATTCTGGAGGTTAACAGAATATAGAAACAAAAAAATATCGTAAGAGTCCAGACAGCATGTACACTACAACTAAAATGGCAGGAGAAGCGAAGGTATATAGACAAGAATAGGCAAATCATATATGAAATAAAAACAGTCACATTTGCACAGTGAAATCTGGGATAACTTTTTTTTTTTTTTTTCAGTGATACTTTTTCTTGTTACATTGCCTTACCGGGCACATCAGGTTACACACAGTGACAAGAATTTGTTACAAGATCAGTCACTGCCAGGGCCCTGCAGCCCCACTGGTGTGGTGACAGGTTGGGCAGACAGAGCTTCTACAGGTGGGCAATTCCAGAGGCAAACATTAGGATCCTGACTCTCTGAGCAACTCTAAGGCACACCTTCCTGTAGGGTCCTAAGCTCCTGAAAAGTTTATAAAATAGATACATAAAAAGCAAGGGCCTGACGGAAGCAAATATAGCTCACTCAGATAAGGAGTCTGAATCCATCCAGAAAAGAACTAGTGACAGAAAAGGCAACATTTCATAGCAAAATTGAAATTCCTGCTGAACATGTGGACTGCCGTATGCAAACGCTATTATATATATTGGAGGGAGACGGGAGCAGGGGAAGATGGCAGAAGGAAACAAAACATCTCTGCTGTCAAGATCCTATTTGGATTTCTATGTTTCCATAAGAAAAGAATTATCAAAGGAGACCCCAAAAAAACCTTAATTTCATTTGCTTTTAAGAAGTAAACTTAGCGTTTAAGGTAGGAAGGAGACTGACTTTTCTTTGTATTTCAGTTTTGCACTATTTTGACCACGTGTATGTATTATATTACATTTTTAATTTAAAAAATCCATAGTGCATTTGAAGAGAATATGACTAAAACACCGAAAATGCAGGTACAAAGCAAATTATACTCAAAAGTACAAGATCACACATTGTGGATCTAAATACTGAAGGAATAAATGCAGCCACTGGAATTACAATAATAATGATCAATATACGGAGCCCTTACTACGTGCAGAGCTTCACCTAGATTATTTATGCAATCCTCACTTACACTCTGTAAAATGAATAGGTGGGATTATAATTATTCCCATTTCACATGTACAGAAACTAAGGCACCAAGAGTTTATCATTTGTGTAAGGTCCCAGCTAGCAAGCAACAGAAGCAGAGTTCAAACCCAGTCTCACCCAGAGCTCACGTGGGGTCATCTCCAAAGAAAGGGGGTTTACATCCTAAATGTGGGCTCTAAAGGAGAAGAGCTCTGGCATTGTTTGGAGAATGTCCTGGGGGGGGGGGGGTAATGAATGGGGAAGGGTTCAGCACTGGAATGTGTAATAATTAAAACCACAAACCAATCTTGAGGACATACTAAGTGCTGGGCACAACCAGATTTGGAATAGCTGTAGGAAGTAAAGATGCTAAACAGAGAGGGAAAAGGGGAAATCAGGCTCCATTCTCCTTCCAAAAGAAGACCACTCAAAATAAAATCATTCAGCCCTTCCTGAATATTCCAGTCTTAAAAGAGACTGGATCCTAAATTGATTTGGGAGGCTAGGGGAATGGGGGCGGGGGGTGAAGGATTGAAAAAAGAAATTCCTTTTGACCTTGGTAGCAGAGAAGGGAGAGAGAGAGAACTATATGGCCTTCCTCCTGGGGCAAAAGCATTTTAATTATCAGCTGAGAGGCCAGCAGAGCCATAAAACTGGCCAGCTGTCCCATTCAATCAGGCCAAAGGCCATAAGGAGAAGAGACAGCATTTCTCAGGGGCCCAAGCACTGAGAGTTAAGCTGGGTCCAGAGGGAGCAAAGGGCACAGGCCTTTTCCACAAGAGGCCCAGGTACAGTTGGAAGGGGCTGTTGGGGATCAATCCCCTTTTTGCAGCTTCAGCTGAAATAAATCTGCCCATTTCAGTGAAAGCGGGGAAACCACACTGGCTGACTTGGGGAGGGCAGCTCAGGGCTGCCTGAAATCCTCATACCACTTCAAACCTAACTGTGTCCTGTGGCCTGTGTATACCTAAAACAACAGGAATAGAAAGAAGTTTCTCCTACACCTTGGAAAGAGGGAAGAAAGTGCAGCCCCCTAGTGACGGTGGTTCCTGTGTGACACTGGCACATATCATTTCACATTACCTTAGAACAACACTGCTCTTTTCTGTATCGTCCACATTTTACAGATGAGAATCCTGGAGCTCCAAGAAGCTTACCACATGCCCAATGTCAGGTGCTCAAGAAGTAGCTGAAATCCCAGCCTCTCTGACTCCCAAGCTAGTGTCCCATCCATTAGATGCAGTAGTTCCCAAAACCAAGCTTAAGGGGGGAATGCTTTCTTCTCAAGTGAAAACCTCCAGGTTTCCTACAGAGAGCAAAAACCCCTGGGAAATTAGGAGGGAAAGGGACATGCAATCCATGGCTTTAATATGTCTCATTTCGACATCTCACTGTCACTGTCAATGGACTGCAGAACACAGTCTTCCTACAATTCTGTTGTAGGAATGGGGACAGAGGGACACAACTCAAACCACCTAAGTGGTCTTGAGCCCCATGTGATAAAGCCTTATGTTGCTTTGGAGAAGTGGGTGGGAAGCCAGTAGCAACGCCCTAAGACCAGGATACCCATCGCTTAGCTTCAAGGACAGAAGCACATTTGACTAACCGAGTCCTGCTTGCGGATGTAGGTTGCCCTGGTTTACTGTGAATCCCTGTCATGATTCATAGGACCAGAGCATCTGCTCTCAACAAGGCCATCTGTCATGCCATGGGCAGGGAAGGGAGCACCTGTGCGCTCCTGTCAGCTGTTTTCTCGCTAAACCGCTTGGCAAAGATTCCCCATCAGGAGCTTTGGCCCCACAACTAGAAGCCAGAAAGGGGGGAACCTGGGCACACCATAGCCTGATGCACAGATTCAGACACACCACGTAGTTATCGCCTGCTCCCCACACCCACACATTCACTCTTAAGACACATAACATCAGTCCTGCAAGGAACCCCAAAGACCATCCATCCAAATCTCTCATTTCACAGACGAGGAATCAGCCAGTCAGTGCCAAGGGCGGCACCTGGGCCGGTGTCCCCCTCACTGCACCAGTCCTCCTCTTACCTAGATGCCCAATTTAAGAAGTTCTCTATAACACTGTTGATTCATAACCTTGTCTGAGCCTTGGATTGGTAAAAGCTATAACCCTTTCCCCCAAAATGAACCTACACACATTTTGTATAGAGTCCATGGGGTTCAAGGTTAACAACCCCTCCTTAATAAGGGAACAAGTGTGGTTCTATAAGAAGCTGATGGGCGTATTGAAGGGGACTCCAAGGTAAAAGGATGGGCGACCTGGGGAAAAAGTTACATTTTTCTCTTGACTCAACCACACCACTGATGTCACCACTTTATGTCTCAGTTTTCCTATCCATAAGTGACCCTGAGCTACCTCACGGAAATGAGGTAACAGCACCAACTCAGAAATGGAAAATTTTCTAAGAGACACGGAGGAAAGGAGAGACAGGCAGGCTTTTGTCTTATCTCCTTAGAGATCTGGAAGCACAAACCTTGACCCTGAGTGATGACAGTGCCATAGGCCACCTGTGGAAGGTAGAAGTCACTATTTAAATGTTACTAGGTTTGCTTGAGGAGGGCTGCAGGGAAGAGAAGCCATAATAATAATTTATTGGAGGGTAGCCAGATGGCTCAGTTGGTTAGAGTGCAAGCTCTTAACAACACGGTTCCCAGTTCGAGTCCCGCATGGGCCAGTGAGCTGCGCCCTCCACAACTAGACTGAAGACAATGAGCTACCACTGAGCTTCCGGAGGGGCGGCCGGACAGCTCAGTTGGTTAAAGTACGTGTTCTTAACAACAAGGTTGCCGGTTCAATTCCCACATGGGATGGTGGGCTGTGCCTCCTGCAACTAAAGGCTGGAAATGACAACTGGACTTGGAGCTGAGCTGTGCCCTCCACAACTAGATGGAAGGACGACTTGGAGCTGAAGGGCCCTCGAGAAACACACGGTTCCCCAATATTCCCCAATAAAAAATAATTAGGTACCTCATGTTTGTTTAAAAAAAAAAGTTATCTAGAAATGACAGCCCACATACCTTTCGAAGCCCTTCTTGCCCTCAACCTGACCCAACCCGACCCCTCATGGAGGCTGTTTACCCCAAGCTAACAGCTCAATCGTAGTCCAGAAATACCTACCAAGATCCTTCACATAACACAACCTTCTGCTCCAACTCCAACACAGGCGTTATAGGTGCCTAAATGTTGCCCACGGCCCCAAGCTACTCCAGTCCCATTGAGTAGGCTACAGAGAAGCTCCCAGAGTCAGCAAAGAGGAAGGGAAGGTGCTCGGCGCTCCAGAGCAGGGTTGGGGGAAACAAAGGCAAATGCTCCATAAAGAACATAAAGAGATCAATTTCCCTCATGAAGCCCCTCCAACCGCAGGAAAGGAGTGAGGCAAGACAATCCACAGGGAATGTCAAGGGCACTATTTGCCTCCTGGGAGTGGGCGGGGGCATTTGTGTCTGCTAGGCTCTCTGCCTGGAATGTCCTTGCCTCACCAACCCTCGTCACTTTGTCTCCTTTACTCCTTCAGATCACATCCTCAGGAAACCCTCAGGCATGTCCCTTTATTAGTCATTCTCCTGGCACCCACATCTTCCCTGCACAGCACTCCCCAGAGTCATGACTTTACATTCTACGTCATTCTCCCTGACCCCACAGGGAGCTCTGTGAGGGTGGGGCTTATGTCTGTTTTTGCTTACCGTTATATTCCCAACACCAAGCACTCAAACCAACACACAGATGAGAACCACCTTTGTGCAGGAGATGGCCACGCCCAAGGGAAAAGCAAGGCTCCCAGACAAAGTTAAACAACTAGGACATAATGCGATCTGCAGGTCATGCTCCTGGCCTCACTGGGTTCTTCTGTTCAGTCACATCCCCTGGCTGGTTACTTGCTTCATTTCAGCTTCATTCACTTATGTATTTATTTTTACATGCAGAACATATCTCTGTATTGATACCAAATACCACCCATCAACTGAACACAATCTTCCGGGCTGTGCCTGGTAGCCACTAGCTGACCACAGGTACAGCTTCCTGCAACCAAAGGAGACATCCAATTCACTAGGCACTTGTATGCTTCTGCCAGGAAAAATCCTCAAAACACACCTGTCATCCTCCAGCTCTCTGTGAGGGGACACTTGTGGCAAAGAGCCCCAAAGACCAGAAATGGGGAGAATAACAGGGAGGGATTCAGAAGTGCATGAGCCAGGTACTGATGGAAGTGTCTCATTTGGGGATACGTTCACGAGACACAGAAAAAGTCATTTATGCACCCCTCAAAAAGAATGGGAAATGGGTTCTCTATCCAATACTTCATGGCCTCCCAGATCCACCCTAGGAATGTTCTATAGTATACTTTATTCTCCTATAGGAAAAGCTCCTTCTATGGCTACTCCTCACCCTTTTCTAGGCAAGTCCCTTCTGTGGACACAGGATGCCTGTGCTGTAGTGGCTTCGTCCCTAAGGCGAGAATGTGCTCCACCTCAGGAGGACTGTGTGTGGGAACAAGGACACTAGAGCGTGAAATCCAGTGGGCTGCTGGGTTCCACAAGCCTGCAGACAGCCAAGTCTCAGCCTGGAGAAGTGCTCCAGGGAACACAGTCAGGACTGTGGCCAGTATCCGCTCCAGCTGCACACCAGGGCTTAGAATGTTACAACCGGCCCGAGGCCAAGGGCAAGATGGAAGCTCTGTCCTCCTCACACTTCAAGAAAGCAGGTCTTCTGCTTCCTTAGCTTGTGAACTCCGAGTCAACAAAGAATTGGGGTGCTACTTAGGCCTCCAGCTGCAAGAAGAGCAGCCAATCAAACAACTCAATGAAACTGGCCCAGGCACAGTGAGGAGCATGACAGGAACTTACAAGTTGGGAACAACGGAACGCTGAGGTTGGATGAAAAAAGTTGGCAGTGGATACAGATAGCACAGCATAGTGGCCTCTTCCAGCAGCACCTGGCAGCCTGGCAGCAGTGGAGGCATCAGCTGGTGAGAGCTACTCTGGGCTAGCACTGGGGAAGGGTACAGAGAACGAAGAGTGCAGAGACACTGGAGGTTAGCCATAAATGTGCTATAAAAACGCCACGCTCTGCACCCAGAACACGCTGATGAATACAGACGTTAGCAAGGATCGAGGGCCTGGAGACGATGATGATGAAAAGCAACTAACACGCAAGTGAGGCATGAGGGACCTCCTACAACAAGAGAAAGGGGAATTTTTACATTTTGAGATCCTGCAAGTAGACCAGTTCAAGTGATCCTTCCTTCCTTCCTTCCTTCCTTCCTTCCTTCCTTCCTTCCTTCCTTCCTTCCAGTGCGAGGAAGCTAAAGACAAAATCTATTTGAAGAGTAGGGGAAATCATAGCCAACAAACACAGGAGGCCAGGGATGCAATTTGGCAACTGGCTGCAGGCTAGCAGTGTTTTGCTTTGTTTTTCAATAGCCTGTTTTGGGTGGAGGAGAAACTTACTTCACCATCATTCTCAACAAACCCTACAGCTTCACACCAGCTGCGTCACAAAATTACTGACCCCGACTGGAAGGCATCTGAGCTTGCAACCACCAGACTGGCAGCTCTAGTCCTTGTCACCTTAGTATTCTTCTACATAGTATCAGGTAATATGTGCTTAGCACTCAGCGACTATGTAGCATTGATTACAATGACAAGCCATCAGGAAGGAGAAGCAGCCAGTTTTGAGCTAAGCACCGAAAAATGGGTAGGGTTGGGTCTGGATAGGCAGAAAGATGAGGCGAAGGCACCCCTGAAAGCAAGTTTATTCCCACAGCAAGGGTGAGTGTAATGAGAGCCTAGTGGCTGGGAAGTACGGGATGTGTCCCAAGGGAAAGAGAAAACCAGTTTGGCTTTAAGGGGAAATTACCTTTAGAGGAAGAAGAGAGAGATAAGGCAGCAAAGACCTCATGAGAAGTTTGACATCTGAAAAGAGGAAGGCGGGTGTGGCTAGTCCCAGACCAAATACAGTTCACCACCCATCTCTGTTCTTTGAACTATGAGATTAAGAGTAAGTTGATCATACATTAATGAAATGTGGATGCTATGACTCTGTGAGCAGAATAATATTACTCCTAATTATATAACACTAAAGTACTACAGGGCTACGAGAAATAATGCAATGAAATCTTAGCCCTGGCAGTGAGATCGTAGAGAAATGGCTGACCCCTTCTGAGCCTCAGTTTCCTCATTTATAAAATAAAGACATTCATAGTGTTTACTCTGTAGGGTTGCTGTGAGAATTAAATGAGAATCCTCATAAAGTGCTTAGACAGTGCTTCACCTAAAGAGAGTACTCAGTAAGTATTAGTTGTTGTTACTATCATACAGGGGTTTCACTTTGTTACTACAGTATTATATATTTAATAGTGGAATACTGTATAACCTTTAAATGTTATATTTTGTGGTAGAAGGATATTTACTTACATGAAAGTGGCCACAGTATACTGATGCGTGGGAGAGGGGAAAGCATGCTCCAAGGAATATGTTTGTTAGGATTTCCTGCACATGATTTAGGAGTGAAAACAAATATGCATAAAGGCAAAAATTGGAAAAACACACACTGCTTTCACCTCAGTTTTATCTACATTTCCCAAGAGGAGGAAATAAATTATTTCATAATAAAAGTAATAACCTTCACTTTGGGCAAGGCTTTCCATTTTCCAAAGCTTTTTATATGATCTCATTTTTACACTAATTTAACTGTTAATGGCCACTATTAAACTGCTATTCTGCCAAATGCCCTTAAGTCAAAATCCTGAAATTCATCGACCTACCCCCAAAAGGAAAATCTTTCCACTAAAAGACCATTTTCACAAACACCACTGCTAGCAATCAAGCAGCTGGTTTTCCCCAATCTGAGAGGGCAGAGACATATAAATCCATTTTTATAGCCAGGGCTTTTACAAGTAGTTTCAAGAAGTGATATTTAAGTTAATGATGCAATGTGGTAAAGCAGCATAAACCATTAGTTAAATCAGGGGTCTGAGCCACACGTCCCAGGGCCTGGCTAACCTTGTTTGGCTGTATGACGCCAATTATCTGAGATAACAGTTCTTCCAAATGCATGTCCCGCAGATGATTCCATGGTAAGACTGCCACCAGCCATGCTCTCCCTCTTCCTTGGTAATAAACCCTGATTATTAGCTGGGCTCACTGCTACCCAGAACAAAATCCCCCATTTGCCAGCTTCCTCTGAGCTAGCCATGGCTATGTGATTCCATTCCCACCAGCTAATGATTGTGCTGGACCTGTGGGTGGTTAATGGGCAACTCAGCGACAGGAACACAGTCTATGCTTCGACTTTTCCTCCTCCTTCAGGCGTGTGACTTAGACCAAATAACTGGCATTTCAGCATGCATCCTGGACCACAACCCTGAGGATACCAGCCATGAACTGGGGTGATGGAGTGAAAAATGGGAGCCTGGGTCCCTGATGATACTAAAATGGGGTTTAAAACGGAGATGCCCTAAAACCCTCCCAACTTCTTTTCAAAAGACAAATGAATGTATACCTTGTTTTAGCCACTGTTATTTTGCTTTGTTTTTTAGGTTATGTGCAGTCAAACCTAAACTCATTGCTGGTCATATATCAACATAGGATGCTTCATGCTATTACTTAGATTTCACTGCCAACAAACAGCACATGACTTTTTTAAGTAGGTGACCAGCGTGATAAAACATTTTAATAAGTCACTTTTTTACTGAGCCTTTTTAACAGCTAGATGTTTATCATCAACTACTTTCTTTTTTTCCCACAAAGATAGTCCCATATATACATGTGTGTGTGCATATACACACATACTCTTTTCTCTAGAAGTTCAAAGTCAACCAATACATATAATTCATGGAATTATAATTCACCGGACAATGACCAAAATTCAACTCTCTGGAATCCCTAATAAAAGCCAAGGGAGACAGGCCAGTGTCCTCAGGTCTGCAAAACACAAAAAAGTTATGACTCTCCAACCGAAGGCAAAGAAGTGACATAACATTTCTAAAATGATTTTCAAGTTATGCACACACAGCAATGTGACAAGTCTGACCGTGTCTTCAAGGCTCACACTGGATATGCTGTATATAATCCCAGGCAAATGGCCGCCCACAGACAAATGCCCAGGAGGTACCCCAACCCACACGTGAGGCATACAACCGGCATGAAAATTAGCACCAACCACACAACCCAACAGACCGTGCACACTTCCACATAACAACTATCTTGATGAGGGCCTTTCAAATACGGCCCTATGTGTAAGTCCAACTCCTGCCACAATACACTGCACCTGAAGGTTCTCCCTTGACAATCCTAAAACCCACTCAAGGACAAAGAAAAGACCAGGGCTCTGTCTCCTGGATGACAGAATGACAGTCAGGTCTCTTGCCATCTCCTGCAAACAGCAGAACCTTGACAAGTTAGCTTTTCCTTCACAGAAGCCTAGACTTCCAAACACAGTATCATAAAAGGTAAAAAACAAAACAAAACAAAAACCCTCGTATTTACAGCTTGAAATTACACCCAAATTTAAAATGTCATAGAGGAAATGAACTTTTGCAATTCTATTATCCTAGCCCAAGTTTTCTAATGGGCTCAATTATGTAAGGTTAGAGCAGTTTGCCTAGTTCTCCCAGCACGGTAAGGATATATATATATATATTTTTTTAAGTACAATAAAGAAAATTCAGCTTCTATATCTCATTTTCTACCAACATATTTTCTTACTCCATCATCCAAAGCAATCTCTAAGTAGAAATTACTTTGAAAAGGGATCACCAAATGTTTTGATTTATTTCATACACTTAAAGAACAGAATTTTGAAGGAGGGACAAGAATATTCATATGGTAAAGAGATAGAATAAAGGCAGAAGGAAAAGAGAAACCAGATCTTATTTTATGGAACTTAAATCCTTCACATACATTATATCTAAAATATGTATCTAATGTTCTATATGCTCGCAGGGATGAATTTTTCTTTATTAAGTGGGAACAGAGTGCAGGTAGAAGAGACAACAGTAACAAAGGCTATTTTAAGGTAAATTGGAAAATATATTTGTAGCTATATAAACCATATATTCTTTAAAAATGTCTGGAAGGATATGCCAATGCACTAGTTATACTCCCTGAAGGAAAACATTATGCGTTATCTTTCTTTTCTTTTTGTTTATATACTCTCTAATTTTTGTACAAAAAAAAGTTACTACTTACATAGTTTTAAAACGTATTTATTGAAAGTAAACAGATTCACAATAGCATCAACAGAGACATAAGCCACATCTGGAAGAACTTAGAACAAAACAAAGCCTGAAGGACTTCTGGGCTCAAAGCTGAGGGACACAGAGAGTGAAGTTCCTGGGGCTCGCGCCAGCCCTGAAGTCTTAATGCCCTCCTCTCTGGACAGGATGCTCACGGCGATTTTAAGCATATACTATGTAGCCAATTGTAGCCTCTCTACTACGCACTTTAGGCGAGAGGCACAAATGACCACACAATAGAAGCATATTCCCAGCACCTGCTGATTCAGCCAAGAAAAGAGACTCAAGTGTCGACCAACTCACCATTTAATTATGTCTAACACTTGCTTTACAATCCAGTTTATGGATTCTGGATGTTTAATAAACAGTTATTCCTCAGTTCCCTGCTGTTAAACACTAAGTAGTCATGACAATTAATTAATACCACCCTAGGCTATCAAGAGGTCTAACACTACCAGCCAGGTTGTGCTCTCCAGCTGACACTGCATCGGCCTCACGGCATAAACACCTGCCGCCTCCTCTTCCTTAGAGCCCCTTCTCTTCTCTGGTGGGCACCTCAGTTGGGGTATTTACACAGAAATGCAAACAGGTAGTATAGGTTCACTTCTGTTCCACCAGAGAGGAAAATCCCTCTTGTGATTACAGACACACTTACCTCAAGTGTAAAAATAAATACAAATTATACATATATATATATATATATATAGTTGCACAGTACATCAGAATCACACATTGTGAAACTTGCCTGCTAATTTGAGCTCAGAATTATCTCCAGACCCCTCGGGTGCCTCATTCTTCTCTTTCTAAACCAGTTTTTCCTGGCACGCATTCCATCCCTACATCTCAACTCAAGGATGGAATGTTTTTAGGCAAGGAGTTTCCCTGCCCACTAAGGTTCCATTAGGAACCCACCCCAACTGAAGCCATGGGCTGAGTCTGAAACTGCTCGTAAGCCCTCCAGCCCCACCCCTTCATACTCACTGTTGCTGGACTTAAGGTCGCGGTGGATGATGGGGACAATTGCCTCATCGTGTAAGTAGTTCATCCCTCTGGCAATCTGCACGGCCCAGTTCACCAGGATGCCTGGGGGAATCCTTTTCCCAGATAACACTCTATTCAAAGGCCCTCCACGAGCAAACTCCATGACCAAGCAGAGGTTGGGTTCCTTCAGACACACCCCTCTAAGGGCAATGATGTTGGGGTGCTTCAGCATGGCGAAGAGCTTAGCCTCCTGGCGAACATTCTCTATGGTCTGGCTGATGTCCTCATCAGGGTCGTGGCGAGCTGCTTTCACAGCAACCTCATCCCCTATCCAGAAAGCACGATAGACCTTCCCAAAGCCCCCGATGCCGATAATCTCTTCCAGGGTTAGCTCCGCAAAATCAATCTCTAACACTGAGAAATAGAAGAAAAACAGAAGCACGTCAAAAACATTCTGAAGACACCATTGAATCACCCATTTACCTGGATGGGTAAAGACAAGTTGTCTGTTCACTTGGCTTTTCTGTCTCCCCACTCGCTCTAAGGTAAACTCCGTAAGGGCAGGAAATGTGACTAATTTACTTTCTGTCGCATTATCCTTAGTGACTAGCCCATAGCAGGGATTCAATAAATAGTCGTGCAGAATCTTGTACCGAGACCGACCGTTTTAACTAAAGGGAAGATCATTTTGATGAGACTTATTCAGATTTTACTCTGTACTAGGTGGTGAGAAGTATACAATCCAGTACCAAGGCAGACATGCAACAACCAAAACATAGAGTGAAAAGTTTTCATAGCAGCATGATCAGAAGATCAGGAAAATCACTAACTCTCACCATGGGACAGTGCTTAAGAGCGTAAGTGGGGAAAGGATTCTCAAGGAAGGCAACACTTGAAATGGGCCCTAAAGGATGAGTGGGAGGGATATCATCAGGCAATGAAGATCAGGGTGGAGAAAGACAATCCAGGCAGAGGGACGGTCGTGAGCAAGAACATGGGGCATGAGAGTATAGGGCATATTAGGGATTTCAGGGCGTCCAGTGCAGCTGGATTATACGTATTAGGAGATGTGGTTCAAAACCCAAAGCCTTGTTGGGGGCAGCCAGATCATAACATGCTTTTAAAGCCATTCTGAGGAGCTTGAACTTCACACTGTAAATGATAGGAGTCATGTATCTTTAAGAAGGAGAGTGTTATTAAACCTGTGCTTTAGAAAGGAAACCAACTCTGGCATTATGGGGAATGCAACCAACCTGAAGGACAGAGCCCACAGCAAAAGGAACCACTAAGGAGACCACTGCAGTAACCCAGGCACAGCAGCACAAGAGTCTGAACCTCGGCAGCAGTGAGGACCGGGAGGGCGGAGTACATTGGGGGACCTTTAAAACTTGGTGCTCCCAGGACCTGGCAACTAAGACGTGCGGGAAAGGAGCCTCACAGCAGACATCTTATTCCAGTGGTCACCTGGGCTGCAGCTCCATTCCTGATGTTCCCACTGCCACACCTAACCACTCATTCTCCTTTCCAAAACCCAGAGTTCGAATTTGAGGTACTAGCTTATATCTTCAGCTATGTTTGGAAAGGCTTCTATGGACAGATAATAACAGCTACCAATGATTATAAATCTTGGGCTAGATATGGTGTTCCTAGACGAGCAAAGTGCTAATTTACGTTTCTCTCAAGAAAACCCTGTTCTCTGTCTTCTCAGCCTCGTGGTCTTTACCTGGCTTGCTCATACTCATCTCTCAGGTCTCAGGTTAAACACCAATTTTCTAGAGAAACTTTTCCCAAGCCCTGACTAAATGAGGTAGGCCCCCATCAAACACTTCCATAGCCATCTCTATTTGGCAAGACTCAACATGGTTATAATTACTTGTTCAATGCCTGTCATCCTGCGAGATCCACAAGGGTGGATTCTGTCTGCCTTGTTCACCACTGTACTCATCATACCGAATATTCAGTAGGTAAAGAAAAACGAGGGGAAAAATTGACCACAGTAGAAAATAAAACTAAAGTTAGATCTGGAAAAAAAAAAAAATTTGAATTGTACCTCTTAAAACAAATACAGAGACTCACCTATATTTTTGCTGGGGGGGGGGGGAATAAAAAGCAACTTTGCTAAAAAAACTAAGAAAACAAAAATGTATTTCTAAACTTTTGAAAAGACCAAAAGAGGAACTGCCCACTGCTGACTGTTCCCTTCCTTACACAGCCGGCCCCACAATGCCTCCATTCTCTACTCTGATGCTGGTGGTGTTCCAAACTGTTCTTGCGTAATTACAGTGCTTCTATCCTACCTCGGGCTAATATTCATTTGTATTTTGTAATGCAACTGGCAGTCTGCACAAAGGAAACTCTTAGGAAAAGTGAGTTGGACTGTTTTTAGGTATACAAAGAGACTAGCCCTCTTGATCCCAGAAGTTCCAATTGTTCAAGCTTATCACCTTATCTAGCACTCTTCCTGAAGAACAAATGGTGTGGCAGGTTCTGCAGACTAGCCATCAGCATCCATTCTAAAATCCTTCTAGCATGCCTTTTAGTACTACAGATGCCAGAAAGCTAAAAACTACATTTCCCAGAATCCCTGACAGCTGGAGTTCTGGATGCAGATTAGCTTCTGCCAATTAGATGCACAAGATTTGGAAGGCAGAAGTAAGATGGAGACCATCTTCTTGCTGTTTCTCCTGGCAAGCATGGCTGTGGAGAAGTAGGGTTTTCCTGCAACAACACATCAGTGTTCAATCATTAGCTCTGTGGATGTGGAGAAGAATGCTCAAGGCCAAAGGGCTGCCTAATTTCTGGACTGCAACTACAACCAGATGTTCTTGAAGTCAACAGCTTCAATGACAACTCCTGATTCGGCACCTTCCCAGTTAGAGAAGTTGTATCTTGCCTAGTAGGCCAGGTCTGCAATGTTCTGAAAATTTTTCCCATAGGTCCGGCTGTCAGTCCCTTCTGCCTGCCCTTCCAATAATTCTGTATGCATCTAATTTCCTGTACTAGAGCATTTTCTGCTTAAAATAGCTTGAGTGTTTCTAGGTCCTAAAATAAAACGTGACTGATTACTAATCATTGCCATATCTCAACTATATGAATGAGAAAAATATGACTATGTTAAAGAGAGATTAGAAACCCTCTTGGAGAAATATGTAAGTTATGTTAGGAGTCTCTTTGATCATGGAGGGAAGGCACATTCATTTTTTTCTACCAGCTTTTACACTGATGAAAAGACATGTGCCTATTTAACAAATTTGTATTTACACATCTTATTTTCTTAACTGAATATCTGAATTCTCCCTACAGGGGATTAACTGCTGTATTTTCTCTTGCACCCTACCTTCTTTCCTCTGGTCTAAAACATAGTTGTGAACACACTGGAGGTGTTAAATATTTATTTAAATGTATGAGAATCTAAAGGATGTGTTTCTGAACTAGGGTGCTGAAAGGACAGCTCCTCTGATGGCATTTTGCAGAAGACAGAAAACCTCTGTGGGGAAGGCAAAGCAATAACCTCTCTCAGGTTCTTGCTATTTAGTTAAGAAAATATTATCACCAGCCTTCAAGAAAAGTATAGAACACAGCTTACAAGCACATAGACACAGAACAGTGGGGGATGGGGGCAAGGGAGGAAGGTTCTTTTCGCTTCCCTCCCAAGAAGTCCCTTGGGGTAGGAACTAGACCTTCAGTTGCAGCTGAAAGAACATGTGGCTCTCCTCCCCTTCCCTGCTCCGGTCAAGACCTGGTTTTAAGTAAAAATCAGGTCAAGTTGCATTCATCACATTTTTCAGTTTCTGTGGAAGGCCATTTTTAGGAATATCAGGAATAAAACCTTACTTCTTTCCTTTTCAGAATGAAGATGTTATTCCCTCTCAATTGCATCCTTGGAAACTAAGTGTATAGGCACATTCTGGTGGGTGTCGGGCAAGTAAATGGTACGTATCTCATTCATTTAAAAATCCAGACTATATCTGAAAATACATCCTTATATTTCTAGTGGGTGCAAGAAAAATAAACATACATCAGAAATAATTTTAATTTGTGCCCTGCTTGAAAATAGACACAACTCTTCTATAGGAGAAACTTTTTTTAAATACCTAGAATTATGTATCTCCCAAGATAAATTTGGAACTGTATGTTTTCCATCTTTCACTAAAATAAGGAAGATGAGAGAGCTTCTGGGCTATTTATATTTGTCAGCCATATGGAGAGCTATATTCTAATATCTACACTGGAGGGGATAAAAGCACTATATGAATGTTAGGTGATTTATAATATCACTATATTTTTATTTGTCACAAATTTAGTAATTGTCCCTTCTTCTGTTTTGAATAAAGTTTGAAACAAAATTTTCACTTTGAAAAGTCATAGTTAAAACTAAAATGGAACACTATTACTTGACTTCCTGTCTTCTATTCACAATCTAATGTCACAATTCATGCCCCAGAGAAGAAGTTCAAAAGGATAACTAGAGAAAAGTTGTCAGTGGCTCAACTTCCTTCCAAACCTTTGGAGACAAGATTGCCAATCACCTCTATTTTCTGACACCAGCTGGTGGACATTAGCATACAGATCAGAAGCACACCTCTCAGTGACTTCCTGTGTTCATCTTTATCAAAGCACTGCACTGAAATTATACATTTATATCACCAGTCTCCCTCATGTGCGACTTATTCATATAATCACCTCCTTATCTTATTTTTCTATCCCTAGGTATTTAACATAGTATCCATTTTTGACTAGGCCCTCTAACTGGTTTTTGACTAGGATTAAATTTTCTGAATTATCAAGAATTAACTCCAGTCAAGATCAGAACTCCCGGGAATACTAAATAAAGTACCTTTAACAAAAGGACCTTCAAATGCCATGTTCTTTAAGACAATTCTTTCAAAAAGCACAAGGTACTTCCTACTTTTTCATCCTCTGAGTTCTAGCTAAAGGAATCTACTCTATGTGAGGTAACTTTTGTTACAATAAAGTTGCAGTCCTGGACACCTAATGGAGAAGAATTTCTAATGTTGCACACTGTGGACCTGTCTGGCTTTCTGTGGACCGGGGTCTTCCTGCCTAAGCAGTCACTCCTGATTGGTTGGACAGCTGGGACCACAAGATAGGCAAGAAACTGAGTTCCTGCTCGTGAACCTCACACAGCTTTTCTGCTCTGACATTACCTGTCCTTGAAAGAAAAAAGAAAAAAAAAAATCACAAAACTTCACCCACCCACAAAGAATCTCCAAATCTGACACATTTAAAACTACAGAGTTTCCTAACATGGTTTTCTAACACGCCGAGCCATTCTTCCAGCGTGTGACCAAGTTCTTCAACACTATTTCAGACACTGTGCTGGGACCTTTGTCCTTCATCTTCCCAGTACAAGTGTCAAAAAGAACACTTAGAAACGATTTAAAGTAATTTGTTGCCTCCAGGTACTATCAAATGTAGAAACAGGAGTTTTAAATTGAATGGGAGAGAAACAAAGGGAACTAAAGATTTGAAGACCGATTAGACAGTCAAAATGCCAATAAAAGTGAGTAGAAAAACAGGGAAAGAGATTATGGTTTTGTTATTAGGTGATAGTATTTAATAACTATCTTAGGATAATAACACAACTGTTCAGGTGAAAATAAGTCACAGGGCCAGAAGATAACTGTTACAAATGAAATTTAAAAAATAAGTGTTTAAAGTTGGCCCTTTCTAATGATTTTTAAAAAATCAACTAAGACACAAAGTATACAAAATGTGGAATAAACTGATAAATATGTATTAAGAGTACTTTTTAAACAGGAAAGAAATTATGGAAGCTCTCAAATACAAAATAGTGCAAACTGTACCAGAAGTTATCACCAACTAGCATCATTGATTAAGGGATTTTAATGGCAATTTAACGCCTTTGAAAAAAACACAGGAAATTTCATAACAGGGTGTGGAACAGGGGGCTCCTGGGAAATTGGTGAAAACCAGGGCATTGGAAGAAAGATCCTAGGAGGAACTCCTGGGCATGATCCCTTGAGATTTAGCAAATACCAAATATAGGCAAGTATTTAGGGTGAGAAAAAAAGATCAAATGTATTGTCTGAACATCCTGGGTGCCAAGGGACTAGGATTCAGCCACTGTACCTCGCATTCCTGATCTCTCCTGGGGGAATGACATACTTTTCCCTCTCTAAGCATTTCTCCACCCCATCACCTGCCCCTCTGCACAATACACACCCTTCTTAGCACATTATACACTGAGACTCCTGAAGGTGCAACTTCTGAGGTACAAGATTAGGAGCCAAGAAATCCACACGACATTTCAAAGACACTTCAGCCCTGTGTTCACATAGGCATCCGGGACTTGTGAGCCAGCTCAACCCTGCGGGAGACACCCCCATCTTCTTCAAAGCAAATAACTTTAATGGGCGGGGACAGGCAATAGAAGTGGCCGGCAAGGTCCCTGATTTGGGGACTAAGGTTATGACAGAAACCACCAGCTAGCCTGAAATCCATCCATGTTAGGGGAGGGGGGGGGGGGCAAGTGGGGAGATTGTCATGCTGGGGCTTCATGATGTGGCATCAGGATGCTGCTGAGATGGTCAGATGAAGGTTAAGCAGCCCAAGCGCCTGAAGTTCCAGGCAAGGCCTGCGGCGTCTCTAATCTTACCCACCGCACCCACCAAAGCCCCTGCGGTCCGAGCTCGCGCGCATACAGCCAACCCCGAGTCAATCATTCCCTACCCTCAACCTGACCCTCGAAGAAGGCTGCCGTCTCTCTGCGACCACCCCCAGGCTTCCATCGTCTCCCCCCTCCCCACCAGGCTCCCGGGCCCCGCCTTCGCCTTACACTGAATGGGCGGGTAACAACTGGGGTCCTCGCCGCCGGGCTGGCAGCGGCTGGAGAAGGCGCTGCGCGGGGTCACGTAGTTGCTGGGGAAGATGCCCACACGCTGGTTCAGCTGCCCAGTCCACCAGCCCTCGTCGCCAGACACCTGCGAGTCCTTGGACAGCACCTCCACCACATCGCCCAGCCGCAGGGTCAGCTCGTCCTCGCCCGCCGCCTCGTACTCGAACACTGCGGTCCAGTAGGGCAGCGCCGAGTCGGAACCCAGCTCCCCCGGGGCCGCCGCCGCCTCCTCCTCTTCTTCCTCCTCCTCCTCGGCCCCGGCCCCCGCTCCATCCTCCCCCGGCGGGGCGGCAGCGGCGGTGCTCGCCAGGCAGCCGAGAAGCGCTCTGGAGGGCTCCATGGAGCGGCCGATCCATAGGGTGCGGGGCTGCCGCCGCCCGCAGGAGCCGCCGCCGCCTATTGTTCATGCGGCTCCGCAGAGCTGGGGGGACCCCCTCCCCCGACGGCGGCCGCAGGTAGGGCCCGGGTTGGCGGGGCGGAGAGAGCCGGCTGCGGCTGCCTGGGGCTGGCACGGCGACAAGTGCAGCGATCGCGAGTGCTCACCGCAGCATGGGGCGCGGCGGGCCAGAGCCCCCGCCTGCGAGCTCGCCCCCTGGGGGCGACCTGGCTACCTCCGTCGCGGCTACCTGCTCGCGCAGCCGGTGCCCGCTGCCGCTTGCCAAAGGCCGCTCCCCTCTCCGCGCCGCGCCCCGCCCCCAGCGCCGCCAGCCCGCCAGCCCGCCCGGGACCACCTGACGTGGGCCTGGCTCCGCCCCAACCCTGCGGACCCGAAGGGGCGGGGCTCCCCGCGCCCGGGTGCGCCCCTGCGCCAATCTGCCTACCCATTGGCCGCCGCAGACCCGGCCGCAGGTTCCCCCCGCTGTGGTTGGGGCAGCCCCTCCAGCCACTCGGCCCACCCTTCTTCACCCACTGCGCCTACGTCGCTAGTCGCCCCCCCATACCCGCCCCCTTTTGCGGGCTCTTATGCTCAAACCCCAGGTCAAGCAGTTCTCTCTCCTATTGGCCCGCCACAGCTCCCACCATTGGCCCGAGGTACCTGTCCATTTCCTGGGAGAGTTCAACACCTCCCGGCAGGAGGAGGCTGTGACTTCATTGGGTGCACGAAGAGGGATGGGTGGATACTGAAAGGTAAAGCCGAGAGTTCATTCAGACCAAAAGGGCTGGAGGAGGCCGTTCTCTTTGTTTGCGCTGTATGGGTAGGGGCTCCGTTCGGCCGCACCGGTGTTTTTCATCCTAAAGTGAGCTTTTAAAAGTGAGCAGATAAGGGAGTTGGGTTGTACCCCCTTGAGAGCTCTTTCTTCTCCAGCTCCCTCTTACAGTTGGATTCTCCCCTCTCTTGGATTTGCCTTTGTCCTAGTCCAACCAGGTGGATCAGCTTCCGCTCGCACCGGACTGAATTGCACCCTCCAACCCCACCTCCGAAACCTTTCATTTACTATTAAGCCCTTTAGGTCCACTGGCATGTTCTTCAGAAAAACTCTTAAAAACGCCTTTATGAAGACTGCATACAGCCCCGCCCTTTCCTGGGTTCCGGTAAGAAGAGATTCCAGTACCGTGGTTTTTAGAACTCAGAAAGACGAGAGACCACCTTACAGAGTTTTCAAACTGAGGCTGGAAAGCTGTTGGTGAAGTGGGCTTGGTGTCTCTGAAGAGACAACTTTTCTACAATAGTGGGTTTCTTTCGCTTGGATGAATTGCACCTCACGTCATGGTGACTTCTGTAGAATTCATATTAAGAACCAAAGTATAATATACATACAAGACGATGCTGCAGTTCATGATTAAGTGCTGACCTTTTCCTAGATCCTTTTGTTATTCTCCATTTCTCAAACATTAAGAAAGAATGAGATAGGTGGCCCCTAGTTATTTCTTCTGTGCTTTAATTCTATCACAGTAATGTAGATTTCCAATGAGATGTTTCAGAACACATCAATGCTGAAAGATCTACCCTGACTGAGCTCTACCAAGCTGCCGTACCTTTCCCCCTTCAATGGTAGGAATAGATATGATTTATTTAGTAAGAGTTAGTGCTTCACTGAGTATTTTTTAATTGTAGTTTGGGGTTAATTGTTGGACAAACTGGACACTCGGGCAATTTGGAAAGATAAGCAGGGCTGGCATCTTGGGCTGCGTGGCCAGCAGTTGCGTGATCTTAGGGAAGTGCTTAACATTGGAGTGTAGTGTGCTCATCCATAAAGTGAGGGGGTGGACTGGAGATGAATGTTCTTGAGGGCAGACCACCATTTCGGTGGTTTGCACACAAGTATGGCTGCACTGGATAGCCACCCATTTTGAGGTCTTGAAGAAGACAGGTGAGAGGGCTGTTCTGAAGAACATCCAGAGTGGGTCTTAAGAAAGGACTCCTGAGTAGATGCTCTAAAACAATGCTCAGATTCTTCTTGTACATAGGTCAGTGAACTGAAAAAGATATGGATGAGTCTTTAAGTCAATTCTCTAGGTTTTGTTTAAGACAAAACTACTTCACCCCCAAGCAGAAGAGAGCAGGATAGTGGGGATAGAGGTACTTTGTGTTTTTGAAAAGACCACAAGAAAAAAGATTTGATTTTCTTGATGTGTTACTATAGTTTTGTGGCTCTCCACCCAGAGGAGAAGGGAAAAAAACTTGATCCCTCTCCGTAGGAAAAGTCTAACTCCCATATGCTTTAAATCTTTAATACCATAGCATGTGTTTAGGACCTCATGAAGAGTCATTCATCAAACATTTCAAGAAGTCATTCAGTAAATATTTGTTGAATGCGCAAATGCTAGGAATTCAAATGAGGGAAGATTCTTTAGGCTAAGATTGCTCTAGCAGGGCTTCATGGAAAAGACAGAGCCAAAGCTGGTCCTGAAGTGCGACAGAGCAGAACAGGGAAGAACTTGTATTCAGGAAAGGAGGGATGATATGGACACAACCACTGAGGTGGGAAAGCTTGAGTAATCCCATTTGGATGGAATAAAACAATGAGAAAGATCTCTGAAAAGATAGTTGGAGACTAGATTATAAAGGGCCTTGTCATCACTTGATTCACACTAATAATTACTTAATTGATTATTTGTAATTATTTAATGTCCAGTTTGTTTACCATAAGGGCGGGGACCTGTCTGTCTGGTTCTCTACAGTTCTCCCAGCACCTAGAGTGCCTAGCACATAGTCTTCTGTACATATTTGGGACTTGAATGGCTGACTGGAGTACCCAGCTAAGAAGCGTGGGTTTTGTTTAGCAGATAAAAGGTTATCACTGAAAACTTTTGAGGAGGGCTGCGGGGAGATCAGATGTTATTGTCACTGAGGACTAAAATAGATGGGAAATACGTAAGGAGGTGCTTAAGTTGGGCATTGAAAGATATATACAACTTGATTAATGGAGAATAGAAAGTGTGGAAATGGAAATTAATGTAATGGATAGCGATAATAGAAATATCAGCCTGAGAAGAGGAGATAGTGCAAAAAAAGGAGTGATAGGAAATACAATTGATTAAATAAAAGAAGGGCAGATTACAAAAGATTTTGAAAGCCAGGCGGAATTATAAATACTAAGATTTCACCACTATTAAGTTCTTGAGCAGGAGTTGCCAAATGTCACCCAAAAAAGGACCATTTTCTCTACCCCACTGGAAAGTATAGCATAAGTCAGGGAGAAACTGATAGCAATCAGTGATGCAGCTTGGCACTAGACATGTCAGAAAATCGTGATTTATTTTGTCTCTGGCCATGAAAAACCATGTGACTGGGCAAGGTACCTCAGTTTCCTCATTTTTAAACAGCTGTAAAATAGAAGCTACTTCTTCTAGAGGTTTATAGGATTAAATGAAACAAGACGTACAAAAGCTCTCAGCATGCTGTTGAGCATCCACCAACAATTCAACATACTTATTTCCTTTTCTTTGCCCATCACGCTCAGAAACATCCTTTAATCGCACCCTAGAAAACTTCAGAGGCTTCCTGACTGGAAGTTGAACTAGGGTTTTTCCCTTAAAAAAAAAAGAAGGGAGGGGAAAGGATAGAGAGAAGGAAGGAAGGGGGAAGGAAGGAAGGAAGGAAGGAAGGAAGGAAGGAAGGAAGATGGGATTAAGAGTGATTTTTTTTTTTGTCCCGTACTATTCAGTATTTTCTACCATTAAAATGTACTGATTCTCTAATCAGAAAGTAAATTATTGTTATGATGATCATGAAAATTTTTAATGGTATGGAAGTGTGCATAATATAATGATAAGTGATAAAGTAGTGAAAAAAGCCCTTTATATGTTATGACCATAAATGTGTGCATGTACGTGTTTGTCGTATCAAAATCTTTTTATTTTATTAGTTATTTCTGAGCTGAGTGGTGGAGTATGGGTAATTTGGATTGCCTTTATTTTACTTTTTTAAATTTTCCATGTAGTTAAAAGAACCATGTAATACTTTTGTAATTAGAAAAAAATACCACAAAATCATTTTTATTTTTTGCAATAATGAAATAAATTCCAAGCGGAAAGGCTTATTGTTAGTTGGAGACATGGTAGAAGAGGGGGAAAAACTAGCACCAGAGGATGACAATAATATTAATTACAATAATGATAATGTCTACTGTGAATTGAGGGCTTACTGGATACCATGCACCGTTCACAATCTTCTTTATTTATCAGAGTCTTTAACAGCTCTTCCAAGCAAACAAAAAAGGCTTGGAATATAAACAGTTTATTCCTCCCTTATCCTACTTTCTAGAGGGAGCGTTCTTGGTTATATGCAGACAGATATGTGGCCACATACTTTTAGAAATAATTTAGTGTAGCTGTGGGCTAACTCACCTAACTCTGGCATAGACTTCTTTTATTTTTCAGCTTTTCAAAGCTTGGTCTTTAAATCATGTTGGTGACAAAGATTTAACCGAAACATCAGCTTGCTGTTTTGCTTTTGAGATTTATGCCTTCTTACCTGAAAAACAAATCAACTTAAATATTTTTGCTATTTTTTATTTAAACAAACCAGTAATATCTGATGAATGAGCAACTCAGTGAAAGATATTTTACAATAGCCAGAGCCGTTTAGTTAGGAACTTGGCACAGGAACGTCCTCTAAAGACAATGGTAGACAACTGCGCCACCGTGTGGTATTGAGGAGTATGGTAGCCATATTTTTCTTTTTTTTTAAGGACTTTTTTTCTAGTTTTACAATTTAAGTGCTGAAAGTAACCTTAGTGGTCGCTGGGTGGACCTCTTTCGATTTGTTGTGGAAACCAAGACCCAGACAAGTGATATTACTAGAGCTTGAACCCAAATCTTCAGATGGACCCTTTTCAGACCCTTTCTTGCCACACAACTGCATCCAATTCTTCAGGTTAATTCAAGGATATCTGCATATCGGCTGCAACGAACCTGAGAACTATCTAGTGCAAAAGTCAATTTTACGTCCAAGGAAACCAAAGCCTAGAAAGGATAAGTGACTTGTTAATGTGTCCACAGCTAGGTTTAAGTCCCTTGTTTTTTATTCCATGCATTGATTTAGTCACTCAATATTTATTACCTGTGTCTACTATGTGTCAGGCACTGTTCAAGGCACTGGAGATACAATAGTGAACAAAACAGACAAAAGTCCCTTCATAAATCTCACCTTCTAATAGGGGAGACAGACCAATAAGATAAGCAAGTAAAATACATAATATTAAAGAGAGAAATGCTTAAAAGAAAAATGGTATATGTGGGGGGGTGGGGGGTGGGATTAAAGGTTAGAGGGGATTACATTTCAGAGTGGCCAGAGAGGGCCTCCTTAACAAGATGACTTGAAATAAAGATCTGAAGGAATTGAGGAAACCAGCCATGCAGATATGGAGGTTGAGAGTACTGGCAGAGGAAACAATAGTGCAAAGGCCCTGAGGCAGGAATGTGCCTGTGTATTCAAGAAAAGAGCAAGGAAGCCAACCTAGTGGGAATGCGAGTTCCCAGGTAGTAAGAGGTTGGAGAGGTAATGGAGGGTCCAGATCATGTGGGACTTTCGTGTCAAAGGAGGACTTTGGCTTTTACTTTGCATGAGATGGGAGCCATTTAAGAGTTTTCAGCAGAGGAGTGGTATGGTCTGCCTGACTTTAGAACAGGAATATTCAGGCTGCTAGGTTCACAAAGGGCTGCAGAAAACAAGGGGAGGGACGTGAGTTGAGGAGGCCCTTCAATAATCCTGGCCAGAGTTAAGTGCAGGCTAGACCAGGGAGGCGACAATGGGTATGGTGTAAGGTGGCAAGAATTTAAAAAATATGTTTTGAGGGGAGAGCAACTAGCTTTGTAGATGGATCATAAGGGGTATGAAGGAAAGAGAGGAGTCATGGATGACACCACGTTTTAGGGCCTGAGCAACTGGAAACATAGCATTGTCATTAATGCAGAACGGGGAGCAGCTCTGCAGCTGTGAGACTCACTACGTGTGGATCACTACTCCACACCCAAGTGGAGATGTCAGGTAGGCAGTTGATTATGTAAGTCTGGTGTTCAGCCAAGAGCTGTTAAGTAGCAACAGTCCGGTCAGTGAAAACAGTAACTCCGTGAAGTAAATAAAGGCACCATAATGATTGGAAAACATTTAAGCCCAAATGATAAAATACTCCCTGTTCTTAGCATTTGGCTTTCCAGATTTCTGCCCAAAGAAGTCTTTGTTTAATGGCTCTGCCTCACATAGTTGAAGCTGTGAACCTTTTGCTCACAGACATGAGACATAAGTCTCCTGACACTGGTGAGACCTTTAGGACGACATTTGTATGCTCCTTGGGTTAAAAGATGGAGCCCTGCGTGAGGTCAGTGGGAGCCCCAGAGGGCGGCCTGTCAGACCAGTGGAATATCAGGGAAACGATTTCGTGCTTCCTATTTTACTAATGGTGGAGGAGATCCCAATGTGAGGGCTTCTCTTCTTTGCTTCCTTGGATTTTGTTGATGCCCAGGCTTGCAGCTGTGTGGTATGTCTATTATTTTATTACCAACCTTTAACCCAAACCCTAATCTCTCCCCTCTCTCCGAATAGCTCTGTATGTGATGGAATTGACATTCTTTTGTAGCATGTCCTGTCTTAGACAAGGGTCAAGGGTGACAGAGTGACAGAGAGCTTATTAAGTACCAGGTAGTACGCAGGTTGGGAGCTGATCCACATGCCTTCATTCGTTTAGTCTATAAAGACAGCACCACCGACCTATCACCTATGCCACTGATTGTAAAAACAACCAATTTCTAAACAGTATTTGACAGTTCCCACAACACGTCTTCATATAGGCACGGGTGCGCTGACTAAGAGTATAGACTCTGGAACCAGACTACCTGGGTTTGAATCCCAGTTCTGGTATGACTTACTGTGTGGTCTGGGACAATTTACTTAACCTCTCTGTTAAGCCTCAGTTTCTTCAACTGCCAAATGGGGATTTAAAAAATCGGACCTACGTCCTAAAGTGTTTTCAATAGCTTTATTGAGGTATAAGCTGGCCTATAAAGAAGTGCGCGCACTTAATGTGTACAATCTGACGAGTTTGGACATATGCAAACACCCGTGATC
The DNA here is from genome assembly GCF_036562045.2 of Rhinolophus sinicus. NCBI lineage: Eukaryota > Metazoa > Chordata > Mammalia > Chiroptera > Rhinolophidae > Rhinolophus > Rhinolophus sinicus. The sequence goes on along the minus strand of NC_133753.1, from coordinate 26,881,036 downwards.
TAAAGTGGTTTTAATAATGAAGTGAGGGCATGCATGAGCAGCGCGAGGAGCAGTGCCTACAACGTAGTGAGTAGGGACAGGAGTGATTGCCTTACCTCTTTGGACCCTGAGAAAAATCCTGTACGGTAGGTACTCTTTTTCCCAACTTGACTGATAAGGACATGGAGGCTCAGAGAGGCCAGTCAGTGTGACAACACTGTAATGAATAGTGGCAGGAGCACTAAAAGACCCAGTCACTGCCTTTGATTCCCAAGCTTTTCCCACTTGGTATCCACTTCCTCCACGAGTGTGGGTTTTGTGTTAAACAAACCAAAATTTTCCACCAGGTCTCCTGGTGTCCTCTGGCTTTGTCTTTATGAAAGGGCACACTGAGATTGCAGGGGAATAACAGCCAAAATAAACAATGTTTCTTGGGGACATCAGTGTGTCAGGCCTGGGCCAAGCACTTCTCCTGCCTTTCCCTTTTCATCTTCCCCCAAACTCTATGTCCTAGGTCTTTTAATAAGGCCTTTGTTTAAAAACGGTGCCCAGAGCCATTAAGTTACAGGAGTGGAATGAGCTGGAGCAGAATTCAAGATCCACCCAGCTTATGCGCAGAAGACTCATCTGGGAGCAGTTTATCTCTGCAAAATTCACTGCACTACAGAGGCTCCCTTTCAGGACTTCAATAGAACGAGGGGAGGCAGGTTGCCTCCCACCCCTTGATGATAACAACCACCCCCCACCCCACCCCCGCTGGCCAAGTGGTGATGTGCCAGAGTGACTGACGCCTGGGGAGTCCCATCTAGCCTTCAACCCTGCCCTTCCCTTTCTTCCTCCTAAACAGAGAAGCTGTGCAGGCTGGCAGCCCTCCAAGCCCAGGACCAGGCTGAAACCCTCCGGCCTACTTCAGATGCAAAGAATCCCTAGTCCAGAGGTTATCTCCCAGCGTGGAAGTGGAGGACAGACTGAGGGCTTCTGCATGGGGCTGAGGAGAGTGCCGAGGGAGTCTGAGGTTTGTACTCAGTCCCGATTCCTGACCCGGAACTCGCACCCCTCCGTGCTGCCCTCCGGTGTCAGTGTTGGGAGTCTGCGTTGATTCCTTGTCTCTTGATGTTCCCATGCTCCACTCCGGTATGTTGTAACTAGGATTTCTTTCTCTTGGTTAAATGGAACAATTTCCTTATTCAGGCTTAGGTTTTGATGTTAGCATCCTGCTTTCTCTCTCTCTCTCTCCCCTCAATACCCCCCATCCCTTCCTCCCCTTTCAAAGAGAATGGTGCACAGCCCAAAGGCAGATGGCAGCTTAGCCCTGACAAGCACCCAAGGTCTTGCTGCTCCGCCTGTACTAACTGGGTGAGCTGAGTTCAAATGATCACTGTACATGCTTCAGGTGTCTTTGGTGGGGGCGTGGATCTGGCTCGGTGTGACTGTTCTGCCCCTAATTTAAGCCACTGGTTGCAAATATATGTCCTGTGTGCCTGTTAATAACCCACAGTCAGCACACTGTCCCCTGTGACCCCAGTCCCTCTGACCGTGACCCCTCTCTCCCCAACCCTCCTCCCCACAGCCCTACAAGCACAGGCCGGGCCACCTGTGGGCTTCATGAACTACAGCTGGGTCTGCAAATGCATTACAGTTTCTCCCCCTTCCTCTCCACCCACATTCTCCCCTCACTTGCCTGCTCCTCTATCCTGGCTGTTAACTCTCTTCTTATCTAGGTCATTAATAGGGGTTGGAGAGAAGGAAAGGACAGAGGAAAATAAAATAATAGCAATTTATTCTGATAAACCCTTAACATTATACACCTGGATTTCTTCTAGTCATTGGCTTTGAAAATAGTGGTCCTGGTTCTCAGAGCTCCCAAGGTCTGTGGTTTGGATAAGGAGCCTTCCCACTGGGTGGGATTGCTACAGAAGCTGAATCCACTAACAGCCAAGGAAGTTTATCTTCATGTCTGTGAAGACTTCAGCCTCCCTATTCTGTTTGCTTTCTCCCTGTCTCAGTGTCTCTTCTATTTATACAGTAACCCACTGCCAAGGAAAGACTTGAAATTTGAAGTGTAAATAAATAATACCTCAAGTATTACCTGAAATGAGGATTTGAAACATAAAAGGGACCAAAGAAAAGAAGTATCTTGATAGAGGAGAACAAGAACTCTAGGAGAAGCAGTTCCGGGTCCTATGTCCCCCGGTACCAATGGTGGCTTCTCTCACCCACAGTTGCCTCATCTATGAAACGGGGATATCAATCCATACCTACCTTGGTGCAGAGGATGGCACCAGATCATTTCTTAAGATCTCTTCTAGCTCTGAAGAAATGGAGCTGAGTGGAGGAAGGGACACAAGGAATCTTAAGAGCCTGTGATTCCAAAGAGCTTTCTTGGTTGGTATCCCTGAAGTCAGATGGCCAAGTATGGCCTCTACAGCATCAATATGAAGGCTCTGGCAATAGTACTATCACCCTCAGGCTTTTATTTAATTCTATCTCTTCATAATCATCCTGTTGTAATTCCACCACTTCCTGCAAACATAACTTCCTCTGCCTAGTGCATTCCTACCTATCCTGCAAGACCTAGCTGTCTGGGACAGTACTTCCCTGGGGATCCCCTTCCCAACTATCCTGAAGACCCATAGGAGGCTGACTCTCTGGGTCTCACAGGACTGACCCACACTTGGAGCCCTCACCACTTTGCACTGCCATCTGCTCCCCTCCCTTGACCATCAGATCTTTGAGGAAAGGGACTTACCCCTTTTTATCTTTGCCTGGCACAATTCCTGTTTGTCCTACTTAAATGGAGGTAAATGATAGAACTTACATAATGATCTACCATCTATAAAGGGCTCTCCCCCTACATTTTCTCATTATGTCCTCACATGGCCCTGGGAGGATGAAAACAAAGAGGCGAAGTGACAGGTCGTTTGGTAAGTGGCAGAACTGGAAGCTGTAACCCAGTTCAGAGGGTATAAATCCCAGCTTGCAGGTGTCCCTGAGTGTCCCTCTCCAAAAAGGCATTGTCCCCCTTGACTTCTTTCTCTTTTCTTGTCCATCAAGTTCAAATGTCAGGCAGCTAAGATAACTGAGTCAACGCAGGTTTTAATAACCTGCCCTCTTTACTTACTCTACCTTGTCTACCTGTGTCATCTGTGTCCTCTGGCAAGGCCTCTTGGGGGACCGAGACTGTTCTGGAGGCCACCAGACTTCGGGCTTCTAACATTCTGTGTGTCCTGAAGCAAGCCATTCAGTACTCTGGACCTCAGTTTTCTCATCTGTAAAATAGAAATTCAGTTCTACGAATATCCACTAGATGCCACTGCATACAGAGCCCAGAGCTAGGTACTGGGAATATAGATGCAAAGATAAATAAGACATAGTCTCTGCTCTCAATAAAGTCAAACAAGAGAGACAGGAATTAAAAAATAGACCCCATGGCAGAGTGAAATAAAGTATATATGGAAGAAAGACTATTAATACCTGATTTACTTATCTCATGGGGTTGTGCCAAGAGTCAAATGAGGTCATAAATGTCAAGTATTCTTAAAGCATTATACAAATGTAAGCAAATATTGTTGTTTGGCTTCTGTGGGAGACACCAGTTGAGCTGTGTGCTTAAATCTCCCTTGTTTTCCAAGAAATGCTCCTATAGTCAAATCCACATGGTAACGGAGGTATCTCCTCCCCAAGCACCCTTTTGGCCATTTTGGTTGATTGAGCTAGATGCAGGCCCCTGGCCCGAGCTGGGCCATGTAGAGGCCTTGCTCTGGGTTTAGAACGGAAGTGAATGTCACTCGGTCTCAGCCACCCTGGGCTCTTGAGTAGAGGAGATACAAGTCCCAGAGCCATGATTTTCTGACAAGGTGAACTGATAATTAAAGAATGACAAACTACCACATTTGAATAGAAAAGTGGAGCAGAAGTTCAGAGAAGAGGGAAAATAAGAGGCAGAGGTCTTGGTTGAAGCCTGTCCCTGCCTGCTAGAAATGACATCCCAGGAAGGACCATCTTTTGCTACAGGTAGCATGGATGAGCTTCAATCACTTGCAGCTAAAAGATTCATAATTAAACAGTTTCTAAACTAATTTAAGTCAGGCTAATGGAGAACAGAAACCCTTTCTTAGCCTATGTAAGAGCTGTGTCACTCATTCAGTCAGTCAGTCAATGAATATTATTGAATACCAAATACTTACATGGCTCATAAGAAGAAAAAGGGTTGGCTGTATCCTCTGTGATACAAACCGGCCACTGGGTGTCAGCCTTCCGGCCAGCCAGCCCTCAAAGCTCCTGAAATGACCCAGGTGTGCCGTGGAAGCACTGTGTTGACACCTGAACTTGCTGTCACTTGTAGTTATCCCTGAGAAATTCTGGAGCCTTAGACACTATGACGTTTATCTGCCCATCACTTCTACCCCTAGACCCTACTCCTACCACAGACACACTGACTTTGGGGGCTGCCTCACCCCATTCCATGCTCCTCTGAGGAGGCCATTAATCACGGGACCCCTCTCCTGACCACAGGGTGGACATGGGACCAAAGCTGGGCAAGCAGAGTTGCCTTCTGCTGAGTCTGAATTTTGAGCTGAGACCAATACATAGGGTCATCTCATAGCAGCACCACCTAGAAAAGATCCCCAGGTGCCCCAATGAATCAGGGCAGCGGGCCCCCTGAACTCAGTTGTTCATTTGTTCCTTTAAAGCTGTAGCCACTCCAGTATCCATCAATCAAAAAATAGGCATCTTTCGACCTAAGTAGCCAATCAATTATTAGTAATTGAAGAGTCTGGACACATCTCCTCTTAAGACAAAAGCTGATGGATGAGTGAAATAAAGAGAAGGAAAGGGTGAGAGAAATACGAGAGTTGCATCATGTATCCTACCCAAGCCTATAGCCCAAGCCTAGATTCTATTTTTAAGACCCTTGCATGAATCTATATTTACTGTGAGGTATTTTAATTCAGGGAAATCTACACAAGTCATTTGACTGAAGGCTGAAGCTTATTTCAAGAAAGCAAGTCTGAGAAAGGAAATAGCATACCTACTATCATTTTCCCAAAGCCGCAGTTAGCTCCTTCCACACCTGTTCTCTCTTCTGCCAAGCCACCCATTGCTCATTTCCAAAGAAAAAAGGATCAGGACCCAGATTCCAAAGCAGGATGCAAGTGGTACTTAAAGAAACAGGCCTGTAATTTTTGTCATGAAATTTTTGTCATAAATTTTCTTGGTGGACAAATATGTGTTCTTTATAGTCAACACAGATCCCTCATGAAAATGCGTTCCTAATCTCATAAAGCTTGCCTCCTAAAGTAACACTTGCAGAATCCCAAGTAATGGACCATTAATCCAACCCCCTCATTTTACAAACAGGGAAACTAAGGTGCAGCGAAAGGCAATGGCATACTTACTAACACTCAATAACTCACTAATAATACTCACTAAGTAATAGCAGATGGAGGACCAACACCCAGATCTTCTTACCACTAGATTAGCGTTCTTTCCACGATTTCATGCATCCTGGCTGTTACAATGGTCTTACCACCCCTCCAAAGGCCTGGGCTCCTACAGTTTCATCTCTGTTTCTCGTGTACCCACAGTTATTGTTCCCCAAGCTCACCCAAATTGCTAGGTGACTAGGTCAGGAAGGGTTTCCAGCCTTGCCTTAGACATTCTGCCCAGACCAGCCTTTGCAATGTGACAACCTCAGTGCTGCTGTGGAGTCCAACTTGCCATTCCAGGCTTCCCTCCCTGTCAATTCAAGTTGCCCCTTCCTGACTGCTGACCTTAGCTGGGACCACCTCAGGCATCAGAAGTATCGGATAGTATTAAAACCCAATAGAGAAGTAATCTGAGTATTAGATCCCTTTCATTCAAGTAGGGGCCTTGGCCTCCAAGGCATATTTCTTCAACCTCACCCCCACAGTCAACCACATACCTGGGATTAGACCAAGCTTTAGCCGTGAAACTTGCCCTCTTTGCTTCCTCCCTCCAGGACAATGGACCATGGCCAACTTTATTTTTTGCATAACCTAAGAGCCAACTCAGACAATTCTTGCAAAACAGGATCTGCCCCAAGCTCCTTGCCCCGAGTTCCTTTGTTGTACCCATCCTAGATCAGGGCTTCAGCAGGTGCCTCTTTTAGCGGTCAGCTTCTCTCTCTAATGAAATAATTAAATTTTTACTTTTCTTGGGCCCTTCTACCCAGGCATTGGGAGTTTCATAATATCATCATTTAACATATATTGAGCACCTATTACATGTAGGGCACTGTGCAAAGAGCAAGAGGTAGAAATAAGATACAGGCTTTCCTAACTGAAAAGGATAAAAGGCACACAAGACTGCAGCATTCACCCTAGGTGTCCTGCCCCAAAGACAACAGGAAGGGCATGGGGAGGGTGGGAGAAGCGGTACAGGGGTAGACAGACAAGCAGGAAGAGGCAGTAATCAGTGGTCTGAAGACTCTTTGCTGGTAAAACCAGAACAGCCTGACATTAAGTCAATTTAAGGACAGTTTCAACAGAGAAATCTTACTAGCCAAAGCTAACCCACTTTCTAAATATGTAGCTAAACTTTTCACTCCCCCACAACTATATATAGAAATATCCCACCAGAATAATTTTTTCAACACAGCCTCCGAAATACATGATGCTGTTCCCATTGAAGAGCAAAATAATTCAGCTGGAGCTGGTGAATGACTTGCCACTATTATGACACAAGGCAGTGAAAATGCTAGACACTGGTTCCCAGGAGCGTATAGCCACTTAACAACGTAACCATCTATTCGTGCACAATTCTGCAGCTGGTACTGGGCTTGAGCAATTCTTCAGATCTCACCTGGCTCACACACGAGCTTACAATATCCTTTTTTTTTTTTTTAATACAAATGTCTGGTTTTTTAAAAACTTTTATTTATTTTGAATGTGTTTTTCCAGGACCCATCAGCTCCAAGTCAAGTAGTTGTTTCAATCTAGTTGTGGAGGGCGCAGCTCACAGTGGCCCATGTGGGGATCGAACTGGAAAACCTTTTTTTAGGAGCACCACACTCTAACCAACTGAGCTAACCCACCGCCCAAGCTTGTGATATTCTGACAGGTTGACTGGAACAGGATGATCTCATATTATTAATGACCTCACTTACAGAATGGGGGCCTTGATGCTAGCTGTCAGCTTCTCCTCTCCAGCTGATGTCATTCAGTAGGCTAGCCCAGGCTGCATGGCTGCAGGAGTGTGGCAAGACGGCCACCGTGGAGATACAAGAGCTCTTAGGCCTAGATTCTAGGACTTGCACATTTTCACTTTTGCTGCATCCCATTGGTCAAAGCAAGTCACAATATCAGCCCAAATTCAAGGAGTGGGGAAATAGACTCCACCTCCTGATGGCAGAAGCTGCAAAGTATTGTGGCTATGCTTTTCACAGTGAGAGATAGCTAGCTCATTTTTACCAGTCTACACACACTAGCTATTATTATCACATCCAGGAACCAGCCAGCATCTACCAGCCCCTGCTGCCTCTGGGGATGGTGGAAAGAAACATTTTCTACATTGGAGCTTGGGGGCTTGGACACTTAGCCTTAGTCCCTGGATGATATCCAATCTCCTGAGATATTATCCCAAATACATGCTGAAATTATAAATGCAGTTGCAGACTGTCAAGCATTGTGTAGACACTTTAGAGTAATAAGTAAAACCATATAAATGAATTTAGTAATTTTCTTCAGATATGTTTTAGAAGAAAATACCTTGCCAGCCTTGATTGTTGTTTGTCTTTATAGGCAGACCTCTCAGTATTTGGTGGAACGTGAGAAAATCCGGGCTCAGACAAGGACACCAATGAGTGAGGCAAGAGCCAGAAATGGCTCTGTGCAGCACATCTAAGAGAGGTCAACATTGCTAAAAATGAATTAAACCTGTCCAGGTGAGGGCTAATGAAATGCAAATGATTTTGCAGCTCCATTGAGGTATAGTTAACAACAATAAGCTGTGCATATTTACAGTAGACAATATAATGAGACCATCACCTATGAAACCAACAATATAATCAATATAACAAATACACCAACCCATAAATTTTCTTGTGCCATTTTGTAATCCCTCCCACTGTCCCTCTCCCCTTTCCCCTTCCCCAGGCCATCACTAATCTACTTTCTGTTGCTTTTTATGACTGCATTTCTAAGATTTTATATAAATGGGATCACCTGGTATGTACTCTTTTTTTTTGTCTGGCTTCTTTCACTCTGCAGGGTTATTTTGAGTTTTACCCAAAGTGCTAACTACGTCAATATTCTTTTTAATTGTTGAGTAGTGTACCATTATACAGATACACCATAATTAGTTTATCTATTGCCCTATTGATTTGGGTTGTGATATGTACTGAAGTTGACCCCATCACATGCTGAAGCCCATACCCCCAGTGAGACTATATTTGGAAACACGGTCCTTAGGAGGTAATTAAGGTAAAATGGTCATAAAGGTAGAGCCCTGATCAGGTAGGATTAGTGTCCTTATAAGAAAGTAACGCCTGAGAGCCCTTGCGCTGCTCAAGTCCCCACCACCACCCCACCCTGCACCCGCACCCCAACACCCTCAGAGGAAAGCCCATGTGAAAACAAAGCAGTCCAGAAGCAAGCCATTAGCAGACTGTGAACACTACTAGAACCTTGATCTTGGACTTCCCAGCCTCCCAAATTGTGAGAAAGTGAACTTCTGTTGTTTAAGCACCCAGTCTACGGTATTTTGTGTGGCAGCCTGAATAGACTAATACAGGTCGTTTATATGAACACTTTAAGGCTGTTGCAAATGAAACTCCATGCAACCTTTGTGTACAAATCTTTGTGCGGATCAATGCTTTTGCTTCTCTTGGGTAAATATTAGAAGTAGAATGGCTGGGTCATATGACCCAAGAACATTACCTTTTTTAAAAACTGTCAACACTGTTTTCCAAAGTGGCTGTACCATTTTGCATCCCCACCAGCAGTGTATAGGACTTCTAATTGCTTTACATTCTTGCCATACTTGCTATGCTCAATCTTTTTAATTTTAAAAGATTTCATTTTTTAAAAAAATTAAATTTTTGATGGCAATTTAAGTCACCACTACACTGGTGAATGTATAGTGGTATCTCATTGTGGGTTTAGTTTACAGCTCCCTAATGGCTAATGGTGGTCATCTTTTCATGTACTTATTTGCCATCCCTGTATCTTTTTTTTTTTTTTTTTTTAAGATTTTATTGGGGAAGGGGAACAGAACTTTATTGGGGAACAGTGTGTACTTCCAGGACCTTTTTTTCCAAGTCAAGTTGTTGTCCTTTCAATCTTAATTGTGGAGGGTGCCATTCAGCTTTAAGTTGTTGTCCTTTCAGTCTTAGTTGTGGAGGGCGCAGCTCAGCTCCAGGTCCAGTTGCCGTTGCTAGTTGCAGGGGGCACAGCCCACCATCCCCTGTGGGAGTCGAACCGGCAACCTCGTGGTTGAGAGGATGCGCTCCAACCAACTGAACCATCTGGGAGCTCAGCGGCAGCTCAGCTCAAGGTGCCGTGTTCAATCTTAGTTGCAAGGGGCAGAGCCCACCATCCCTTGCCAGACTTGAGGAACTGAACTGTCAACCTTGTGGTTGAGAGCCCACTGGCCCATGTGGGAATCGAACCGGCAGCCTTCAGAGTTAGGAGCGTGGAGCTCTAACCGCCTGAGCCACCCGGCCGGCCCCCCTGTATCTTCTTTAGTGAGGTATCTGTTTAAATATTTTGCCCCTTTATTATTGATTGAGAGCTAATTAAAACGTAAATTTGAATAACTGTAAGCATAGAAAATTAAATCCAAAATCTTACTGCTATCCAGGTTGGGAAGGCCTGAGAAAGGAGATGAGAACATACGGGAAGAGTATGTGGGCATTGAAAGCTGGGATGAGGGTGATGAGGGCTTAATGGGGAGTGGTAGGTCTGAAGATTAATTCTGCCAGCTTCACAATTTTGTCTTAAGTTTGGCCTTGAGGCCCCCCTAACAGTTTTCTCACCATTAACAACTAATCCAGCCCCCAGGTTTTTTGAGAGCCTCAATTTCATGACACTTTCTTGTTTCAGGAATGCACCATATGTCACTCTTGCCTGAAGAAGTTTGCCAAGTGTGTAGGCAGATACATGAGAAGTACCTAGATAAGATTTGGCCTGGAGTCTAGTCGGGGGCAGAGTTGAGAACAACATAGTGTCTAAACCACCTTCCATTAGGATGAAGACCTTGGAAAGGAGAAATGAAGAGAAAGGAAAGATGGGAGCGAGAACAGACAATAACAGTTGTTACTGTGACCAAGGACGCTGTGTTCAGCCACTGATAACTCCATGCTGGAAAGAGATAAGTGGGAAGGAATCCAGGAGAAAACAGAATAAATGATTAAGGAAAGGAGAAGCTGATTTATGAGGCTGACTTAATAGAGCTCGCTGAAGCTAGTTCATTTGACAAAATGTAACTGAAGCTAATTTTTTATAAGAGCCTGAAAGGCAATGGAAATGCAGATAGAAAAGATTAGGAAAACAGCAAGTGTTAGAGTCAGCTTGTCTAGCAAGCCCATTAACTATAATAAAAATAACTTCTGCATTAAGCAAACCAGTCCTTGATCTAAACGTGTCCTCTCTGTCCTTACAAGCAGCTTACTGAAATTTTCTCATTCTCTTCCACTTTTCTCCTCATTCCCTCCCTCATTCTTTTTGTCTGGCGAATGTCATAATTATACACAAAACCGCAGCTCTGAAAGTTCTTATTTCTTCATCTTTTAGGGGAATCCTCCTGGTTGGCTCCTGTCCATGCGTCCACCTATCCATATCTGTATTCCTTTGGCTCTGCCCTGTTGTCCTAGGCTGAGATTTATCCTCATCCCTTACTTGGTACCCTAACTCCTCTTTGAATTAGGGCTTTCCTCAAGCCAGGAGCTCAGGAAAAGATAATAAATGATCCTGAATTCTACCATTCTAACACAATCACCCGTAGCATTTTGGAGAAGTTCCTTGTAATCATTTTTCTTCTGTACTGGAACCACTCAGGTAAAATTACATCATGTCAGTGTATAGTATCATATTGAAGATAACAGTTTCCACATCATTACCTATGACTGGTGATATAGCTAACCCTCAAAATTCTAGTGATGTGAGCATAGGCTTCCTCAATTAAGAATCCAGCCTCGGAGATTTAAAATTCACTGGCATTATGATATGCTCAGGTAAGAGCTTTTGCAAGCAAATGAGACAACAGTTTTTGGAAGCATTTTCAATGATACAAAAGGCAATTGATAAGAAAGAACAATTAAGTTCAGAACTCATCCTACAAAAAGTGCTGCATACCTCATTGCTGAATATCACTACAGTCACCTTCAAAGTACTCCCCTTGGGAAGCTATGCACTGATGCCAGCGCCTAGTCCACCCTTCAAAGCAATTTTGGAACTCTTTCTGGAATGGCCATCAGAGCTGTTGTCGCATTACCCTTGATGCCTGAATGTCATCAAAATGTCTTCCTTTCAATATTCCCTTTATCTTCAGGTAAAGAAAGAAGTCATTGGGGGCCAGATCAGGTGAGTAGGGAGGGTGTTCCAATCCAGTTATTTCATCAAACCCACTGCATTACTTCCTGCCGTAACTGTGCACCACAAACTGGGTGGCTTAAACAACAGCATGTATTGTCTCACAGTCTGGAGGATGGAAGTCTGAAAACAAGGTTTTGGCAGCGTTGGGGCCGCGAGGGAGAGTCTGTTCCTTGTCTCTCTTCTAGCTTCTGATAGCTTCATGCATTCCTTGGCTTGTAGATGACTGTCTTCTTCCTGAATCTTCACATTATCTTCCCTTTATGTCTCTGTGTCCAAATTTGCCCTTTTCATAAGGACACAGTCATATTGGATTAGGGTCTTCCCTAATTGCCTCATCCTAACTTGGCCATCTGCCAAGGCCCTCTTTTCAAATAAGGTCACATCCGCAGCCACTGGGGTTAGGACTTCAGTATCTTTTTAGGGGGATACAATTCAATCCATAGCACTAACTTTGTGAAAAAAATCATAAGGGGGAATATATGTGAACCTAAAAGTAAACTGAAATATCTGCCAAGAAAAGCTGGAGTGAATCTTGGGTAGGTGAGCACAGCTGCCCACCTAGCATGATCTTGGTCTAACTGCAGGCGCCTTCCATAGAGATTACGGGATCTACGGCAGAGACAGTATCCATGGAGGAAAACAGTTTCAGAGGCTTGCTCAGGTAGTACCCATAATATATACACACAAGTGTAAAGGTATATATGGACTCACTTGTCTATCTGTAGGGCCAGCAATACTCAAGCACATAAATCAAGCCCTTCACGCTTGAGGAGAAGCCAAAGTGAGTTTCCTACATAAACATCATTTGAAACCCTTCCACTGGACTGTTTTCACTCATTCATTCATCAACTAGACTCACCTCCCTGTGTAAACACCATCTTTATTTTGACTACTGGGTGAAAATGAAAACCTCATTGACTCACCCCAGTCCTGAGGCTCTTAGACATAAATGGCGAAACTTTCATGAGCTACACATCTAGGCCAGAGAGAGCCACAGAATGGTTTGTGCCTTGACCCAAGGTCAGTTATTTTTTTTTTTTTGCCTTTGCCTTCTCTATTCCTGTCATATGTGAAGTTCCCATGCTTCTCCCTGACACACACTCTCTGTAGAGAGATGCAGAATCTTTGTTGGGTAGCACCTCTATAACAATGAGAAAATTCCTCCCCAGATGACTTGGGACAGATTGGAGCCAAACTACTTCCTTCAGTCCCTGAGCACATTGTTTCCCTCCGGTGACTTCTGCAACCTAGAAACAGCTGCAAATTCCAGTAAAACAATGTTCTGATCCAATCCCTCAAGCCATCCTTACCCTTTTGTTTTTCTCTCTGGAAGGAGGAAAGAGAAAAATCCTTGAAAAGCTGCCACAGTGCATTATTTCCAAGCGTCTGTTGATGGAGGTGTGAGCCAAACAGCGCTTTTTACTGGAGGAAAGGAGAGAGCAAAAATGGAAAAAAGGAAGACATAAAAAATGATGGAGAAAATCTGAGTGAGTGAAATAAAGTTACACAATGGAAAAAGAATTGAGCAAAAACATTGCTTATGCAATGCGTTTGAAATGCGCTTGTTTAGGAGACTGAAGTTCACCTTGCCTTTCGCTTTGGGTGAGCCAGGAAACTAGTCTAGTTCAATATTTAGTTTGAGCCATTCTTACTTGAAGTTAATCTGATAAGAGAACATCAGGATATATAAAAATGATACTGTGAATTGAAAGTGCTTAGACGATATTATTTCACAAAATAATTTACAGTGATACTCTTGTAATTAGCAACCTCTACAATACACTTAACTGGTGTGCCAATTTATAAAATGATCCTTCATTTGTCCTTTCACATTCACTAGCTACCCTTTTTCACTTCTTGCTGTGCTTGGGAGACCCGTCTTTATGGATGGAATCAATGCTTGCTCTGTGGTTTCTGGTGGGTGTTAGCTAATGGGAAGAATTACCAGGAGATTGAAGAGTAGAAAGAGTGAGGTTGAGATATTTATTACTGTGGGTCCCACCCTGATGGGTCACCGTGGGTTGGCTGTTTCTCTCTATTGAAGGTCACAGCTCTTGGGAGAGGGGAGTGTCCCTTCCTCTTTATATGCAGCTTAGCTATGCTGCTTCTACTTGCCGCTGCACGTGTGGGGGTTGGGTAACTGAATCCCACTGTTGCTCACCTGCGGGTACTACATTTTTCTTTTCCAATTTCCTAAACCTCACTCACACCTTTATAAATAGATTAGTCCCTTAAACTCTCCTTACGTGTACAGTTTGAGTGTGTTCTCTATTTCCAAGAGGTGCCCTGACTATTATAAGGCATAATTTTTCTCTTCAGCTAGACTGTCTCTTGGGTGCAGTCTTATATGGTAAGATGCCCTGTGTTTCCTTCAAAACATCTAGCATAGTCCCATGCACAAAGTAAACGTCGGTCATTAAAGCTGTTGATGAGCTCAGGAAAGTCCTTCACTTAGTCTGCCCCCTCTTTCCAAGGTCACACTAGCATCATTTAGTGAATCATACATGGTACTACCTGTTCACACAAAGTCTGCCCGTCATTGAATACCTGCATTTAATGGGATTTGCTGTCTATGGTAAGCAGTGTGGTGAATGGAAACAGTAGGTGTTTGGGATCCTTACTGACCGAGCTCTGCTACTTAGTATTAGGTTCGTGCAAAAGTAATTGCAGTTTTTGCAATTGTTTTTAACCTCTTAAACCTCAATTACTTTTGCATCAACTGAATAATTGGATAAAATGGGAAAAGCTACTTAAAGGCCCCAAGAACCACTGTCATCTATAAATATGAGATGCAGAATCTCACATCTTTGCCTTCTCCGAACCCTTGCTCCTTCCCCATCTTTACCAGGGTGGCCAAGTAGTGTTCGTTGTCCCCAATTTGAACACGATGTCTGGTGGTAGGACCAAGCCAAGTTCCTGAGGAAGAGGGAATAGAAAAGAAAGGAAGGGAAATTGATAGAAGGTTTGGATATACCATATTTCCTTGAAAATAAGGCCTAGCTGGACAATCCTTTCTAATGGATCTTTTGGAGCAAAAATTAATATAAGACCTGGTCTTATTTTACTATAATATAAGACTGGGTCTTATATAATATAATATAAGGTAATACAATATAATACCCAGTCTTATATTAATTTTTGCTCCAAAAGACGCATTAGAGCTGATTGTCCAGCTGGGTCTTATTTTTGGGGAAACGGTATTGGCGACATGGATCAGGCTTAGGATCAATAGTAGATACGTTTGGGGGAGACGTGGAAAAAGCTGTGACACCGAGAAGTAAGGAAAACATATACGAAGAGGTGTAAAGCAGGAACAAGATGGACTGTTCCAACGCTGTTGATCTGAAGCGATGGTGCTGTGTTAGTCGTCTTCTCAGTGGGAGCACATTAAAGCAAAGAATTTATGCAGTGCAGAAACTAGGACATGAAATACATAACATGTTCAAAAGAGAACCATAGAAGGGAGCACGATTCCTGCCACCTCTTAAAATGAGTTGGTTTATAACTCTTAAGTTCCCCCCAAACGGAATTTTTTATTTTTCAACCCTACCAACAGAGTGAGCACCATAACTCAGATCTCTTCAAACAAGTTGATTTACTCTTGTTACTTGTTTTGGACAGATGCCGTAGTATCACAGTTACCTTCGTTGGGGGTAGAAGGGAAAGAGGTTTCCAGGCTCCCCTGCAAAGCTGACTTAGTGTGGACTAAACGACAACCCCAGAAGACAAGAATGTTTGCATCATGCCCTGGGCTCAGAGAGTCTCCGCCATTGGCTCCAGCTAAGTGTGCTCTTCCAGGCAGTGGGCCAGGCCTGTGTGCCTACCTGGCTGCTGTGGAGAATCACAGCAGGGTCCCAGGAATTACCATACCTTTTCCAAAGAGCTGCCGTGAGGCAGTTCAACGAGATGATATACGTAAAGAACCGAGTGCCCAGCACATGGTAAGCACTCCACAGATGCCCTTTATGATTTTTTGTAGAGACTTAGAGCCTGTATACAATTTAGATGGAAGGCTTTTTTTTTTTTTTTTTAATTTGGAAAATCATTGTGCTTGACATTCCACTAGTTAGTCATGCCAACCATTGCAATGCCCCCGGAGGGTTATTTTTCATCTCCTTTCCTCCTGTTTCCATGATAAACAATGAAGAGCACTCAACAACACTGCGGACCCAATAGTACAATGGAGTTATGTACACAAGCATTTACGTTGCTTGAAGTCAACTCTATGTTCAACAAAAGAAAATAATACCCACGAATATGTACATATATATGTCATTTCCCCTTCAACAATATGGCCCTTCAATTCAAGCCAACTACTTCATCTGCTGCTCCATCAAAGAAACAGCCACGGCCATCTGTTCCAATTCTGGGGGAAACCTGGCTGTGTTGCACTTACTGAGAGCTGGTGCAGAATGCATAAAACCATGTAATCTGTACTGGGTGGGTGATTTGAGAGATTTTTAATGGTCATTTTTTTTCTATATATGATGTTTGCCCTACATGTTGGGTTTAGAACATGAACTCCAAGTGTGCTACAACACCACTGCCACACGCTGTTGTGTGCAATTTCAAGTTGTCAGACCCTATGCATATATGAAAGGTGACTCCTAACGATGGCTAGTATTACTCTGAGGTTAATATAGAAACTGCGTATGTAGCCCCATGGCTGTGAGGACGTCTGCATTACCATGTTCCCTCCAAAAAATTCCTTCTGTCCATACTGGCATTATTGATATTTTTAATTTTTTTATTTTAAAAATACTTACTGAGCATCTACTACCTGCTAGGAAATTATTTGATTGGTTACAACTTAAGCAGATGTCTTATTTGGGAAAAGCCTAGTTGGCTGTTTGTGATAGGTTGTTTTTAAGTTTCCTTTTCTCGGATTTGAGTGCATGGACTCTGGCTTAGGTTTTGGTTTGCTTACATAGGCTACCGAGGCATCAGAGCCGCCTCAAACTAATGGTCTCCTTGTTTAATTGCTCTAACACCTGGACTATCCAGGAAATACTCTTCTGTAGGCATGACTCTACTTGCAAGGTGGGGTCTGGAGGGAAGGATGGTTATCCAGAGTCTGTCTAGGAGTGTCAAGCCAGCCTCTCACTGGTCAGGCCCAGTCAACACACTTACGAGCATTGAAATAAGGAAACCACATGGACCAACAAGAAATAGGTGAGTGCTGTATGTGACCAAGGGCCAAACAGGTGTGCATCTGAGCAGAGAAGACAAGACCCAGAAAGGGTGCATACCTGGGAAGGACAGGCGAAAGGCAATTCAGGAGCTGAGCGGAGAGTAGCATCAAAGGCCCAAGGATAGAGGTTCAGGCAGAGTCAAGAGCCTGGACAAGGAGTCAGGACCACAGTTATGTGGCAGAGACAAAGTGAAGAGAGCACAGGCTTCAACTGAGCAGACCCAGGTTTGAATCCAAGGGCAACTGTTTATCTGCGATGTAAACTTGGGCAAGCCACTTAACCTCTCGGAGCCTCTGTTACCTTGCCTGAAGAGGAACGTAATAATGCTACCTCACAGAATTGTTATAAGGAGTATAAATAATTCAGGAAAGGTGCGTGGCACTTGGAGAGCTCAACAAATGAGAGCTATTATTATTATCAACATCATCTTCCTTATTTGTATCGAACCACAGAGATGTCTCAGCTCAGGCTGAGGAGATGAAGCAACTGAGAGGAGTGTTTGCCAAGAACAGAGAAACCAGGAGGGGGAGCTGGGCCTCCCCAGAACTGATCACAAATGACTTCTCTCACTTACATTTGGCCATTTGTAATTGTCAATATGCTCATTTGTTCTTATACTCAGTGCTGCTATCACCCTTGTCATCAGTCATTATTCCCTCCAACAAAAATAGAAAAAACCTTAGATTTCTGTTAAACCAGCCACACCGCTTGTGTTTTGCCCCTGGCCTATCCATTCGTCTTTTCTGTGGGGTGACCTGTACTCAATATCCAGGGACACAACCAGCTCGGGGTTTCCCCCACTGTCTCTATGGTTTCTGGCCAAATCTAATTAGTTAAGTGAAGTGGAGTCCAGTAAGATTAATAGATTAATGCCAGCAGGGGACTTGCGGGGCTGGCAGAGCGGGTGGGAGACACAGGTGGTTACAAGAGATGGTGCTTATGATGGGAAGACATGACCAACCCAGCTTTGTGTTAGGGGATGCTTACTGGGGTAGAAAACCAAGGTCATGACCTTCTGCAGCCTCTGAGGAGTCTGTGACAATGTATTTTATCAGGCAATGCAGTGGTCCTGCATGTTTCCAAATGATGTGGTTTGCCCACCTTACATTCCACTCACCCAGTTCTTAGTGCCCAATCCAATAACAACGAACATTTATTAAGCCCTTACTGCATGTCAGGCACTGAGCTAATGCATTTTACATACTGTCACATTTGAGCCTTACCATGACCCTATGAAGTCGGCACTATAAATTAATAGAGGCTCAGAGAAGTTAAGCAACTTGTCCAAGACCACACAGCTAGTAAACTGTTGGGAATCCAGGTTTAGCTGATTCCAGATCTCCAGCTCCGAATTAGAATGCTAACCAGTACATCTCATACTTTAATGTACATATAAGTCACCAAAGGATTTGATTTGGTAAAGTGAAGATTTTGATTCAGAAGACCTGGGTCGGGCCTGAGATGCTGCATTTCAAACCAGCTCCCAGGCTATGTGTATACTGCTGGTCCATGGATCGTACTTTGAGCAGCAAGGGGCTTGCCTGATTGATTTGGGTCACAGTAGTTGGTAGGTTTTCCTCTTGAGGACATTGGATTTTGGTCTTAGGTAAGAAGTTTTTAAACCATTTATGTATTGCTTTCTATGCTGAGTAACAAATCACCACAAATTTAGCACCTTCAAATCACACCCCATTTATCTCACAGTTTTTTGTGGGTCAGGTGTCAGGGAACAGCATGACATTTTTGCTCAGGTTTTCAGAAGTCTGAATCAAGGTGTCAGCCAGGCTAAGTTCTTTCTCGTCAGGAGCTCAGAGCTCTTGCCCAAGCTCATTTAGGTGGTCACAGAATTCAGTTTCTTGCAGCTGGAGGACTGAGGTCCCTGTTTCCTGGCTGCTGTGAACTGGGCCAACTCTCAGTTCCTAGACATGGCTGCGTTTCTTGCCATCTGGCCCTTCCATCTTCAAAGCCAGCAATGGAGAATCTCCCTTTTGATGAATCCTTCTCACACTTCAAATCTCTTGGACTTTTTCTGTTTCCGACCTCTAGATCCAGATTTAAAAAGCTATATGATTAGGTTAAGACCACCCAATCTCTCTATCTGATTTTAGACCTAAATTATGTCTGCAAAATTCCTTCATAGCAGGACATAGATTAGTGTTTGATTGAATAACTGGAAGAAGGCTTGAGTATACCAAGGGCCAGAAATCTTCAGGGCCATCTGAGAACTCCGCCTATAACAGTGTTTTGGTTTCCTGGATGAGCTGTGTTGTTGATTGATCAATGTTTTTAGAGTCATGGAAATTGAGACTATATAAACTGCCCCATTTCTGCTTTCATTTCTACTCATTTGTCTAAATCTCTCCTTTAGTATTAAAATTTACCAACAATGGTTTCAAGATTAAAATGAAATGTCTTGGGGGAGATTACAGCAAATTGAGCTAAGCCCTTTTTCCTGTTTGTTGTGCAAACTGAAAGCATGAAATAGCAACTGATGCGTAGATCATTTCGGGTTTTTTACTGACTCATAACCAGTGTCCAGGAATAAGTCTCCAGATGCAGTGATATTTACATGAGGGCAGCGGCTTCCACTCAAGGAGCTCTAAGTGCGCCATAGGTGACGTGAGCTGATAAATATTAGTGCCTGCAATTTAAAGAAGGGCTGGCATCAAAGATCTGACTGAAGTCCCAGGACGTAAGTTTATCTTTTCTGAGTTCTATCCTTTCAGTGACACTGTCCTATAGTTACATGACTCATAAAATGTTATCCAGGGTTATTTTTATTACTTGGGTCTGATAGAAGACAAGTCAAATTGAGAAGTGGGAAACAAGCTGCTAGAAACCTTCAAGGGGATGGAATTCCCAGGGGTTTTCTACAGTGGGGAGAGTTCCCTCCCCAGCAAAGCAGAGAAAGAAGAAATACGCACACCCTGGGGATTCTGGGTTTGGAGCGCGTGGCCCAGGACAGCCCACCATTAAGAGATGGGGCTAGACAGGACCTAATCCTGGCGGTGCTGTTCCCACCGCAATTCTCTTCATTACCTCCAAAGCAAGATCCCTACATAGGAAATACCACGCTTTCCTTAGCCTGCTCAGTGTAGAACACATTAGGGAAACGGCTGTGGGAAAATCCAAGAGTCCATTGCAACCTCAGGCAAGGCTGCAGAATTGGTAGTGGTATTGCTTCCTCCAGATCTTGAAAGGAACAGCTGGGGTGACTGCCCTTAACTACATTTTTGCCAATACAGAAAAACTCTGCTTTGCATTCTTGGTGTCATGCCTCATTTTTGAAATATGATTCATAAAAGCAGTGTATTTCTGCTGTACCGGCTGAGACTTGCTTTATCACTCTCCTATTTCAGCGTCAATAAAATGATGCTGTCATTCCAGCCGGGAGGTATTTTGATTGTTCCAGACAGAAAGCTGGCTGAGCACATTGGGAGTGTGAGTGTGAGTGGTGTGTGCTTCTGTCCTGTATGTGTTTCCTTTCTGGGGCTGAAAAGGAAATGATCTCATCTTAGCAATAGATACATGCATTTTGCTGGTGACTGATTACTACGTTGAGACCTCCTATGAAGCCTTGTAGCACTATGGCAATTTACTAATGGACAAAGAGAATTCCTTGCTAAAAGGATCACTAGCAAAAATCCTATCCCACTAGGTTCTAAATAGAAGTGTAAACATACAATAAATAGAGACTAGGAATAAAATAAGAGGGTTGGAGTAAATGATCTCTAAGGACCCCTTTGATTTAAAGAAAATTCCAAGCTAGACATTGGAAGACTTAGAAATGATAAATGCAAAGGAGAACTGATTCTGGGTGGTGAACAAACAATGGGATATATAGATGATGTAATACAGAATGGTACACCTGAAATCTATGTAATTTTACTAACAATTGTCACCCCAATAAACTTTAAAAAAAATCAGTGAGAAGAAACAGAAAAAAAAAAAAAGAAATGATAAATGCTTCAAAAGTAAGAATATGAATTTAAGAAAGTAGTGGAAATCTTCTTAACTGATAAATGAATTTGTGAGTATGTATGCGTGTATATATCTGTTTGTCTCCAACATATATATAGATATAGATGTTATTGTTGTTTTTTAATCTTTTTATTTTAAAACAAAATACAGATACAAGAAAAGCCCATACAACGAATATATAGTGCCACCAGCAGATCAAAAAATAGAATTTTGCTGGCCATCCCAGAAAACCCTCCATGTGCCCTATTCCAATACAACACTTTCTCTTCGCCCAAAAGCAACCATGATATTGACTTTCATTATAATAAAAACAATGGTTAGATGCCACAAAGTAGGTGGGGTAGGTGGCAATGCCTTCACCATACCTTACCCTTGTGGGTATGTGTGTTATCAGGCCCGAGGGCCTCTTCCAGCCTTGTCAAGGGGAGTGCTAAACTTCTCTCCTTTCATGCAACACTTGTTGTTGTTTTTAAATCTCAGAATGATGGCTCAGTTGATGACAGACTGCAAAGGACTCAGAGACCAGCCAGAAACCCTGGAGCAAGGCAGGCATTCCCAGAAGGTCTTGGCAGAAGGAATCAGACTGAGAAGTGGCTTGGCTGGTCAGTGCCAGGGAGGGTGAGAAAGGAACTACAGGTGGGTGGAGCATAAGCCACATGGTAAAGAGGTCTGGGCTGTCTGAAATCCAAGTGAGCTGCTCTGGCTAGTGGGGAGCAGGGACTGTGCCTCGGGGAACGCGGTTCACAGGTGGGATTTGGGTGCTTGGGAGGACTGACAGGAGCAAGAGCACAGCACCCAACCCAGAATAAATGGGACAGAGCAAGGGTCACCAAAAAGGGATGCAGATTCAGGCTGCTAGGGACTTCCTCTCCAGGCATTAGCCTGGCTATTGGAATCAGGGGGAAAGCTTTGTGTAGGCCCAACAGGGAGGCTGATTTGGTGCTGTTCTCTTGAGAAAGCAGCTCTGGGCTCCACAGAGATACTCTAGGGCCTCAGCTGGGCTAACTGCTAAATCATAGAATTAGATACGGGATTTCCAAAAGTTTAAGAGGTGATTCCTGTCCTCAAGGAGTTTATAATCTACTTGGGAAGAAAAGGTCAGCATATGTGAGATAGAAAAATATGTCTGTGTTCATTAACTATGTTATGTACAGGTTGTAGGTATTAAGAAAAAAGAAAATGTATGGGGGGTGGCCGGATAGCTCAGTTGGTTAGAGCGTGATGCTGGTAACACCAAGGTTGCCGGTTTGATCCCCACATAGGCCACTGTGAGCCGCGCCCTCCTTAAGTAAATAAATAAATAAACAAACAAATAAATAAATAATGTAGTGTTGTTTAAAATAGAGAGAGAGAGAGAGAGAGAAGGGGGGAGGGAGGGAGAGAGAGAGAGTATGCGTTGGAGAAGTCAAGAAAGATTTCATGGAAGAGGTGAGTTTTGTGGAAAGGTTTGAATTTTTTTAAACCAAGAAGAGCAAATTCTGGGCACTGGGAGCAGGAGATGTTCATGCGGGTGGAGAGAGGACAGTAAGAAATATCTTGAGATGTCTTCCTCATTCTGCTCCTACCCAAGCAGGAATAGTTGGGCTTGTTACTACAAGGGAAGCCAATAGCGGATTTGCTTATAAGGGAACACAGTCAAAGTGACCGCGGCGGTAGCTCTCGGCCTCTGTGCCTGTCAGGGTCGAGTCAGTTTCAGCCTCCTCCCTGGTCTAGCCTTGACTTGCAGTAGTGCCCATTGCGAGCCTGCTGGGCATTTTCTGACATGCTTCCTGCCTATGCTCCCCACCCTGATCACTCCGACGCCTTGTTTCCCTACATTTGTTTAATGACTACTATTGAATCAAATGTTCCTGGTAATTAAAACCCTTGGATCCTGGAGCCTTAGTCAACTTTTTCCCCCCATAGATGATGTAATGATACACATTGTGTTCCAACTGCTCTGGATCCTATTGCTGACAGAATAGGTCACTTGTGTAGCATCGTCAGGATGAATGTCACCATCAAGATGACTATATTGAGAGGTATGAGTCAGTTCAGCATAGTCATCTACTTTCATGTCTTTTACTGTTAAAAGAAAAACGTTTTAACATATTTCTGTAGCACTGGCAGTTACCTTTCCCAATCTGCCGCTACTGAAGAAATTCCTAATGGTTCGTGTCAGGTCCCAGGATACCAGCCTATAATGCTGAGAAAGGAACTGATGTCAGAGAATCTTGGCTCCCAGCTGCTGTTTTACTCCACAGGAGCAGCAAGAAATAGGAGCTGAGCTAATCCCTTTCCTTCAGCAGCTGCTTAAGCAGACCTGACATTTGGGTTGGAAAAACATATCAACTCACCCCAATTTAGGGAAATTATTTTTTCACCTTAAGAAAGTAATGCACCACAGCACTGAGGAGGCTTTTCCGTGGGCTTGTAGCAGGAGAAAGCCAGACACCTTACAGGGCAGCCGTGTAGACTCGGTGATCTGTGCAAGGTGCTGGTGCTGGTGGGAGGTAGTTTAGCAATTACAGCAGCTTGTTTGAAACCTCACTTAATCTTCTCAACAAGCCTGAAATAAAGATGTGAATTTATTATATTATTCTATTATGTAGAGATGAGGAAGTAGACTCACTTCCTTAAACAACCGTATGTGAGCTGCAACCCAGAAATGAACCCAGTCCAGTCCCAGTCCTGCATCCTTCCCAATAAACCGAAGGTTCTGTTCCATGGCGTGGCCGTCAGTTGTGAGATGTGTCACAGAATAATGTCATCAACAAAAAAGTGAGATTGATGGTAATATATTTTAGAATCATAAATCAGAGTATGTAATGTCTCTCTCATTTTCTCGTATTCAAATGTGCTTTTTGAGCAAGAAGAATGGGTCAGATTGCAGCCAGCTAGCTGAGGAATTGCACAACATCAGTTTTTATCTGTGCAACAGCATCGAAGGACCAGGCCCAGGGAGACAATAATATCATGATTACCGTGTTTCCCCGAAAATAAGACCTAGCCAGACAATCAGCTCTAATGCATGTTTTGGAGAAAAAATTAATGTAAGATCCGGTGTTGTATTGTATTATATTATATAAGACCCGGTCATATATTATAGTAAAATAAGACCAGATCTTATATTAATTTTTGCTCCAAAAGACAAAATAGAGCTAATTGTCCCGCTAAGTCTTATTTTCGGGGAAACAGGGTAGTTATCATCCTGCTTTATGTCCCCACAAAATATGCAGTTTCACCAAAGTTTGAATCTGGGTTCTGACATGAGAGTGTGTTGCTTGTGTGGATGTCATCCGTTCTGAATTTCCCCAAAGGACAAAATCGGTGAATCACTGTGGTTCCTCATGCAGCCTTCCCAATAGGTAGGACATGGTTCAGTTCCTTTTGGCCACTGATCCCTGTCAAAGTTGGGTACTCAGCCTTAACATGTGAATCTAATGGACTTTTGTTTGTAGGGAAAACTTATATCACCACCTCCATTCTTATTTGTACATAATGTTAATACCACAGTGCTCTAGTAATGGTACTATTATTACTATCTCTGTACTCTAGGCTATAGAAAACTATAAACACTTTTATTACACACATACAATGTAAACATTCTTGAAGAACCAGGAACTTGCTGTGGGATTACTCCTGGCCACTCCCCAGATGTGCAGAAGCTGTACCAGTTAGTGGGACTTCGTAGAAACACTCAAAATACATTTGGGAGCCATTTTTTACTTAAAATAGTGCTGTTGAACATGATTTTTGCCTTCCCCTCACCCCAAGGGACACTTGGCAATGTCTGCAGACATTTTTTATTGTCCTGACTGGGGGCTGGTATGCCACTGCTACTGGCATCTAGAGATGCTGCTAATCATCTTACAATGCACAAGACGGTCCCCCACAACAAACATTTATTCACCCCCAAATGTCAACAGAGCGGAGGTTAAGAAACCCTGATCTATACTGACACTGAAATGGTAAGCGTGTTGGTAGACATTCATATCTGATGCTGCTGAGCAAACTGCAGCCGGCTTTAATCATAGAAGAGGAAAAAGGTTTTTTACTATACCCCAGCCGTCCCTCTGTCTTTCAACTTTTGGGCGTCTGTTTTGCTCAAGCCCCCAGCACGCAGGTTTCCTGTGGGTTTCCAGGTGGCTTTTGTTTTAGCTGTAGATACTATTTGCTTTTGCTTTTTTTACTGCTACGGCTTGTTCCACACTGTTTTTTTCAGCTCGGGCATCTGCGGCCCCACTCCTAGGACAACTTGGTTCCACATTGGATACCATTCCTCTTTCTCACCAGGCACCTCTTACATATGCGTATTGTGGGTTGCAAACCATTGCAACTATTGCATTATTGTTCAGGGTTATTTATGAACTTCTCAAGTCTTCCTCATCACAAGAAATATCTCACTGGCCGTGATCTTGCGTAGGGTTTAGCTGTCCCACCCAGTTGCCAGAGTTCCTTATTCTCTTACATCTCACTCCTGCTGTCCCTTAGGCTGTCTGTTGCCTGAGTGGACAACTAAAAAGTCACAAATTCTTATTTCTTTCTTATGCTATAAAGCAATTTGGCCTTCTTTGTTTCACGCTCTTCTTCCCCTGCCCTGAGCGGGGTGGGAATGGGATTACTCAAATAGGAACATCAAAGTTCTGATTTGTTCCTAGACAAACACACACACACACACACACACACACACACACACACACCAACCCCAAACAAACAAACAACCGAAACAAACAAACAAACAAAAATACTCCTGTATCCCCTGGAATAAATGTTGACGCTGTTCTGGAAGGCAAAAATGTAAGTACTTTCTTTACATAGAATTTTTCCCCCCCAACAGACTGGGGAACAACAATGTGATGTAGCTGTTACGAGCAGTGGGCACTGGAGTTAGAACATCTGTTATTTGAATCTTGGCTCCACCCTCTATTATCTGTGTGAGTTGGGCAAGATACTTAACCTCTCTGTCCCTTAGTTTCCTCACAGTTACAATGGGGAAGAGTGGGAGGGCGAAGGAATACAGTATGTACCTCATACAGCTGTTGTGAGAACTGCAAAAGGTAATGTGTGACGTGCTTCTTAGTTCAGTGGCTGACACAAGGAAGCTCCTTAATAAATAGTGAGTATTGAAGATTGGGATATGCAGGAAGACTGCCCATATAAGAGAGAAAGCAATAATAGGCATATTCCTATAGAGCAGGGTGAGTGTACTAAGCTATAGGGGTTCAAAGAAGACAGAGCTTTTGCCCTTAAAAGAACGCCCCATCTCCTAGGTAAGACAGAGAAGTAAACAGATAACTATAATGCAATGTGACAGTGAGACAGCAGAACTCTGTGTTTACTTGTCAAAGGATTTTTACTCATCAGGACCATGACACTCTGTTGCTGTGGGTAGATGTTAGTTTCTATCCCAGTAGAGAATCAATGCATATGACATTTTCCTTGCAGTGAGAGTTGAGTAGTATCCCTGACTATCTGGATTGGGCCAGTTCCGCTGCTAAAGTGCACAGCTTAAGGAACCAAGATGTGTCTTTGTTCTGTCTTTGCTGCCATGGCCCCCTGTTCATGGGCAGCCTTGGAGCGGGGCTTCATAACTCATGGTGGGCTGCCTCTTGATTAAGACTCGGGGGGCTCAGCTGCATCCTAGAATGCACACAGGCGCCAGCTAGCTGCTCCCATCCTCTAGGAGATTCTTCATACCATATCAAAAAAGAGCCTACATTAATAATTAGAACAATTAATCGTGCCAGTTTTAAGTGACTTAAATCACTTAAGCCATACTTTATTGTTCTTAATTGTTTATATTGTGAGTACATATCCTGAGTAAGCACATTTCCAAATAGCATTGATGATGAAACTGCGATAAACACTATTCTTTGTATGATTTCAAGGTCTTTTACCCCATCACCCTCCCCCAACCTACAAAAACTACCATGACCTAGGGTAAGTTACAGAAACTCTGAGATATTATTTTGCTAATTAAATCCAATGAAAACTTAGATTTTTAAACATTTATAGAGAATATTGCAATACCTTGAGTGTCACACAACAAGAAGAGGTATCACCATGAAACAACATAAAATTAAAGTCAATCAAATGGGGAGAAAAAAAAAGAAAGTTGGATTTATTCCTCACACCTAACCAGGATAAATTCCAAGTAGATATAATATTTAAATGTATAAAATGCAACCATCTTCTCTTTTAGACGAAACTAAAAGAGTTACTCACCTTAGAGTGGGGAAGGCATTTCTAGTTATGACATTACATCCAGAACCATTAAAAAAAGATTGATATATTCAATCTCATAACACCAAAATTTTCTGCATGGAAAACACTATAAGCAAGGTTGAAAGACAAATGACAAACTGGATGGAAATATTTGCAGCTCTACACAGAGATGGATTTCCCTTAATACGTATATGAGCTCTTACAAACTAGAAAGGTAATGACCAACAGTGCAATAGAAACATGAGCAAAGAGTATGAACAGGCAGGGACTAGAAGAGGAAGCACAGACGGCTCCCCGGCACATGAAATTGACTCCGCCTCACTCACAATAGAAAAACATTGAAATTAAAATTAAATGGAGATATTAATTTTTGATGAACAGATTAGCAAAGACCCAAAAGTCTGATAACATGTTCTGTTGATGAGGGTGTCCGGAAACAGACACTTTCACCCTGTTAGTGGGGGTCCAAGGTGGTGCAACAGCTAGGTAGAACAATTTGGCATTTACTCCACTTTTAGGAATTTACGCTTTAGATATTCCCCAAATGTACACATTGAAATAGATACGATATTATCCACTATAGCAGTGTTTTTGAACAAAACATTATTAGTCACCTAAATGCCCATCCAGAGGAATTAAATAAACTGTGGCACATCCAAACATTTTAAAACAATGCAGTGAAAAAAAGAATGACGAAGCTCTTTATGTACCGATAATAATCTTCAATATATATTAAGTGAAAAAAATAAAGTGCGGAACAGTTTACGTAGCGGGGTATACTTTGTGTACAAAAAGAGAGTGTATATGTATATAATTTTTTCCTTGTGTATGCATAAACTATATCTGTATGGCTGGGTCAGCAGTGGAAAGGATGTTTCACTATATATCCTTTTTGTTTTTTTGAATATTGAACCATGTGAAGGTATCACCTATTAAAACTTTAAAAATGAAATAAAATTAATAAGTAAAAAATTGTAAATTAATTAATTTAATTAAATGACCAAGTTTCTAAACCCATGTGTGGTTGTCTGTTCAATCTCTATTCCTCCTCTCCGATTCTTAACATAATCCAGTTTTATTTAGGCATCTGTCCTTCCCAACATACCTCTTGTTTCTCAGTCCAAACCTGGGACTACCTAGTGTACGGGTAATTCCATTCTTCTGGCCAATAATTTGTTCAGGAACCCTGGCCAGAATCAGTGTGTGGCATTGCCCGGAGAAGAGGGGTTGACTCAAGAATAGGCATGTGACCAAAAATATGCTAGGGGTTCCTGGGAAAGAAGTTTCCTTGCTCTTAGGTGAACTTCACCCAAATTAATGGCACCTCTATGTGACACCAGTAACTGCTGCAGTCATTTTGCCTCCATGAAGGAAGAAGCCCAAGATCAAAGCCAACATGTAGAGGAGGCCATCTCAGGCTATTATAGAGAAATAGATCCAGAGCCACTACATTAAACTGCCCCTGAATCCTGCCCTACTTCCTGTGGTTATATGAAGCAATACTTTTCCTTGTTGTTTATGTGAGTTTGAATTGAGTTTTTTGTTACTTTCAGCTGTAGGCTAATACCCATGTCACATAGAGGAATATGTTTCCAAGAATCTAAGTGAAACACATGGTTAAGTCAGAAGGAAAAAATGCATCCTGAAATTTCTTAGACTTAGCAAACTGCCAAGGCACATGGCATGTGTTGACACAAAAACTTTCCAAATCAAGCTCTGAACTCCAATTAGATTATGGTACAGAAGTAGTTTGGGGGAAGGGGTGGAGAGACTGAGAAGAAAGATATCAAACATTTATAGCGGTTGTGACTGGGTAGGGGGCCTACTAGGTCCTTTTCCATATTTTCTTAGATAATAAATGTGAATGTAATACTTTTATGATGAAAAATTAAATACCAGCCCAAGAGGCCACTTGAAAGCAGACTGGTAGAGAGGATGGGCCAAGCAAACCCTCAGTAAGTTACTGTCAGGTTTTCAAAGTACAAGACGGATGGCTAAGTAAATAAATAAATAAATAAATAAATGCTAAAAAATCTCTTCATAAATAGAGATTAGGAAGTTTAAGAATTCCTGTTAGGCTATTAGGAGCGAGAGATTTAAAACAAACAAAACCCAAAAAGCAAATTAAGATTATATTAGGTTGGTGCAAAAGTAATTGCGGTTTTTGCAATTATTTTTAACCTTTTAAACCACATTTTCTTCTACACCAACCTAATAGCTATAATATTTAAAGGAGCACTTATTTTTCTGTTTTGAGACAATGATTTTCACAAATAGTTTTGCTGTGTCTAATTCCTAATCACCCCTCACGTGGAGTTTGTTTTTATTTTCTGGTAATACCCAGCAGGTCACTATAAGATTCAAGTTGGGAGGCTTTAGCATTTTCTGGACCAAGGAGAATCCTGGAAGTGCATGGCAGAGATTTTTCCCCCCTTTATTAATTAACTGACGACATTTAAGGAGGAGAAGGAACAAAAGGACTCCATAAAGGAGACTTGAGTCTAGGATGATCAGGGAAGTAAGAGGAAACCAGGAAGAGGGAGCAATAACCCAGAAGCAAAAAGATTAAATAAGACAGGGACTGCAAAGTGCCTGTAGGACTTGGCAACTAGGATACCATTACTGACTAGGGCAAGAGCAGTGGTGAGAGTCAAGTTCAAGGCAGGTGAGCAGCATCATTTTACTCTTAAGAAACCTGGCTGTGAAGGAGAGAAGAAAGGGTGGAAGCTAGAGGAGACAGAGGCTTAGGGATGAGAATGCCTGTTTATAGGCTGAAGGAAAGTGCCAATAGAAAGAGAATGCTTGTGGTACCTGTCGAGCCAAGGTTAATAAATGAAGTACGATTTAGAAGACCATCGGGCATGGGGTGCAGAGCACAGACAGAGCAATTTCTTTGGCAGAACAACACCTACTCCACTAAGAGAAGGAAAGAAAAAGAAAAGAAAGGAAAGGAAAGGAAAGGAAAGGAAAGGAAAGGAAAGGAAAGGAAAGGAAAGGAAAGGAAAGGAAAGGAAAGGAAAGGAAAGGAAGATGGATGCACGTGTAGATAAATTCAGAAGTAGGAGGGCAGGAAATTGAGAGACTATAGTCTGATATCCTCTATTGACTTTGTGTTATCGGACTGAGAGTGGTATAGCTATCTTGAGAAGATTGGTGACATTTTAAAAGTCATTAAGAGGGATGCTACAGGTACTGAGTAGAAACACAAGAATTGCCAGGAAGAGTCGAGGTATCAGCTGAGATTAGAACCTGGAAAGTTAGCTTGTGTGCTGGGGGCAGAAAAAGCAGGTCCATCCAGAGCTATGGTTTTGGTTGATCGCAAGGGTAAGAGGCAAAGGAGTGAAAAGGCACTAGTCTTGGAATAACTGAACTGTGAAACCATGACACCTAAACTAGATAAGAAAATGAGGAGGGATGTGGTGGTGGTGGTGGTGTTGGTTGTGGTAGAGGGGTCAGGAGAAAGAAAAGAAAAAAAATTAAAAAAAAAAAAAAGGAAAGGTCAGGGAGTGGTTCTTAATACTGGTTTGCAGGAAACTAGGGAGCTTATTAACAATGCAGATGTCTGGGCTTCATGTGAGAGATTTCAGTTTAGTGAGTCTTGAGTAGAACCTGCATTGTTTTTCCAGGTTATCAATTGCTTTTTAAAAATGGGGGTAACATGTTCATGACATAAAATTCAGAAAATACAAAAGATATACAATGAAAGGTGAATCTTTCTCTCACCCCTCTGCCCTCTGCTCTGGCAATCCCTGCTGCCATTTTCTCAGATGTCCTGTTAGGGACATTCAGTACATAATTGTATTTGCATAAATATATTAATATTTCATTTAACCGTAATTCCTCTCTCTTTTGTTTTAGCTAGAGAGCAGCTCTTAATTTGTCATATATTCCATAGCTTCTTCTAAATACAGTTTTATGTTTTTTAAAACTATAATTCCTTTTTTTTTCTCCTTAAATTTTATTGAGTAACAGTGTGTTTTTTCCAGGACCCATCAGCTCCAAGTCAAGTCATTGTCCTTCAATCCAGTTGTGGGGGGCACAGCTCAGCTCCAAGTTCAGTTGCCGTTTTTCAATCTAGTGGCAGGGGGCACAGCCCACCATCCCTTGCGAGAATCAAACCCCGAACCCGCAACCTTGTTAAGAGCACGCACTCTAACCAACTGAGCCATCTGGCCGCCCACTGGCAGGTCAGCGGCTGCTCAGCTCAAGTCCTTGTCTTCAGTCTAGTCGTGGAGGGCGCAGCTCACTGGCCCATGTGGGAATTGAACCAGCAGCCTTGTTGCTAAGAGCACGTGCTCTAGCCAACTGAGCTAACTGGCTGCCCCAAAACTATAATTCTTAAAGATCAGTTCATTAAAAGCTACTTCAATATTCTATTGGTTGCTTGGAATTCTGTTTTTTAATACCAGAAGTTGGAAAACAATGGATGTTTATATTAATTCTCTAATTCAGGGAGTCCCAACACAGAATTTTTTCAATACCTTATGTATAGATGTACTATGACTTGGAATTGTACGTTTTTAATAGAAGATTGAGACTTGGGTGGCTCATGGACTACACATTGAAAAACACTTGTCACAGGACTTGAGAGCATAATGAGTTTAAAAGCTGGAAATACTGAGAGAAACTGAGTGAGAAAACTGGAGTGACAAGGAGATTTTACTTTGCATCATAATCTACTGATTTATTTGAGAGAGTTTATCCTAAATATATCACTCCCCTATGTAAATATACAAAATGTATTATTTGTGCATAATTAGAAAATGGTTATGTGTATTGACAGCTGCTGAATCCTAATGACAATAGGCAATACAAAAACAAAAATCAAAACCAAAACCAAAACCAACCAAACCAAATCAAATAAACAAAAGAAGTGAGAAATACCAGTACAGGCCCATGTGCTGTCAAGGTTTCCATAAAGAAAGCTGTGAAAAATCTCCAAGGGAAAGATCCTTTTATTACCTCATTGGAACGTTCATTTTTGCCATGAGAAAAAAAATTCTACCAATTGAAACGAAATGCAGTGAGTCTGCAACATTGAATTTTCCAGGATTCTTCACTTCTGCTTGGATTTCTTGACTTGGGGCTAGGACCAATTTAGAAAGGAGCAAACTCTGGATTGAAACACAGGTCTTACCTGATTCCATGCCCCATGATCTTTCCACTAGGAAACACTCCTTCCCACCAAGGAATGTACTTGGCGCCCCTGGCTAGAAGAGCCAGACATCCAACTTCCAGAGGTGACAAATGTCTCATCTCTGCATAACTCCAGGCAGGTCTTCCAGATGACAGTGGTAACTACTAATTGGCTGAGCTCTTCTGAAAATCACCCAGCTACATCCGTTGGCCTAATAGGTCCTGCTGGAATTATGTTACCCTGGCTGAAAAAGAAAGGTAAATAAGCTCTTTAATATGGTATAGCTAAACACATTGGATATCTAACTGACATAGTAGAATCCTGTAATGTCTAAAATGAGAAATAAGGCGTGTGTATATTGTTTCTAATTCAGGGATCCCCTAATTTGGGGAGATTTGCAATATCCGATATACTTCCTCTTTCCTTTTATTGCCCTGCCCCAAGAGTATTGTGTGTGAGTTTACGTACAGTGTATTGAGATATAACTTCAGGATGACACAAAACCATAGCAAGAATTATAGAACTTATTAGTGTCAATTAAAACATTTTCTAAAGTACTCATCATATGGAATTGACATTTAAAAAAAACAGAGTAGATTGAGTTGAGGTTTCTAAGAAGGATGAGCTCCTCTTATTTTACTTATTTAGTTCCATATTCAGATATTGGTATCTTGTAATGATCTAAGATTTGGGAAGGCCCCCTCTCCCCTTTTGACGTTTATCGTCCTGATGTGATAAAAGTGGTATACAGTGAATGACTAAAAAGAGAGTCAGGGAAGAATTTTAGGGCATTTTCCTTCCAAGTTATCTTTACCTTTTTTCCCATATTTTCCCCTGTACCTTGAATTGACCTTCTAAGCTGGTAAAATCCTTTAGCATGTTGAAGCGCTACCAGATGAAACTGAAATAGATTAAAATCTTTCATTGACAAGTCATTGTTTTCTGTATTGCTTTATTTATTCAACTTACGTTGACTGAGGGTCAGTTGACCTGAACAGCTTTCTGTTAGGCATCGTGCAAACAGGCTGAGAAGTGCCTTGTCCTCAAGGAATGTACAGTTTAGTTGGAGGGATATAAAGTAGTACACGTTTAAGTGCTAAATAAATGGAACATATGAGTGCTCTAGGCTATTCAAAACATAGATGTGTGGGTTTGAAGTAGTCATATGGATTTTAGGAGGCAAATGGAGGAGTAAGGTTTTCTAGGTAAGGCAAATGGCCTGAGTAAGAGCATAGA
Source organism: Rhinolophus sinicus (assembly GCF_036562045.2). NCBI lineage: Eukaryota > Metazoa > Chordata > Mammalia > Chiroptera > Rhinolophidae > Rhinolophus > Rhinolophus sinicus. Next base: position 26,847,749 of record NC_133753.1, on the reverse strand, counting down.
GGTGGAAATTAATAAATGGATGAGCTAATAAATAAACATAAATAAACAAATATGCTGATATTCACTAGTACAAAGGGTTCATGCTAGGGAGTGGTGGCAGCTAAGTTAGAGAAAATAGTGATTCAGGTTATGGGGGACCTTGAATGCCTGGCTAAGGAGTCTGCTTTTAGTCCTATTGGCAACAGAAGAGAATTGAAAGCTTCTGAGAAAGGAAGGGGTGTGGGAAAAGTGTATTAGGGAGATTAATTTGTTAGTGGAATGTAGCATAGTTTTGAAGAGATATTGGAGGCAATAGGAGGCTATTTGGTTTGAGTTGATGAGGGCATCCGGGAGGATAGTTGCTCTGGCAATGTAAAAGAAGGATTGAGCAGGGGGGGAAAAAAACCCCCACAAAACTGTAGGAAACCAGACCATGGGGGAGGGTATATGAGATTGCAAGTCTGAACGAGTTGGAAAATGTTGGTTTCACTGGGAGAGATAAGTAAGGATTGGTTTGGGGTGGAGTGGGAGAGACCTGGAAACCTACTACATTAGGTAGATTATAGGCAGGACATGTGGGCTACAATGTCTCAAGTACATCATTCCTGGCACATAAACTGACCAGGGCTCCAGTTTGTATGTCTCTGCTCCAAGGTGGGCTTGGGTGGGTGTTACTAGGTTTGGCTCAGCTTTGTCCTTTTCAGGCAGGAGACAGCATCTGCCTTTCAGGCAGAAGAGAGCATTCCCAGTCCTCAAGGGGCATATAAGCTAGTCACTAAGTATAATTTTAATAGAATTAGCTACTAAAGACAAGCAAATGGCAGGCGATGGTTTGGTAGTATATCATGGCTGCTAACTCTGACATGCTAAGTGTAACATTATTAATGGCTTTTATGTGTGGCTAAGAGGGTTAACACTTAGCAAATTACATTCCTTAGTTTTTGTCCTGCTCTTATAATTTATGGGTATGATAGAGTATGTTAATTTGGGCAAAACATTTAGCCTCTCCATGCCTTGACTTCCTGTTTATAAAATAGGAAGCTTTTGTGGCAGCATTCATAAACATTTTGAAAGCTACAAATAAAAAGCACTGTAGGATTCTCTCTCCTCCCATCCCCACTCCAACTACTGAGTCAGTGTTTTGGAAAGGTCATCATTTCATTGAATTCTTTCAATTGCTAGCTCCCTAAGTCAGTTCATTAGCATTTTTCGAAAATGCTTTTATTAGTCCAGAGCTGAAAGATGTAGTCTAAGTCGCTTTTCGACCTTCTGGGCCTACCCACCCTGCTGACCCCTTTTTATTCAGTGGCTGGTGCCATGCCATTGCCATTTCTAGGTTCTTGGATCCATTCCAGCCCTGTGGAGGGGAATTAACGTTCTGTATGAACATTCTGGGACCTGGACACAAGGCTATCACGATCAGTGTGAAAATTTCAGTGCTAGGTATTAAGTTCCTGCTTTGTTTCTAAGTCTCAGTAAATCCACCAGACATGGACTTCGGATACTTATCTTGTTGCTGTGAGCCCAAGTTCTTGCCCCCAAACCTTGCCCAGTACATCTTATAACTTTGAATTCTATTTGTTTTCATCAGTTCCTCATAGGGAGAAGAATTCAGACCTGGAAGAGAGCATTGAGCTGGGGCCTTGCTATAAGGAATACATTTTCTTAAGCTTGCCATGATTTCCCAATTTTTGTGTGCGCCTCGATTTCCCAAGGTTGTGTCGCAGCTGCCAGTTCACTTACAACAGTCACATTCTCTGTGTTGAACCAGCCGGATGCTGGCTGCCTTCCTGGCTGCTGCTAGTTCCATTCCCTCCAGATACTGTCTTTTGACTGCAAGCTCATCCAACTGGTGGGGTCTGCCTCCGATTCCGTGGATCTATATTTAATTCTAGTCTCCGTTTCTTCCAGTCCACCTCACCCATACTACAGTTAATCCTTTTACAGTAAACTACAGCAGATATTTGCTGGTGTGGAAACTGATGTGGTACTGGACTTTTATCCTTGTTTACATCTTTCTTTGTGTTGGAAAATTTGGGATCAGTTCCAAAACCCTGCTTAGAGAGCTTCCCTGTCTCCTTAAGAAGAAACAAGTGAACACTTGACAATATCTTGTGTCTATGACCAGGCTTCAAAGCAACTATTTTAATTGTAAAATTGTATTATTTAATCTTAATTTTGCTTTTAGACATCCTTATTTAAAAGTATATTTTGGCTAGTATTTGTTCATGTCTCTCAATTTCAAGGTATCTTACTGGAACTTGATGGCTTTGTGGTTATAAGGACACAAAGCAAGGTTGGGGATGGTGTTCTATAGTGTAGTTTCAACCTTTAAGGTACGTTAGAATCTTCCAGAGGGCTTGTTAAAATAGAATGGGGGGGAAAAGGGGGAAGGGGGTGGCGGTTGGATGGCTCAGTTGGTTGGAGCGCGAACTCTTTTTTTTAATTATTGGGGAATATTGGGGAACACTGTGTTTTTCCAGGATGTGAAGTCGTTGTTTTTTCAATCTAGTTGTGGGGGGCACAGCTCAGCTCCAAGTCAAGTTGTTTTCAATCTAGTTGTGGAGGGCGCAGTTCACTGGCCCATGTGGAAATCCAACCGGCAACCTTGTTATTAAGAGCTTGCCCTCTGACCAACTGAGCCATCCGCTGACCCTGAGAGTGGGAACTCTTAACAACAGTGTTGCCAGTTTGATTCCCACATGGGCCAGTGAGCTGCAACTAGATTGAAGACAATGAGTTGCCACTGAGCTGCTGGAGGGGCAGCTGGATGGTTTAGCTGGTTAGTTCTCAACAAGGTTGCCGGTTGGATTCCCATATGGGATGGTGGGCTGCGCCCCCTGCAACTATGATTGAAAACAGCGACTGGACTTGGAGCTGAATTGTGCCCTCCACAACTAGACTGAAGGACAACAACTTGACTTGGAGCTGATGGGCCCTGGAAAAACACACTGTTCCCCAATATTCCCCAATTAGAAAAAAACAATAGAATGCTGGGTCCCATGGATCAAAGTTTCTCTGAGGCAGTGCCTGAGAATTTGCATTTCTAACAAGTTCTCAGGTGATGTTGACACAGCTGGTCCTGGGACTACACTTGGAGAACAACCGGTTGTACATTTAAACTGGCCACAAGTAACCAGAAGCTACTCATTCATCAGTTCAAACTCTTATCTGAATGGATAAGGTAGAGAGAGAGTGCTGAGAAATAGATTTCCAAAGTTCAGTCCACGCTGTTAGGATGACTTGGTGTCAGAGGTCTTCTTGGCAAGTTACTACTTCGAGAATGTGGGCAATCATTTGGTTTCTTTGAGCTTGGGTTTTCTCATTCACAAAATAAGAGTAGCTTCTATGCTGCCCTTCCTGGAATGTTGTGACGGTCAAATGAACTAGGTGTGAAAAAATTTGAACTGTAAAGTGGTATGGCACTGGGAGGTATTGCAATGGAGTTTTTCAATACTCTTCTTAAAATGTCACCAGTTTCTTTTGGCTCTCTTGCTTTTCTTCTCATTATTTATAGCTACTTTAATCCAGGAATATAAAACAGTACTTTTACTGCTATGATAAACTCAAACTAAACTCTTTAAAAAAATGTCATTCAGTGAGATCAGACATGCCTTATAAACATTATACAGAGCCAAGAATGATTCCCAGTCTTTACAGCTGTGAATAGAGAAGTACAAGACCCTATTGTGACTTCGGGTGCAGCACGGTTAATCTTTCATCCCTTGTAGGTAGGCCCATTAATAAAAATAGTTACAAGTTACCGCACAGTTAAAAAATAAAATCACCATGCACAAAAATAAACCTGTCCACTCCATACTGTTACATCTCTTGTAACTTCCATTAATTTCTCTCTTTGGAAGTAAGTCATGCCATACGTGACATGGCTATGGCTGTTTTTCTCACCCAAGGGCCTCCAGCCCACTCCAAGGGCCAACACAGTTTTTACTCAAATTGGGTGCATTTGTGATTTTTCAACAGCGTCAGCCGCTGTACCTTATTCTTCCAGGCCTTCAATGAGTATCTCAATTAGCCTCATTATTCTTGGGTTTTTAATAAATATCATAAAATATCAGCCAGGATACTGACGAGGTTCTAAAGACAAGGTTTCGGAGAGTGCAAGACAGGTTCAGGCATTGATCAATGGATTTGCCAGGTTCACTTGCCAGGAGAAGAATGGGGTTCCCTAGAGCCCCTGAGCGGGATCACAGCCAGCCCCGTCCGCCCGCCCGCGCTTCTTCCGGGCGCCGGCAGGAGGCGCCCGCGAAGACCCAGGCGCCGCGCGCACGCTCGCGAAGCCGGCCCAGGGGGCGGAGGGAGAGGAGGGGAGGAGCTGAAGGGGGCGCGGCTTGCTCCGGGTGCTTCCCGGGCGCCGGGCCTCCTTGTCCGCCGGGCCCAGGGCTGGCGGCTGACGGGGGTCGCGGCGGCGGCGGCGGCGGCGGCGCTGGCGGGCCGCGGGCCGCGGGCGGCGGGCACTAGCTCCTGCTCCGAGTGTTAGTAGACAAGATGGCGGCGGCGCCCTGGAAGCCGGTCTCCTCCTCTTCTCCGCTCTCCTCCGCCCCGCCGCTCGCCGCCTCCTCCTCGGTCTCCTCCTCCTCCTCGTTCGCTGCCTCCTCCTCCTCCTGCTGCAGCAGCCCTAGCGACCGCCGAAGCGCCGGCCCGCTCTCCCGGAGCTCCGGAGGGGGATAGACGGGGCAGCTGCGGGCTCCGGCGACCGCGGCAGAGCTGGGGCCGGGGCGGGGACGGCGGCGGCGGCGGCGGCGGAGGCGCCGGGTGGGGATGGGGTCGCAGACGCTGCAAATCCTCCGGCAGGGGGTGTGGGCCGCGCTCAGCGGGGGCTGGTACTACGACCCGCACCAGGCCACCTTCGTGAACGCGCTGCACCTCTACCTGTGGCTCTTTCTGCTCGGCCTGCCCTTCACCCTCTACATGGTGAGTGTGGGGGCGGGGAGGAGGGTGGCTCCTTCCCCCTTCTGGCTGGCAGGGAAGCGCCGGATTTCTAGAGTCCCGCGGGCGGTCGCGCCTCCCTGGCCCCGGGCCGGGGTTGCGCCTTCTTCCCCTTCCCGGTGCGCATACCCCACTGTCGCGCGCCCCCCGCCGCTCGGAGCCCGCAACCCGGTCCGCTGTCATGCTCCCCTCCCCCACACTCCCCACTCTCCTCTCCTTAGGGTTTCCCCTACTTCAGTGATGACACGAGAAACGAAACAGCAGCAGCCCCCACCTCCTGTCCCCGTGCGCCCAACCCTTGTACTGGGGAACGAGTAGCTTTTTAGGCCCCTTTTTGGGGGGTCCTGAACCGGTAGCCTCTCCAGCTTTTCCACCCGGGTAGGCAAAGCCCTAGGGGGCCTCCCTGCCCTTAGCGTTTTGTGGTAGGCGCCGAGCGTTCTGCTCCGTGGGGGACACCGCATTCCTCCTTGGCACGCGTGCTCATTTGCTCTCGGTTCCTCGGGCGCCGGGCACCCCTGGGCATTCCCTTCACCCGAGGCGGTTCTCGCTCTTCTCCGGGAAGAACCCTCGGTTCACCTCGCTTCTAATCCGCGTGCGGAGCCTTCGGAGTCGAGGGAGAATGTGTGCCGCTCAGTTTCGAATGCGTTTGTGGGTCGTCCGGGCTCTTATTCACTAATATAGGTGATGGTTGAAAACCTGGCTTTTAACCTTTTTGCCCCTAAAAATTGTTGATTTTGCTACCACTGGTTCTTCTCAGTTCAGCTCCGTAGCGAGTGGCTATTGTGTTTCCAGGCCAGCTTTGGGGGGAGGAAGCGGGGGAGATACGGGGAATCTGGCTGGCATTTCAGCAGATTTGTTTGGGTTGGTTCAAGGCCTTTAATGATTGGCAAAAGGAAAGTACTGTACTGCCTGTTGCTGAATTCAGTACGATCAGTTTCTCCTAATTATCAAGGTTCTTAAGCTGTATTTGAACTGAAAGTTGTAAGTGCCTTTTTTTTTATAACACGTTAGGTTAGGGTGGGGCATTAGGGAAACTAATATGGAAGAGAAATGATACTTAAGCTTCCATTAAGTTTTTGTAAGTAACAGGAAGATTGGGAAGGATGGTGACTTTATTTTAGGAGAATTCCTTTGAATTCGTTTCTGTTAACTTTGTGGTTCTTCATAGAGCTAATAGTAAATGTGCTGGTTTAGAAAATCTCGGAATAGGACTGTAATAATGCTAAAGGTGAGGACACCCAAGTCTTTCCTGAGTGAAACTCAATTTCACTCACGGGCAGGAAAAGTGCTTGTTTAGGGGAAGATGAGCCAAATTTCACTTTCTCAAACAGATTTTAATTGTTTGAAATTGTTTTGAAGGGACTTACTGCTTGAGGTAAAAATACCATTTTTAGAAAGTGCTGATGACTTTTTTATTTTAGGGAACCTGTTCAATCTTGACCCATTCTGAAAATTTATCACAAAGTATTATAATTTTCAATTAATTCTGGCCTAGGGAGTTCTATTTGCATTTCGGTACCTTCCAGGAATATGACATCATTAATGAACAGGTTAATTACTTTGGGTGTAAGAATCCTCAGGCTGTCACAGGGCTTTCATAGCAGGTTTCTCTCATATCCAGGAGAATTGTAAATTTCAAACTGAAACTGGTTCTTGAGATGTAAGGATTAGTTGGTGTGTCCTAGCGTAAGGTTTCCATGTTAGCACGTGAACTGTGCTCCTCCCTGGCTAAGCCTCTTTGTGTATTTAACAAACATTGCTAAAGAAAATTTAGAGCAAATAGAAAGCAATACGCTAGTTTACTGCTTCATTTTGGAAGTTTATTCAGTTAAATTTAATTCACAAATAAATATTTGAGTGTCTACTAGTATGTACTGGGCAATTTGACGGGTTCTGGGAAAATAAAATTGTTTCTCTTGTCTCAGTTTATGCCAACTCTTCTTAAACCTTTAAACGCTCTTCTTGATTCTTTCTCTCTCTTAACATCCAGTTCATCAACAAATATTGTGGGTTCTGTCTTCAAAACCTGACTAGAATCTAGCTAATCATCATCACTCCCTTGATTCAAGCCACCATTATGTCTCCTCTGGATTATTGCAGTGTTCTAAGGAGGCTCACTGTTTCCATTCTTTATTCTCTGTTCTCCACGCAGAGAAGTCTGAATGATTCTTTAAAACAAATCAGATAACGGCACTCTTCTGCTCTCAGAGCCTGCCCTCCCCTGTGTGTCCCCGCCCCCAACACATACATTTGCCTTCTTAGAATTTTTCCCACACACAGCTATGTTCCTGCCTCCTGGCATTTACACTTGCTCTTTCCCCTCTGTCTGGATGACCTCTTCCCTCCAGATGTGTGTGTGACCTGCTCCACTTATTTCAGCTTCCAGTTATATGGGAAGCTTTCCCTGATAATCTATGTAAAATACCAATTTACAAGCTCCTACAATACTTCCTAGCTCTCCTACCCTCCTTTAAGAGCTCTTATCACTAGTTGATATGTATTTATTTAACTTGATGTCTCATTAGAATATAAGCTCTAAGAGGTCAGAGACTTATTTTGTTTACTACTGTATTGTCAAGACCTAGATCAGTGCCAAGCACATAGTAAGTACTCAGTAGTGAATGATTAGAAATGAATATGTCACAGCTTTTGCCTCCAAGGAACTTAAAGTCTAGCTTGGGGATAACGAACAATGACAAGCATTAGACCTGCTGTGAAAAGGCTAAGTACAGACTGACGCTGAGCTTAAAGTCTGGGGATGATCTTAGTCGAGGGGCCAGTCAGCGAAGAGGATTTGTAAACATTTTAGGAAACACTCTGGTACTACAGTGTTGAGGTAGATAGTTTCAAGTACACATTTGAAGCAAAACCCAACATTCCATGTTAAAATCTCAGGCAGTTATAGATTATTATTTGTATGCTCTTCCAATAATTAACAGATAATGATAACTGTTAAGTATGTATATAGGTTCTTTATCCCAAACTCTGTGTCTTCATTTTACTGATGAAGATACCTGAAGTTTAGCCATCAGTGACTTGTTTTGTGATCTTAGGCAGATAATGAGTTGGGATTTGATTTACACAGGGCTTTTAAAGCCTCTGTACAGGCAGCCTTTTGTTTTGTTTGTTTTAAGACCCAAAGTCTGTGACGAGGTAGTAAATTGAGTTAGAGTCTTAGGACTTTTTTTTTAAACATCTGTTTATTTTGTTTGGGTAAATGCAGTCCATGCTTTTTTTGTTTTTAAAAACTTTTTGTACAGATTTGACATATAATATTTTGTGAATTTAAGGTATACAACTTGTTACTTTGACACATTTATATATTGTAAATGATTGCTGCTGTAGTGATATTTACCACATTACATAATTATAGTATAGTATTGTATGCATTTATTATACTGTGCATGAGTTCTCTGGTTTACTACTTGTTGCAGGATTGTACTCTTAAACAACATCAATCTTACCCCACCTCCCCTCCCCTGGTAACCACCACTTGCTCTCTGTTTTTTTTTTAATGGGTTTGACTGTTTTAGATTCCACATATAAGTGATATCGGACAGTACTTGTCTTTCTCTGTTTGACTTCTCTCACTTAGCATAATGTGCTCAGGTCTTAGGACTTTTTGTGTAGGAGTCAAGCATTTTTGCTATTAGTAGCTTTTGTGGATACTTTGAAAGGTAGAATTCATAGTTTCTGCAGTTATAAACTCTAAAGTAGTGAAAATGAAGAAGTAATTTTTTCCTCTCACTTTCATTGTCCTTTCTGTTTCCCTTAAGGCACTCAGCTCATTTTATCTTATAATTATTTTTGTACATGACATGTCACAGGTGGTGAGCTTTGTGGGTTTGAGCTTTGTGGCATTTTGTGTACTGGAAAGTAGAGTGGAGTTGGTGTTTTCTTGATTTCTGTGTCTTGGCTCTGTTATTGATTGTGTGTCCTTTGGGTAAGACTTTCCACCTTCTGAACCTTGATTTACTAATTTGTGAGCTATTTCATGGGTAGTGTGCAAGGAAATATTTATGAAATAGAAGAAATTATTCACCTTCAGAGTGACCTTCAGTAAATGTCATTTGAAGAATGACTAATTAAAATAGTGTTTCCTCTATAATGTTCTGTGACTAGAGGAAATTAGATAGTAAGTCAAATCATTATCTTAGCATATTGTTCAACATTGTTTTCTTCTATAAAGAGTTATATCCCCAGGTGATGAACTGTAACATGAAAATCTCTTTCCATAAGTGGTTCTCGGACTCCAGTTGACCTGAATCCTTGAACATATTAAAAAATGCACTTGTGCGTGTCCATTCTGATGTAAAAGATCTGGAGTGTGGACCATTACTCTGTGTTTTAGAAACATCCAGTTTAGGTTAAAGAACTTGCTCAATACATCCCTAATTCCCAGCTCCCGACTTAATAGCCAGGCCTACTCAGCACCTCCTGGTGACCGTATTGTAGGCATTTCAGTGGTAACATGTCTAACACTGCTCTTGATTCCTCAGTAAACCCACCATCCCACCACCACAAAGTCTTACTTTGTCTTTATCATCTTAGTTAATGGCACCATCTCTTACCTAGTTGCTCATGCCATCCGCTCCACCCTTGCCTTATGAGCAAATCTTATCAATTCTACTGTCAGAACACCTCAGACCTCTTTCCACTTCCTGGTCCACAACAATTTTTTTTTGTCTGCACTACTACCTTAGTGTCTATTCTTGCCGTTTTCCAACTATTTCTCCACACAGTAAAGGACACCAGTCTCTTCATGTCATTCCCCTCCCCTTTGCTATCCTTCAATGATTATCTTTTGCATTTATAATAAAATCTAACATCCTTACCAAGGCCTCATCAAAACCAATTCTGCGTTTGTCTGCAGTTGGGGCATTTTCCCCTCTGTGCTGTAGCTGTACTGGCCTCCTTTCTGTTACTTTAACCTCCTGAGCTTGTTCCTCCTGCTGGGCTTTTGTATGTGCTGTCTTCTGAAAGGATACTTTTCCTACTGGCGCTTTCCAGGGCTGGCTGCTGCTTGGTCTTTAGGACTGGACTTGAATGTCATCCCCTTAAAGAGGCCTGATCTGATAACCATAAACAGGTTCTCACTCTCTTTTTTACCATCATTCCATCCTGTATCTTTTCTTCCACAGTGCTTATCACAAACATATTTACACCTCTTTTTGTTTACTTATATGCTGTCTCTAACATTCCCTCCCTCCAATATCTTGTAAGTTCCATGATGGCATGAGCTATGTTGGATTTATTTGGCACTGTATATCCAGTGTCTGTACTGTGTTTGGCTTATATTAGGTTCTGGATAAACATTTGTTGAATGAATTTTGTATTATGTACATGAATCTTTTTTAGACTTAGCAACTTAACTGATACAGAATAGTTGAGGGTGGAAGGAGTACTGCGATAGCCTGTTAGATTAAATATCAGTGTGCAAGACATAAATCAAATACAGAATTATTGAAAAATCAAATATATAACGACTCTTGAAAAAACCCTTAAGTCAAAGTGTAGCATATGAGGTATAATAAAAAAATGCGGTGAATGCTGCCGCTGAGTGCCCTCCAACAGAGAAAGGCAGGATCTTCAACACACGAAGTGGCGCGTGAAACCTTAGTAACAGTGGGTGACAAGTTTCAACTTGTTTGGTGCAGTCAGTCAGGTGTGAGCTACGGTTGAGAGAAGGTGTGTTTTAAAGTGTGCTGTAAATCATCCTCCATCGTGACAGCACTCTGTGTCACACATGGCTCTGGTACAGCAATTTCTGTAAAATAAAAACATTACGGTGTGTCCTCATCCACCTTCTTCACTGATCTGGCACCGTGCGACTTCTGGCTCTTCCCCGAAGTCATAATGATTCACGACATCGAGGCAGCCATGGCAGCACAACTAAAGACACTCACAAAAGAGGACTTCCAGAACTGCTTCAGAAAGTGACAAGAACCGTGGGGTACATGTATTTGAAGTGAGGGAGAGTATTTTGAGGGGATTAATGGCAATGTATCTTTTACTATAACATTTTTAAAAATCTAAACATTCATCATATTTTTTGATCACACCTCGTATATACATACACATATATACACATGATATATACAGTAATAAATACCTTGTAAATCTTTGGAAAGATTGTACTCAGAAACTAAATCATTCATATAAAAGTTATTTCCTTTTTTTCCCCTGGTTATCTTATTGTTATGTTCTGTAGCTGATCTTTATCATCTATAGAATGATAAATCCTTTATTAGTGAGCATTTCTCTGAGTGCCTCAAGTCATTTTCTTTTAAAATATTTAAAAATATTTTTAAGATCAGTGTAAACAAGATCAAGCTCTGATGACTAAAACTGAAGTTTATGTATTTCCTAAAAAGTTTTGAGTTAGGAAAGTTATATTATAAATTAGCAATAAAAACAAGATTATTTACTATTAGAGTATTTTCTGTGTCCTTTAGGAATGGTTTAAAGAAAGAGTGGATGGTTTCTTTTGACCTATATTTTGTGCCTTTTCTTACCGTATTTTCGATATTTAGTATTGAGATGAATGTAATTATTTCCATAATTGGCTATGGGATAGATACAGTTCTTATCTCTGTTATGTCACATTTAATAAGTTAAAGGTATGTTATCCATAGACGGTTTACAAATGCAGTTTCCAAAAAAGCAGCCATATTTATCAGCGTGTAGAAAAACTTGTGATTTACAAATGTTTTAGTACCTTGTGGTTAAAAATGGAATGTTTCGTGCCATTTGAGAAATTACTCCAAGTTGTAAAATCTTGGCAATTGAAAAATTAGGAAAGTTTCTATTTCTTTTCTAGTTTTTGAATACCCTGTTTCCCCAAAATTAAGACCTAGCCAGACAATCAGCTCTAATACGTCTTTTGGAGCAAAAATTAATATAAGACCCAGTCTTATATAAGACCCGGTATTATATTATATTATATTACATTACATTATATATTATATTATATTGTATTATAATATGATATATAAGACCCAGTCTTATACTATAGTAAAATAAGACAGGGTCTTGTATTAATTTTTGCTCAAAATAGACGCATTAGAGTTGATTGTCCGGCTAGGTCTTATTTTTGGGAAAACACGGTACATAGATTTAGCTAGTAGTTTTCTTTCTCTAGCTGACTTTACTGAAAGTAATGTTTTTCCAACATTTTATTATGAGAATTTTCAGACCTATAGAAAAGTTGAAAGACTTGTACCTACCACCTGGATTCTGCAATTTTTATTCATTGCATGTCTTTGTCTCTGCATCCCCCTATCAATACCTTTTGTGTAGAGGGATGCATGTGAAATAAGTTGCAGACATCAGCACAGATCATCCCCAAATACTTCAGCATGCATACCATTAGCTAGAGTTCTAAAAGGCACCAATCCTAAGCGCATCATTGGCTGAATTTTGGGTTTCGATACATGAATACGCCTGCGTAGTGTAAACTCATCATGTTGTAGAACATTAGCATCACCCCAGAAAGTTCCTGCTCACGCTTCTCAGTCAGTCCTCTTACCCTTGTTCTGGTTTTTTTCCCACCATTGATTAGTTTATCCTGTTCCAGAACGTCATATGCATGGAATCATGTAGCGTGTACTTGTGTAAGTCTTTTTTACTTAGCATAGTGTTTTTGAGATTCATCCACGTTGTGTATCTTAGTAGCTTGTTCCTTTTTATTGCAGAGTAATATTCCTTTGTATGAGTATACTACAGTTTGTTCAACTTTATCCATTCTGTAGGTAAGGACCTCTTTCCAGATTTTGGCTATTATGTAAAAGGAGTCACCCCAGCCTGAGGGTGTGTCTTATCAGAATCTAAGAGAAATTGGAAAACTTAATTGAATATCAGAAATGTTTTATCTTGTCAAATAAAACCATGTTTTAATTAAACTAAATTAATGATAATAGCATACTTTATCCTTTCATTTAAATTTTAGAAGTCTTTAATACTGTACTTTTATTTACTCAGCATTTAGAGTTTTGTCTATTTTGTCAACACAGTAGAACCTTTTTGTTCAAATATATGTATGCTACATTAGAAATCATAGATAAGTAAAAAGAAAATGAAAACCACCTGCAATCCTATTCACTCTGTCTATTGAACATTTAAGTAATCAAAATGTATTTGGAGCTTATAAATACATATTATGTCTCTTTCTTACAAAAATGGGCTCGTAAAATTTGTACTGTTTGGAAGCCTCCTAGTTTTGCTTGACTATAAATTGGGAATGTTTTTGGGTGTTTAAAGTAACAATTTTAATAATTCTGTAGTAGATCACAGATGTGTTACAGTATAGCTAATCATTTTCCTGTTGTTGGTTATGTAGGTTGTAGTTTTTAGCTATTTAGAAAACACTAGGGTGAATATTCTTGTAAATCTTTGTGTCAGTCCTTTGTATAAATTCCTAGAAGTAGACTTGTTGGATTAAAGGATATGCATATTTTTCTTAGAGAAAGAATCATTCATTTTACAAACATTGAGTGAATCTTTATGATAAGAGAGAATATGGATGAGTGAATGAGAAATTGATAGTTAATAATATGAGGGTCCTCTGAAGGCAAAATAGGTTTGTGGTCCAGGGAGCACAGGTAGTAAGGGATCCTTCTCAGAAGAGGAAGGAAGGAGGTAAGGATGAATGCTTAGGGAAGAAGGGATAAACAGGTGGGGGTGAAAGTTGAGGTATAGCTTTTATGATTTATGTAATTAATATCCTTGAAGTGCAGAGTGAGAGTGTTCACTTGGTAGTGAAGGGTGGAGGTGAGGAGGATTTCCAGAAGGTGAAATGCGAACCTTATTTTTGGAGAGTGGAAAAGTGCACTGACTAGCAAGAGATGGTAGGATTGCTGGGCAATTGGAAGGATGCCGTTGAGGTTGGAGAACATGAGTTTAGTGTGTTGAAGAGGAACGTTCAGGAGAGCAATTTGGGGTAAAATATACTTGGAAGTTATGAGCTTTATAGAGGATAATCCAAGCTATAGAGTAGATAAGATTTGGGGAAAAGTATAATTCATTAAAAAGAAAATGGACCCGGCAGAACTCCAAGGCTCAACAGCAATTCAGAATCAGCAAAGGAGACAAGAAACGTAAGAAGAAAATTAAGAGAGGTACCTCTTACAGAAGCTAAGGTTAGAGAATATTTTGAAAAGAAGAAAATGGTTGAAAATGCCAAATTGCCCTCCTGAAAGGTAGTGCTAATTTAAATTTTCATCAACAGTTTTCAGAGTACTTGTCTTCCCACCTTTATTCAACACATTACAAAACACGGTGTTAGTGTTGTAAGTTTCATATTCAGTGGAATGTTGAGTAAAATCATTTTAGTAATATTCTGTTTATGATATAATAGGCAGCATTTTCCGTAAAGTACTTTCTGATTCAAATTTAGTTACTGCACTAACATAGCGCATAATTTTTATCTGATTTTTTTCTGTGTTCTGTACTCAGATAATTTTCACAGCAGGCAACTGATAAATAAGCAGAAATGTTTCTTTGAGAGGAAATTGATTACTTTTTTCTGATGTTTAATCTGAGTTAAATCAAATGATTTTCCTCTGTCTCTGCATAGCTGGGGAGAATGGAGAATTACTTTGTACCTCGGACACCTAGAAATAGTAACACTAAAATAGCATAGACTAGTGGTATGGAAAAGGGCAGATTACAACATTCTGTGGATTTTACTACTGTTCAGTTCTTTAGCATAAAGATGAATTTTTACCCAATTTCAGTGAAATAAGTAGCTACTGATTCAGATTCTTCTGGTTCCTCTGCCTGTCCCCCCAAAAGTTGGTTAAATGCTTTCTTGGTAGAATAGTAAAACAGATTTTGCTTCCTTTATTATTAGAACTGGAGGGGTTGCATCTTTTATAACTTGCACTGTTGGTGCTCGTCTCTGTTGCTTTGTGTTATGATAAGAAAGAAAAGAAAACCTAGGGATTTGCAAGCCATTTCCTTTTGAGGTTTTAATGGAAAAAAAAAAAAAAGTTCTATTCTCTAGTGCTTTGTACAAACCAAATAGAACCCTGAATGCCAACTGCCCTAAGAATAGGAAGGAAGATTAGTCACAAATTTGAGAAGCTTGAATCATGTATCTGGCTGTTTTACTTTTGCTATCATTCCTCACTCCCTGAGTGTTGTCTAGACATAAACTAAACAGATTGAGCCACCATTGTTAACGTCTTTAAAACTTTATATTTTGAAATAATTTTAGATTTACAGAAAAGTTGCATAAGTAGTATAGAGAGTTCTTGTCCTTTACCCAGCCTCCTCTAGTATTAAAATCTTACATAACCATGGAGCATTTATCAAAATTATGAAACTAACATTGATGTAGTACTATTAATGAACTATAGATTTTATTTGGATTTCACCACTTTTTCCATTAACGTTCCTCCTTTTCTGTTTCAGGATCCAATCCAGGATAAATTGAATTTAGTATCATCATCTTTAATATGGTTATCTTACTGTTTCCTTTACCTTGCTGGAATTCTATTCTTTAAGGAATTTTACGATTTATAACAATTTATCAAACTGTATTATAAGAAAAACTAGTAAAGGGTTTTATGTCTGTGATAGATTCATTTTAGGTGGACAAAAGTGGAGAGTATTCTGAATTATTATTTTTAAAAAAATTTTATTGGGGAATATTGGGGAACAGTGTGTTTCTCCAGGGCCCATCAGCTCCAAGTCGTTGTCCTTCAGTCTAGCTGTGGAGGGCGCAGCTCAGCTCCACGTCCAGTTGGCCACCCCTCCGGAAGCTCATTGTCTTGTCTAGTCTTGGAGGGTGCAGCTCACTGGCCCATGTGGGAATCGAACTGGCAACCCTGTTGTTCAGAGCTCGCACTCTAACCAACTGAGCCATCCAGTCGCCCCTCTGAATTTTTAAGTCATGCGTTGACCATTAACCGATGTTAGGCTATTTTAAAATGGATGTGTTTTACATATGAAGAATTGTGTGACATGAAATGATTCTAAATATGAAAAGACTTTACACCTCACTCATGCAGAATGGACACCAGTTTCCTAGCTTCCAGTATAATGCTGCTTTTTTCTAATTTATAAATTGGAGGCAATGAGACAAATACACAGCCATATTTCAGGGAAGAATATGACTAAGTGCTCAGGAATTGGAAGGTGCATCCAGTTATTTCCTAGAAGGATTTATGCAGAAGATACTTCATACATACACAACATTTGCTGTATGCTGGGCACTGTGGTAGGCCTTACGGTGGGGACTTCCGTGATGTTTGTTCTGGAACAGCATTCCCCGTAATCTTCCAATCAGGCAAATGAGTCTTTGTTCAGGGAAAAGATTGTTTATTACAAGAATATATGTTCTTGGATGTAGTGGTTTGCTCTGCTATCAAGGATCTTATTGTAATATACCCAATAAGTTAAGGCTTTCTCAGTGAATGATTTTTTTAATTTCTCAGAATATTATTTATGTCCATAATATTAGTGTTCCTAGTCAGTAATTGGAATGGTTAAGAGAAAGGATAAAGAACAAACAGTTAAGAAAACCCCAATAAAGCGATTATTACTTGCACTAAACGGTATTTTATTAATGCTATAATATGTATATTACAGATGATTTCCACAAGCATCACAAAACTTAAGACAGAACCCAAGTGAACTTTGCAAGGGAGGAAAGGGGTTTTTGGGGGCATTTTAGTAATGAAATCTGCAATGTAAAGATTTTCTTAAGTGAAAGTAAGTGTGGCTAATCTAAAAAAAATTATACTGTATTATCAAAAAGACTTACTTTTTTTCAGTCCCTGTCTCACAGGAATATTATATAGTATGTGCTACTGAAGAATAAACTTAAAGTAATCTTAATTTTCCAATTTCTTTATAAAATGAAGATTTTCAGATGAAGAAGGAAGTTGAAAGAATAATACCTGATCACCCGTATCTGTACATAGATTCAACATTTATGAACCTTTTTAACAAAATCATATTTGCTTCAACTGTACGAGTATTCCGATGCATTATATGTACTGTGTTTCCCCGAAAATAAGACCTACCTGGACAATCAGCTGTAATGCGTCTTTTGGAGCAAAAATTAATATAAGACCTGGTATTATATTATACCCGATATAATAATATATTGTACCCGGTATTATAGTATAGTATAGTATAGTATAGTATAGTATAGTATAGTATATTATATTATATTATACTATACCTGGTCTTACAGTAAAATAAGACCAGGTCTTATGTTAATTTTCGCTCCGAAAGACTCATTAGAGCCGATTGTCCGGCTAGGTCTCATTTTTGAGGAAACAGGGTACCTATATCTATACACACATTCTCTCACATAAAGTATACATCTGGATGCATTCTGACACTTCACCCCTATATACTTCAGGCTTCATCTCTTACACAATCATAGCACCCTTATCACACTGAAGATAATTAACAACAATTCTCTAATGTCTAGCATCTAGTTCATATTTAGATTTCCCTAGTTATTCCCAAACCCAGGATTCAGTTCGGGTTTAATCATTTCTCTCCTATCCAATTCGCTTTTAAAAAGTCTGGGGTAATTAACCTTATAGAATATTCTACATTATGGATGTGTCTGTGACGTCATTTCCCCTGTTCTATTCTGTAGTTCTTGTAAACTTAAACCTTATTTTATTGTCCAAAGTTATAGTTTCTAGAATTTATAAATTTTAACATATTAAACATGATTAGTGTTCTGTTGTAAATTTCCCTTTCATTTTTGTTTTGCCTTTGATTTGATAATCTTAAGCAATTACCAACATGTTTATAGCATCATTTTTTGTTCACATTGTTATGTAGTGTCAGTGTTATTCAAACTTTCATTGTGTATCTATTTTGACTTTCTTCCTTTTTAAAGACGCATTTATAGGATATGTCTCTAAAATAAGGAAAGTCAAATAAAATCACAAAGTGCATCAAATAGCTCTTCATCCTCTTCTAGGGATTGACATGTGGCTTTCAACTATTACAATTTTACATATTTTTGCATACTAATACGGGTGAGGAAAATTGTAATTTTCCATGGGATGGTTTCAAACTATATGCCCGCCACTCCTATGCTCATTGAATCACTGCTCATCTCATTTTCTTCTGTAGCAAGATGCGTATCACAACACAGAATAGAATGAGGGATAATCCTGAATTTGCCTTTTTTCTTTAAAGGCTATTTATTCAGCAGCTTTGGGAGATTATTAGGAATACTTTGTATATTCCTTACTAGTGTCTGTCATACTACTTGAGAATTGCTGGCCTATTGCACATGACACAGGCTTTTACACAGGTGATACATGGGACAGAGCTGCCATTACTTTAAAAAGCAGGCAAACAACCCACAATCTAATAACTGCGTTAAGTTGCCTGAGGTCCTACTTTGCTCCACTCCAGTAAGCCGGTGTCTAGGGGAGATTCCAGGCATACGAGTTTTGATAACTCCCCCTAAATGTACCAACAGAAAAAGCCCATAGGTGTTTCTGATGGGTACCTGAAGTTAAAAGTCACTACTACCCTGCAAGGTCTTAGTCTGTTATTCGCGAGTGTCTAAAAATACCTTAATGATTTTGCTTAAGCTGCTGGTTTAACTCATTTCTTTTTTGTTTCAGCAGTTAATAAATTATTGACTAACTGGTTACAGTGCAGACTTTCATGGTACTGATAATAGTAATGCTTGTACAGTCCTTTTTACCCATGATTGTATATTCCTTGAGCATTTCACCTTCCAGTTAAAAGCCATTATTAGGTTTTCATCATGAAAATAATATTAGCTGTAGGAACTGTTCCACACAGTACTCAACTATATGTAGTCCAAAGTAAAAGTCCAAAATAAAGCAAGCTGTGCGTGGCAGTCCTGTGGGGCACATTTGTGTATATGAGAGTTTGCTTGTGGGAGTTTATAGCATAGGTTTCTAGAAAAGAAATTGCTAGGTCAGAGTATTCATTTTTAAACTAAACTAGATGTTGCCAAAATACGTCTCAAAAAAGCTTTGCCAATCTATATTCTCACGAGTATTTGAAAGGACTTGTTTCCCTTTGTTCTCACCAACACTGATTATTATGAATCTTTTTCATTGTGATAGTGTAAAGTGGCATCTTGTTGTAGGTTGTGTTTTCTTAGTAAGTTCTTTGAGTATCTTTTCATATGCTTAGTAGACATTTATATCTATTTTAACTGCCTTTCATATCCTTTGACCTTTTTGGGAAGTCATGTTCTAAGTTATTTTTGAGAGCCCTTTGTATGTATGAAAGTTAGCTCTTTGCAAAGTATTACATTTTACCCCTAATTTGTCTTTTAACTTTGGGTTTTTTGAGCATATAAATGTAATATTTTTAGTAATCATATTTACTGTTTTTCTCCCTGCTATAAAGACTTTCCCTATTAAAAGCTTGTAAAAAAAAATTCATGTTTTTGTCTAATAATTTTTAAATTTGGGAATAAATTTGCATGATTACATAAAAATTATACAAAAACTCTAAAAGATGGTGAAAGTTTGCCCTCTTATACCTGCCCACCATCCTCCCAATTTTCCACCTGCACTATCCTTTTACAAGAAACCACTGTGAATAGTTTCTTGTGAACCCCACCATAGCATACAGATCCAATTCAAATGTCTGTCATTCTCCCCCACCACGCTAATCTATATATTGCCCCCCCTTACTATATCTTAAACATCTGTGCAAAAGGGTTTCTTCAGTTTTTTTTTAAATTTAGATATTATATACTTGATCTGTAACATATTAGTTTCAGGTGTACAACATAATGATTTGATATTAATATATATTTTGACATCACTACAGTAAGTCTAGTTAACATCTGTCACCATACATAGTTACAATTTTTTTTCTTGTGATGAGAACTTTTAAAATCTACTCTCTCAGCAAGTTTCAAATATGCAGTACAGTATTATTAACTATAGTCACCATGCTGTACATTACATCCCCATGACTTAATTATTTTTGACCCCCTTCACCTGTTTTGCCTAACCCTTACCACCTGGCCTCTGGCAACCACCAGTCTCTTCTGTGTATCCATGAGTTCCATCGTTTGTTTTTAGATTCCACACCTATAAGTGAGATCATACGGTATTGGTCTTTCTTGACTTATTTCAGTTAGCATAATGCCCTCAAGGTCCATGATTGTTGTTGCAAATGGCAAGATTTCCTTCTTGTTTATGGCTGAATAATATTTCATTGAGTATATACACCACACTTTCTTTATCCCTTCATCTATCCATGGGTACTTAGGTTGCTTTCATGTCTTGGCTATTGTAAATGCTTCGAGGAGGGTTGAGCAGCTTTTCGTAAGCTTACGGTCTTTTTTTTATTTCAGTGAACAGTTCATGTGCCTTATCCATTTTCTACTTGGTTAATTTTTATTGATATCTGAGAGCGTCTATATATTAAGGTGATTAGTCCTTTGTAATGCACTTGCAAATATCTAATAGTTTTCTGATGTAGCCCATTTGGAATTTATTTTGCTGTAAGCCATGTATCTAATTAAGTGTCTAGTTAAAAGTATTTGTTTGATTGTCCCAATTTATGAAACAATTCCATCTTTTTCTCAGTGGTTTAAATGTCACCTTTTTCATGATATGAGTTCTCACTGGTGTATTTGCATTTTCTATTTTATCGATTTGTCTATTCTTACATGAATAACATATTTTTAATAACCCTAGTTTTATAATATACGGTTTTCTTTCATAGTAGTAGTCTTTGTTCTTTTGTATCATTGCTTTCTTGGCTATTCTTCGTGTTTATTTCTCCATTTTATTAAGTCTCCCAAGGATGCCATTGAATTTTTTATTGAAAGGCTTTGAATTTGTGGATTTTTTTAGGGAGGGAAGTTTGACATCTTTATAATACTGAGTTAAGGTGATCTCTTAATTTCTTTTATGTTCCTCAGTAGATTTTTTTGTTTAAGTTTTCTTTATGTTTACCTTGCACATTTCCCTTAAGGTTATTATTCTTAGATAATAAATTTTACTTTCTAACATTAGGGTAAATGGAACCATTTCTTTCACTATGTTTCTAACTGGTCACTGCTTGTAGATAAGAAGACTATTGATTAAAAAAAAAACTTACAATAGTTTTAGGTTCATAGAAAAGTTGATAGTTCAGGGAGCTCCCATATATCCTGTACTCAGTTTATCCTATTGTTAACATCTCAGATTACTTTGCTACATTTGTACAACCAATGAACCAATATTGATACGTCATTATTAAAGTCTATACTTTATTCAGATTTCCTTAGTTTTTACCTAATGTCCTTTTTCTGTTCCAAGATCCCATCTAAAATTAATGATTTTAATTAATTTATTTTGTGACCACTTTATGGAATTAGCTTATTCTTTCTACTTTTTCTGTTTATTTAAAAAGGGTTTTCAGATATGTAATTATATTTGTAAATAACAATTTTAACTTCTTTCCAATATTTATACTTTTTTCTTTTGTGTAATTGCTTTGCATGGTACTTTACATATCTGCGTTAAATAATGCTGAAAATATGAACAGCCTTGCCTTATTCCCTACTGTAATAGGAATTCTAGGTTTTTACCACTAAGCATACTGTTTTTGCTTGAAATATAGATTGTTTTTTCTTTATCATGTTATAGAAGTATTTATCTGTTTTCCAGTGACTTCTTGTCATTCACTATCAGATTAGTATTTACAGCTTCATGTATTCTGAGGTCTCAGGTCTTACCTACCTCATCTGTCTTGTAGCTAGCTCATCACTGGTTCCTGTGAACCGTTTCTGCTCAGACGTCTTTTGGTTTGCTTATCTTAGCTTGGTCACTACATTGCCTAAATATTATTAAAAACACCACATAGCTATTATGCTGTATGTGCCCATGCACCATCTACAAGTTTTCTCACTTATTCCTCATCATAGTCCTGTGAAATGAAGATAGCTGTTGTTATCCCCATTTTGCAGATGAGGGAACAGGCTCCTGGAAGTTAAATCACTGGCTCAGGGTTCTGCAGATTGCCTCTGCCATTTCTCCCCTTTGGCCTCAGGACCACCACCAGAATCACCGGCCACCATCCTCCTGTACACAGTCATGCAAGACGCTTTTCTGACTAACCTGCTCCTGAAAGCCTACTTGTGATTGATTTGAGATGACCTACGTGTCTCCTCATCTTTTTCAGTAGGTATTCTGGATCTAAAAGTATCAGAACTGCCCTTTCCATCACTGTCTCATTATATCCTTAATTTGGGCTCTCCTTCTTTACCAACATATCGTGTGAATACAGTGGAAGCCCATTATGAAGCACAGCGTTCTCCCAGGGATTTCATTATGGTTCTCGCGTATACTCAAAGTGGGACAATTTGTCTCACTCATCATTTTGGAAAGAGGGCTTAGTTAGCCTTCTTCTGTCGCATGTATTATAAATGGATCTTATTAAAATTCAATGTCGGGGCCGGCCTGGTGGCTCAGGTGGTTGGAGCGCCGTGCTCCTAACCCTGAGGTCGCCCTATGGATTCCCATATGGGCCAGCGAGCTGCGCCTCTACAGCTAAGATTGTGAACAGCAGCTCTCCCTGGAGCTGGGCTGCCCTGAGCAGCTGGAAGTTGGCGTGAGCTGCTGAGTGCTGCTGTGGGCTGCCGTGGGCTACCGTGTGCGGCCATGAGTGGCGGGTGGCCAGTGTAAGTGGCTGGCAGCCAGCATGAGCTGCCGCGGGCTTCTGTGAGCTGCTGTGTGCTGCCATGAGCGGCCAACTGATGACCAGTGACCAACTGCCTCCGCCGTGGGGAGCGCAAGGCTCATAATACCAGCCTGGGCCAGAGAGCTGTGTCCTACACAACTAGATTGAGAAACAATGGCTTGAACCGGAGTGGGGAGCGGGGAGGCGCAAGAAGGGGGGAAAATCCCTATAAAAAAAAAAATTCAGTGTCCTCTCACTGGTCTAATGTGGGTTTTTTTCCCTGCTGTGTTTATATAAAACACTATTTCCTTCTTGCCATTGCTGCTGCTATTACATGTGCTCCTTCACTCCAGAGAGGCAGCATTTGCCATCAGCTTATATCCTGTCTAGTACAGATTTTATGAACAAAATCTGCAACTGTAGTCCTTATGCATGTGTAAATAGCAGCAAGAGAAGCAATTGCTGCAACTTAACTGTATGTTTCAAGGGCCAGAAACATTTTTCTGGAGATTTTAACCTAACTTTGGCACAGTGGTGCTGTTGGTTCCAAGGGGTACAGGCCAGGGATTGTGCTAAACATCCTATAATGCATATGCCAGCCCACCACAACATAGGATCTTCTAGCCCAGAATGTCAACAGTCCTGAGGCTGAGAGAAACTTTGCTTTAAAGTATGCACCCTCATGGGTATGATGTCACCCTCAAAGGGTGAAAATTAGTTCTTGGGGGTGATGGTGAAAAAAATCTTTATAAAGTACAGATGTACATACAGAAATACAGAGTATCTGTGGTGGTAAAATTTCATGGGGGGAGCGTTTAGAAAACCTGTACTTCTGTATGATTTTCTTATGCTGTCACCCTGCTGCCACACTCAACACTTCTGACACCTGATGTGTGGGATTTTTCCCCGCATCAAGCAGTTGTCTCAGACACCACCTGGGTGTCCTATAATTAGATTCATTTCTGACACCATCTACCTGGATGTAGTGTAAGGACTCAGTCCCATAAGACTCTCTTCGCCCCCATTCGGATGTCAGTCTGCTTTTGACCGATTGGCTCTAAATCGAAGGTTCCCATGACCTCATCCTCAAGTTAGGATAATTTGTTAGAGTAGCTCACAGAACTCAGGAAAACAGTTTACTTACCATTTAACAGTTTCTTATAAAAGGATATGATAAACGATGCAGATGAACATCCAGCTGGAAGGGCTGCGTAGGGCAAGGTATGTGGGAAGGGGTGCAGAACTTTCATGCCCTCTGGGTGTGCCAGCTCTCCAGCACCTCCACGAGTTCACCAACCTAGAAGCTCTCTGAATTCCTTACTATTGGGGTTTTTATGGAGGCTTCATCACATAGGCATGATCAATTATTAACTCCATTTCCAGCCTTTTCCCCTCCCCTCAGGAGAATAGAGTGAGGCCGTGAAAATTCTAATATTGCCTGCTCTTTTGGGTGACCAACCCCCATCCAGGAGCCCAGCTGGAGTCACCTCATTAGAATCAGAGACATTCCTATCACCTAGGAGATTCCCAGGGATTTAGGTGTCAGGAACCAGAGTCAAAAACCAAATATTAGAACAAAGATGCTTCTAGTGCTCTTATCATTTAGGAAATTCCAAGCGTTTTAGGAGCTCTGTGCCAGGAACCAGGGGCAGAAACCAACGTATATATTTTCTTTTATTTCTCAGAGAGTGATTAGGAAAAACAAGCAAACAAAAAGTCTCCTTAGGAGAGTGATAATGAGAAAAAGGTTGGAAAACACTGCCTTGGAGGGAGACTGTCTAGTGTAGTGGTTAACAACTCAGGTTCTTAAACCACTGGAGTCAAACTGGATATAAATTCTGTTTCTGCCACTTACCTGCTGCCAGCAAGTGACTTCATAGCCTCAATTTTTTGGTCTGTAAAATGGAGATAATAATAGTACTTTCTTCAAAGGATTGTTGTGAGATAAACATTTAAAGCACGTGGTGCTTGGTAAACACTAGTCATTTTTAAAAAGCTCCAGGAGAGAAAGGGTCTTGTTTATTGCAGTGTTACCATTCCTCAGAAGGGACTTAATAGGCGTTCAGTAAATACATGTTGAATGAATAAATTAAGGTGTGTCCGAGTTGCCTTTATGGAAAATGAGGAAATGGTGGTAGTAAGACATACTATACTTTCCTTCATTCTTTTTTCCTGTTAGGCGTCTTTCATATTTACCTCACCTTAAATCTCGTGTGTGATACATTGCCTAATTTTAGCATTTACTTTTAAAGGTAGAAATGGACTGTATAAGCATGCAATACCATCATTATGTTTCAAGCAAATTGAGTGAGTTCAGGGCAAAAATGATATGTGGTTTCTGTTAATAATACTCTTAAGAGAACTAACATACCTTTTTAAATTTATAAATCTTATTGATTTACATTTTTGTATTAGGATGTCAGCTTGCAACTCCACTGAATTTTAGTGAAACAGAAAAGATTACAATCAAATAACTTGAAAACCTAATTTTTGTGTATATTATTTTATTTCAAAATACTTTTACTTGATCCTCATAGTCTGAGTTTTCCTTTGGCTGTATGTTTTTGTTACTGAATTAAATTATTTTTAAGCCTTAAATTTGAGCTATTATTTATTTTGTGTTTGTATAGTGTACAACATCTATAGCAGTATAGTTAATAAGTGTGAGAAGAATCGCATTGTTTTCTATGTATTGGCCTATAAAATAATCCCTTTGAATAGATTCTCAACTGGCATTTTGTGAGGTACAGTAAAAATATTATAACCTAGCTGCTATTCCTCAGAATTGCAAAGTGATGCAGACAGAGCTTGTTAATGAATTCTTATTTTTATTTACTGTGAATCCTGAAAAATTGTTTCAATAGAATAGATCAGAAACAAATGGAATAAAGAAATAGGTCAGGCTGTTAAAGTTGAACTTTATGAGACAACTTCTTGTCCTCATATGATATTTACCATTTAGATGAATTGTTTTTATCAATTTTCTGAATTTTTTTTTATCAAGTTACTTGGATTTACTTAGTCTGGTTAAACTAATAAAAGAGTGATTCATACACCAAAATGTCAAGTTACTGGTTTACAAAGGAGGTATGAATCAAGATAGTTCTTAATACAGGATAGCCTACTATTTTTCCAGGATGGTTAGTTTACTTAGAAAAACATACGTAAATCAAAACATTGCCTCTCAATTTAGGTCCTTAAATGATTTCATTTGGGGATTTTTTTTGGTAAAGAATGAAGTCCAGTTCTCTAGGTATATCATCTAGATAATATCGAAAGACAAATCTCTGTACCAGTCTTTATGTTTTATTAAATGTGTAAATATCTCTACCTTTCTTTACTTCTGTTCTGCCATATTATAATAACCAGTTATAATTTGCAGACCTATCAGTTACTTCTTACACTTTAGGTTGGCTACTGCTTGATGGCTGGGGAATAGTTACCTTAATCTCATCAGAAAAGCACTTCAGCACGTCCGAGGATGGATCAGTTTTGGAAAGGAGTTTTGGAATCACTAATTCCATCTATTTAGTTTAGATTGTTGTGTAGTATTTGTATTTGGGGATCTACCTGTTTGTTACCTTCATTTTTGAAAAATTTTCAGATCTTCGATGTGCTATCATTATTGACAAATTCTTCTAGGCAGGAATTGTTTGGAAACCTTTTTGGAATTACTTGACAATTGTTTTTAACCTCCCTTTTGTTCTCGATAGTAATCTAAAGATGATTTTGGAAACCGAGGGAAAGTCCTGCTGTAAAGTACATTTGAGTGTTTTTTCCCCCTCCTACCATCTTGTTCTTGTTTTGCAGCATTCCATTTCTCGTCCACCATATGTATATGTATATTATATGTATATATTCTTATGCATATTTCAATATAAGGCTGGATCCCCTGCCCCAACTATCTCTCAGCAAAGAAAGAAACACTGTATCATATGAGTCAGTACAAAATCTCTTACATTACCTGCTGCTTGCTCAGGTACTCTCTTCCCCCAGTTGCTTTTTTTTGTCTTTTCAACAACACTGCTTGGCTTTTTAAAAAGTCCTAAGAAACTAACAGATATAGTAACTATTACTAGGGTTATAGCTTAATAATTCACAAGTGTTGAATGTCATAATATGTTAAAGATTAAATTAAAAGCAATATATGTTGCTAGGTTATGGAGATAGGAATATGCACTTAATGAGCTTAATGATAAAAGAACAGTTGTAATGAAATGCAAAAATGGGTATTTGTGATAAACAAAATTTCCAGTGACAGCATCATATGTACATTCACAAAGTGTTGTAAGTTGAATGATATCCATATGAAGAAATGACATTGGTGTGCTATGTAAGCCTAGGTTAGGTAACATTATGGCTTTTGTAAGGAGAGTTCTGTTGTTAAAGATATATGTGAATGAAATGAACAAAATTGCTTCATGAAATAGAGTAGAAAAATAGTTTATCTAAATAAAAGCTTTATATAACATTTTAACTGTAAAGACATTGACTTTAACCTTAAATTCATAGATTTAAATTATCTAAAAGCTATTTCTTTTCTTGTTGGGAAAAATAAAAGTAATAGGAAAATTTCTATAAAGTATATAAGATTATTGTAGTCTGTCAGCCTTACTTTTATTTGTTAAGGTGTTTTTTTTTCCCCTCCCTTACTTTTCATGTCCATGCTGTCTTCTCATGTATTTTAAATTGCCCATCTCTGGCTCCTAGTACATATATGGTGATGATGAATTGTATGTACTGTATTACTTTGGTGCCTTTTCAGATGGGTAGTATTTAAATACATTTTGAATGTTGCCTCCCTAAGAGCATTCTACTGTAGTTAAAAATGTAAACACAAATATATGTTTTAGAGTGATATAAATATAAAATGCAAATAGAAGCAGACAATAAAGATAAGCCTAGTATTTTTAGTGATTCTACTTATATTAAAATATTTATTATGTAGATAAAATTCAGAACTTATGCAGCAATATGGGTAGGCTCAAGTGCCAGTAGTTCATTTGTAAACAAGTTGCATTTGGAGAAAATGTATTCTTGAGTTTGTTACAGAGGTTCCCAGTTGGCTTTCTGAAATCAGTTTGACTCATTGTATAGTTGAATTTATAGAAAATTATACACACACACACACACACACACTCACACTCACACACTTCCTATGGGAAAGTATGCCTTAATTTCAACATTGGGAATGCTTTTCTCCTTTTCCTCTGCAGCCCCATCCTCTGAAAGGAAATATCCACCTGGAATGCTTTACTTCAACCCCCGGAGGAGAGACTGGCAATCAGGCCGAATCCACACAGCCATGACTGTGACATGAGGGCCTTTTTTAAGTTCTGTGGGGGCAGCCTGTATATGAAAACTAAGGCCTAAAAGCTTTCTGCTCTAACTTCCCTTACCCCTAATTAACAGTAATTTTCTATAACTCATGGGCAATATTTGATTACTAAGCCCTTCTTCCTTCCTTTCCTCCCAACATTCTCTCTCTCTGCCAGAAATGAAAGGGGGGGCAGATATAGAACTATTCTGTGCATTGTAGCAATTAGCATATGCATATATCCTTTTTGTGAATATGCTAAAAGGGATTTTCCATCAGGATGAGTAAATACAGGTGTTCCCAGCTTCAGGCATACCAGTAGAAAAGCTAGAACCCAGGGCCAATTGGATAATCTCAGTAGAGCTTTACAAAAAATGGTTCTTAATTCTTTGCCCCGTTGGTCATTTGTACCCAGCGTAGATAGCCATAGGACTGACTGATTTGGGGACGTACTATGGAAAGAGGGCAGCACTCCTTATTGTTACAACTGTCTAGTTTTTCTTCTCCTGGAAAAGTGTTAAAGTTAGCCCGCATGTTGTTGATGGATGGAACTTATAATTTAGGACATGATTAGTATCTGGTTTTTCCTCCCCTCCCGTGCTTAGGTCATAAGGCATACTGCTTTCAAATTCTGCTAATTTTGGTTTTCATTTCCTAGATAGTTTTTTTCCTATCATTTAATTTTTGCTCCATTTTCTGCAACAGATTGGCAGAGCAGACAGAACTTTAAAGCTAAGAAAAATTGAAGTTCTTTTTCTTTTTAAATATGTCAGTGATTGATTGTGTTGTAGTTCAGTAGAAATACCAACTACCTTGATTTGGTAGTTGGCATCATTCAAAAATTCCAAACCATACGAGAGAAGCATGGATTTGAGAAGAAGGATCAATGAATTTAATGTTTTGGACCTAGAAACAAAACTGTAACTCAAGTTTTTCCTTGTAGCTGGATATTGAACCATGGGTTATCATAAGGCAGCAAAGAAAGGCCCCAGGGGAATGACATTTGTATTTATTAGCTATAAATTTGTTAAACATTTTGAGGGGAAAAAATATGTCCAAGGAGGTGTTTTGTAGAAATGTGACCTGTGTATCTATTTGTATTTTGAAAGGCTGACCTAATTTTTTTCCTTTACTTCTATGATTATCTTCTTGTTAATCTACTTTTTAAGAGAGACAGTGAGATACTGTTTATGTTTGTGTCTATTTAAAAATTTTCCTTCCTAGTACTTGATAGAGCCTGTGCCCTAGTCCCTACTTAGTTATTTGCCATTGAATTTTTATCATTTTTCTGGTGATTTCTATGGAACCAGTGGGATTTTCCCACAATAATCCCAAACCAGTGTTTTCTAGTGTAAATTGATAAATTTTTCTCTAAAGGGGAAGGTACCAAAAATATAGAGGCCTTATTTAAAATTATAGTAGTAAAAAACAGGTACACTGTACTACATGCTTTTGCCTAAAAACTTGTAAACCTACTTTTTAACATTGATTACAGTTGTTTTGCTTGGAGAGCAAGCAAGATGAGCGATTTTCAGAATTTTGTTGTTACATGATACTGTTGAATATGACTTGATTTCAGGGGAAGTATATTGTCCCCGAAAAATTACTGGCCTATGTTTGCCAGCAGTTACTTTATTTCATAATTGGATGAAACTGGTGATGCTGGAGATTGTAGATTTGGACCTGAAGCATATTAAGAGGGAAAAGTGCTTGCTGATCTTTTAGATGTTTGGTTTATTGGTGAGGGAAGAAAAGAAATTTTCATTTAGAGCAGAAATCAGCAAATTATGCCCATGTAGGTTTTGTATGGCCCATGAGGAAAGAATGGTTTTTGCATTTTTTAGTGGTTGAAAACATCAAAAGAAGAGTAATATTTATGCTGTATGAAAATTATATGAAATTCAAATCTCAATATCCACAAATCAAGTTTTATTGGGAAACACCATGCTCATATATTGTCTATGGCTGCTTTCACACTACAACAGCAGAGTTGACTAGTTATGACAGATATGACCTGCAAAATGTGAAATAGTTTTTGTCTGACCTTTAATAGAAAAAGTTTGCCCACCCTGATTTAGAGGCAGTTAAGTACAGTGATTAACAACAGCAAGGAGTCTGGAGCCAAACTGCTCCTTAATGTCTCATTCTGAGACCTTTGGTAAGTAACTTTTTGTGCCTCAGTTTCTACATCTGTAAAATTGGAAGATTAGCAATGTTGACTTCATGAGGTGATCATGAGGGTTAAATGAGTTAATATACATAAACCACTTAGAAATGTGCTTGGCATATGGTAATCACTAAGTATTAGATACTAGTTGATATCCAAGTATGAGATGCTAATTGGCAGTAAGTGTTAAATTTAGTTGATGATGGCTTTGTGACATGAACTGGAAAAAATGCACTGAGGGGCGGCCGGTTACCTCAGTTGGTTAGAGCTCGGTTCTCTTAACAACAAGGTTGCTGGTTTGATCTCCACATGGGCCACTGGGAGCTGTGCCCTCCACAATTAGATTGAAATAATTACTTGACTTGGAGTTGATGGGTCCTGGAAAAACACACTTAAATAAAAATTAAAAAAAAATATATATCCTGTGATTTTAAAAAAACACACAAAAAAACATTGAAATTAGTTCTGATTGAGAACAGCTACAAATACTACCGGGAGTACTCCTTTGTTAACTGTATACTTCTAGTTCTTGGTTCAGTGGTATAGAAAATATTGAAAATTAGGAATCCAGCACAAAAAAAAATAGACATTGAGCTTATGTCTTTACATTGCTGTACACGGAAATGAGCATTGTGTAGATTACTTTTCTACCACGCAGTGTGCTAGCCGTAGGGGAGAATTATTCACTTGAGTTTTGAAATGAAACATAATGACTGTGATAATTCTAGTGTGACCATTTCTGTGATTCCAATTGGCTTTCTGAAGAGTTCTATCAGAAGTATATTTGGCACCTTGAATAGCTTGAACCTATATCACTCCTGGCTGAAATATCACAACTTTTTAATATTAATGATAAATTGTCAATTGAAGAAGACTAAACTGTGGTATAAATGGCTTAGTCTCCAAGCTTGTTTGTCAACATTTGACTTTCTTTCCTCACTTGAGAGAAGACAAAGTGAAATATTCATCCATCTAACTTTTTTTTAATTGTAGTAAAAAACATAAAATTTTCAATTGTAACATATTTTTAAGTGTATTGTTTAGTAGTATTTAAGTGTGTGGTTTTAAGTGTATTGTTTAGTAGTATTTAAGTATTGTTTTAAGTGTATTGTTTAGTAGTATTTAAGTGTGTTGTTTTAAGTTTATTGTTTAGTAGTATTTAAGTATACGCACGTTGGTGTGCAGTGGATTTCCAGAAATTTTTCATCCTGCAAAATTGAAACTCTGTGCTCATTAAACAACACCTCCCCATTTCTCGTCTTACCAGCCCCTGGACACCTATCATGCTGCTTTTCTGTTTGTGAGAATTTGACTGCTTATACACCTCATTTAAGTGGAATCATCTAGTATTTTGTCTTTTTGTGACTGACTTATTTCACGTAGCATAATGTCCTCAAAGTCCATCCATGTAACATGGTTACAGGATATCCTTGCTATTTAAGGTCGAATAATATTCCATGATATGTACAGACCACTTTTGTTTATCCATTAATCCATTGATGGACATTTGCATTGCTTCTACCTCTTGGCTATTGTGTATGATGCTGCTGTGAACATGCGTGTGCAAATATCTCTGAGCTACTGCATCTGATGTTTTTTTGTTTAAATACCCAGAAGTGGGATTGCTAAATCATGGTAATTCTACTTTTAAGTTTTTGAGGAACCACCATATTGTTTTTATAGAGACTGCACCATTTTACATTCCCACCAACAATGCACAAAGGTTTCAATTTCTCCTTATCTTTGCCAACACTTGTTATTTTGTTTCTTTTCCTTTTTTTCTTCCCCCCTTCCATCTCTGTCCCTCTCCTTTCCTCCTCCTGCCTCCTCCCTCCTCTTTCTCCCTCTTTATTGATAGGAGTCATCCTGTTGGGTGTGAGGTAATATTCCATTGTAGTTTTGAGTTGCATTTCTCTCCATACAACCTTTAAGAGGGGTAATCTTATTAAAAGTCTCGAACACAGTTCTTAGGAGGCTTACCACAATTTTGGGGCTATATTTGATCTGTATATTGAGAGCTATCTGATAGCCCTTAACATTTTCTGTCATTCCTAGGGAGGTGCAATTGAGAGATAAGTATTTTTTTTAAACTTGCAAATAAGGAGTAAGGTGAGAAACTGCCTTGATGTGGAACTTGACCTGTTGCTAAGTTCATTGTTGAGATGAATATAAATCATGTCTTTGTAAAAGATGAAAGCTAATATAAATATAAGATGAAAAAGTTTTATCACTATTTTAATTTTAGCTCTTTTTTCTAATTATAAAAAATATATGTTCATTACCTATAAACCAACAAAATACAATAAAGTGTAAGTTTACATTTAAAATATAATACTGTATCTGTGCAGTTTATGTTGCTACATATAGCTGTAGTTTTCACTGTCCTATTTCACTGGTAACTAGTCTACAGTTATCCATTTCCCTGTTGATTTTCAATTGAGTTTTTCACCCCCCCCTTTTTTTTTAAAGTCTTATAGTGCTGCATGTGCCAGAGTTTTGCTCAGTTTTATGCTTATGGGAGGAATTGCTGCATCTTGGGTGCTGTGTCTACCAATTTGTATTTCTCCTAGCAGTTGATAAGAGCTCTCTCTGGTTCTCCGTACTTAATATTTGTCCTATTTCTTAATTTTTGTCCCTATATATCAGTGTTAAATGATATATTGTTGTGGTTTTAAATTGTATTTTGCTCATTACTGATAGAATTGAACATGTTTTCAAATTGGCTTTTTGTATTTTTTTGTGTAAGTTCTGTGTATTGTCCTTTAACTTCTTTGGTTTGGTTGCCTCTTTGTTACTTATTTTGAAGGAATTCTTTATGTATATTTACTCCTTATGTAATATGTGTTATATATGTGTAATATGTGTACATACACACATTATATATATATATAAACACAAATATACTGTATATTTGTGTTTTGTGCTGTTATGTCAGTTCCAACTCCTGGCGACCCTATGAATGTAGTGTCCACAATGCCCTGTCTCCAACAGCCCTGCTCAGCCCCTGCAGGCTCGTGTGTATAATTTCTTTGATGGAGTCAGTCCATCTCCTATGTGGTCTTCCTCTTCACCTGTTGCCTTCTATTTCCCCAGCATTGCTGTCTTTTGCAAAGAACCTGCCTTCTCACGATGTACCGAAGTAGGACAGCTTCAGTTTTGTCATCGTTGCCTCCAGCGATGTTTCAGGCTTAATTTGCTCTAGGACCCACTTGTTTGTCTTTCTGGTGGTTCAGGCTATCTGTAGAGCTCTCATGCAACACCATATTTCAGATAAATCAATTTTTTCTCCCATCAGCCGTCACTGTCCAACTTTCGTATCCATGCATAGTAACTGGGAATACGAGGATGTGAAGATCTTAGCTTTAGTCTCTAATGACACATCTTTGCTCTGGGGAGAATTCTGTACATACATATATATAGTGATACACTTTTTTTTTTAAAGATTTTACTGGGGAAGGGGAACAGGATTTTATTGGGGAACAGTGTGTACTTCCAGGCCTTTTTTCCAAGTCAAATTATTGTCCTTTCAATCTTAGTTGCAGATGGCGCAGCTCAGCTCCAGGTCCAGTTGCCATTTATAATTGCAGGGGACACAGCCCACCATCCCTTGCGGGAGTTGAACCAGCAACCTTGTGGTTGAGAGGGCGCATTCCAACCAACTAAGCCATCTGGGAGCTCAGCTACAGCTCAGCTCAAGGCGCCCTGTTCAATCTTAGTTGCAGGGTGCAGAGCCCACCATCCCTTGTGGGACTCGAGGAATTGAACTGGCAACCGTGTGATTGAGAGCCCACTGGCCCATGTGGGATTCGAACTGGCAGCCTTCAGAGTTAGGAGCACGGAGCTTTAACCGCCTGAGCCACTGGGCCTGCCCTACAGTGATGCACTTTTTAATGCGCCTTCTAGTTTCTAGCGTGTCTTTTCAATTTATAGTGTCTCTCAATAAACAGTTTTCCATTTTAGTTCATTTAGTCCTTTATAGTGTGTTCTTTGACAGTCATGCTTAAGAAATCTTCCATGTCCTAATATCACAAAGATACTTTTATATTTCTTATAATATTTTGAAAGTTTTGCTCTTTACATTAAAGTTTTTAATCTGTCTGTCAGTGTAAGAAATTAAAATGTGATGAATCTTTACTTAAAATATACAGTTCACATGTTTGCTTGAATGCCCAGTAAGGCTGTGATGCCAGAAGTTTGGTAAATACTGCCTTAAATAATGAGGTATAGTAGTCCCCCCTTATTTATGGAGGATACGTTCCAAGACCCCCAGTGGGTGCTTGAAACTGCGATAGTATCAAACCATGTGTGTGTGGGTGTGTGTGTGTAAAATTTTCTATACAGATACACCTTTTCACTTCATGGAAGCACTTCCTGGCTTCTCTTTGTCATGTCCAAATTGCCAACATCACTACTCTTGCGCTTTGCGGCCATTCGTAAGTAAAATAAGGGTGACCTGAACACAAGCACTGCGATACCAGAACACTTGCTCTTGACAAACGAGGCAGCCTCTGTGACTAACAGGCGGTAGTGTATACAGTGTAGATATACCGGACAAAGGGATGATTCATGGCCCAGGCAGGACGGAGCGGGGCGGCATGAGATTTCATCATACTACACAGAACGGTGCACAATTTAGAACTTATGAATTGTTTATTTCTGGAATTTTCCGTTTATTTTCAAACTGCGGTTGACCTTGGGTAACTGAAACTGCGGAAGGTAGAACTACAGGTAAGGGGGACTACTGTAATTGGCCGTAGTGGAAAACCCCCCCAGCATTCATGGTGTCTTGCATTAAATGATGGCTATTTTAAGAGATTTGTGTAAAAAAAGGTTTTTTTCACAACCTTGGCCCCATTTGTGGGTGATGTCTGCCATTTTATTAATATTTAAGTTCCAGATCACTGATTTCTGGCTGAACTGGTCTGAATACCTGAGTATAACTACATGATAAGAAAATCTCAAAAATCAAGGCATTAACTGATCATAGCACAATGGAACGGAAAAATACCCAGCTTGTCTGTTTTAATGTTATAATCTTTTGATACATAAGATGTATAAGATAGATGTTTAAGATGTATAAGCAGAATACTTAAAGCCTGTGATGACTGTAGGCCTTATGTTGAGTCTGCAGTGTTGTGACCTTTTTAGTTCTTTAATGAGGACTTTGTTTGTCCATCAGTATTAACACCACCTGCTATGTACGGCACCTTCATTCTCTGCTGTCCACGTTTGGTATCCTAGGAAGTAAAACCAGTCTTTTTATATAAGCAATTTATACAGAGAGGTAGACATTCATGTGAAGAGAAAATAGATAGGCTTTTATTATCAGAGGGCAGCTAATGTGCGTGTTTGCATCAGCATTAACTTGAAGATGACATCTACAGTAAAATATTATAACCTAAGAAGATAAAGCATGTCCTTTTGGAAATACTAATACTTTTGTTTGTTATGGAACATAATTATCCTTAAATCAGTAAGCACCTGCCCCAGAAATTTCAAAATAGGTGTTTTAATTTGAATTGGGTTATTGAATGGGATACAAAACTTGTCTTTTTTAACAGAAACATAAACAGTTTTATCTTGTAAAAGTTTTTTTCTTTAGAAAAAGAACCTGCTTTCCCATGAGATGCTGCTAAATGGAATTCTGAATGTCTCTGAAAATCTTTCTTTGAAAACACAGTATTGACATGTCTAATTTAATAAAATGTAAAAGCCAATAGTAAATACTACTTGGTTTGCCCTTTGGCATACAATCCATAAAACTGAAAAACAGGTGACCTAACTAGTGCCTAGTTTTTGGTGTTTGATTTTAGAGGACCACTGAAACCATGTAAAGGCAGACATCATTTAAAAATTTCTTGTAATATTAGTGCAGCACAGTTACAGGGAGGGTTTATGATCCATTTATGATCCAATACTAATAATGTCAGCTGTGCTGGGATCAGCTGAGAGCCCAATGAAATAATGCAAGTAGAGAACAAATTTAAAGTCACACAACAGCCCAGTGTGTGTACTTTACCCCCTTTGGGAAAAGTGAAACTTATAGCACAGCTGTCTTCTGTCACCTAGAAACCTCAAGAGTAACCTCTGACAGGACT
Organism: Rhinolophus sinicus; assembly: GCF_036562045.2. Lineage (NCBI taxonomy): Eukaryota > Metazoa > Chordata > Mammalia > Chiroptera > Rhinolophidae > Rhinolophus > Rhinolophus sinicus. Next base: position 26,811,592 of record NC_133753.1, on the reverse strand, counting down.
TAAGCATTTAAACCACGTAATGTAAAATAAATGGGAACCTTTTGTAGTTTGCGTAGAAAGTACAAGTGTTAATCACCTGATTCTGGTTTCTATGAAATGGTCACTTGAAATTTTTTGGTTTTCAGTCTTTTCAACGTTAATGTTTTAAAAAAAGAAATTCTGTGCTTACTATATTCCTACACATTTTAGTGTGTTTTTTGGCACTTAATTATCTACTACTCTTAGCAGTATAATTGTAGGGAGAGAGTTTATTTAGATCTGTTTTAAGCATTGATGATCTTTGACTCTTTTGTAAGGGCAAATACAATAGGCCATTCAATATTAGGTAGTCTTTTTTATTTTTTCCCAAGTTGAGGGGCCATTAACATTTCCATTGTGGGTGGCGGAATGGCTCAGTTGGTTAGAGCAGGAGCTCTCAACAACAAGGTTGCCAGTTCAATTCCCCTGTGGGACTGTGGGCTGGGCCCCTTGCAACTAAGATTGAAAACGGCACCTGGACTTGGAGCTGAGCTGCACCCTCCACAACTAGATTGAAGGACAATGCCTTGGAGCTGATGGGCCCTGGAGAAACACACTGTTCCCCAATATTCCCCAATAAAATTTAAAAAAAAAATTTCCATTGTATTTGCTGCCACTGTAATAATGGTGAAGTTGTTTTCTTTCCATTTACTTAAATTAATGTAATCAGTCATTTAAATGTTAATATGGGCTATGGTGAATAATGATGGAACTCTGACTCATTTTTTCATTGACACTTTATATTTGAAAATGGAATTGGTATCTTGGTATGTAGTAAACCATAGGCATAAAAGACCATGCTTAATTTGTCATGAAGATGTTATTAAGATGGGTGATCTTGGCTAAGTCACTCAAAGATCGTAGGTCTCAATTTCCTGTCTGAACATAAAGGTGTTGAATTAAATGATCTAAAAGAATTCTAATTGTTATGTAAACATATCATATGGAAACCAGCATCATGAAGAACTTTTATAAATACTCTAAGCAGCATATGTGTTCATGTTTGTGTTTACTTTGAAATTTTTGTTAGTGTGTGTGTGTGTGTGTGTGTGTGTGTGTGTGTGTGTCTGTATTTTCTGCTTGGGAAAGGTTATTCAGGGAATTTTTTTTACAATGAATGTTAGATTTATTAAAGCTGTAAATTAAACAACTTAGAATTTTAAACTCAACTCTACAAATTGAACAAATTTTAACCATTTTTAAGATGCTTGGTTTTTTAAAATATGGCTTAAGATCCTTTTAATTTAAATTGCATTTATAAATTTAGTATTCATTTTTAAGTACTTAAATTATCTGACAGATGTTTCTAAGTACTTCACTCTTCTAAACCTGATATTGATGGATTTTGTAAAATTTTAAATACGTTTTTCAGCTTAAAATCATTAGCCTGAATCAGTTATTCAGTGACATTTTAAATTGGAATCACAGTTTTATTTTTTTACATACACTAATATGAAGGGCTTCTTAATCCAAGTATTTAAAAATACCAAATATATACCTATTCTCATATCCAACCCAAAAGTATTAAACTGTGGGCTTGAGTTACTTTTTTAACCCTCTGCCAATTCCAAACCACATGCTTTCCTTCTCTCTCTCCTTCCCAAATAACTTCTTTTTAAAAAACTTATCTGTGTTCTAAACCTGCGTAGTTCACCAGGACCTTTTCAGTTTCACCATCGCAAGCAATTTGAGGTTACCTTTCCAAGCAAATTTGGAGCTGTGTTCTCGGATAACTGAAGTTGAATCTTATGAAAACATTTGGAATCTAGAGCTGCAGACTTCCAGAGTAATTCTTTTTCTCGTGAGCGTGGGCATAAGTTGAGCCTAGTTTTATAGTCTTTGTCAGCAGTGACTCAGGCCAGGCCTTCCAAATCCAAGTTGGGTCGTCTCTAAGCCTGCCACCCCTGGACTCAAGTCCATATCACTGAACCCTCAAATATGATGGGTCTGCAGTCCCTGCACCCAGGATGCTTCTGACATATTGCAGTTAATCTATTTATTACCTGATTCCGTTCTGTGTTTTTCTTTTTTTTTTGGTCTATAATTTTTAACTATTTTAAGTGCTTAAGTATATTTTAAAATAAAACATACTTGGATTTTGCCTATCTCCCATGTCTTAATCTGCTTTTGCAGTCACAGTTCTAAGGTTATTCTCATGACAGTTTTAACTTGTAATTTTCTAGAACACAGAGCACGTTATATCCTAAAAGTTACAGAGAGCACATAAACAGGGATTATATATATTTGGATCACAACCCTGTTTTATTCACATATTATGTAATGTGATATCTTAACTCTCCAATTGTATTATGAGCTTTTTGGCATGGACTTTATGCCAGCGTTGTCCAATGGAAATGTAATGTGAGCCATATATGTAATTTAAATTTTTCTAGTAGCTACATTAAAAATAAGTAAAAAGAAACACTTGACATTTTATTGTTTTACTTAGCAGTACTATAAATGTTATTTCAACATGTAATTAATGTAAAAATTATTGAGATCTTTTACATTCTTTTTCATAGTGAGTCTTCAAAATCCAGTGTTATTTTACTTACAGTGCACAACTCAGGTCAGACTAACCACATTTCAAGTGCTCAATAGCCTCATATATCTAGAGGCTACTGTATTGGGCAGTGCTGTCTTATACTTTTGCAACTTAGTGCTGTAACATAATTGTTACTTTATGTGTGACTGTATGTTTATTCTAGTTACAGATTAATTGAATGAAATACAAAATATTTAAAAATGCTGCCTTTTATTTTCTTTCTCTTTAAGGCCCTTCCTTCTTCCATGATTATAGTAGCAGTTTATTGTCCAGTGATAGCTGCTGTTTTCATTGTTCTGAAAATGATCAACTATCGACTTCACAGAGCACTTGATGCTGGAGAAGTTGTAGATAGGAATGCAAATGAGTTCACAGATCAGCGAGCCAAAGCTGAGCAAGGCAACTGTTCTACTAGGAGAAAAGACAGCAACGGACCGAGGTATGGAAACCCATGTCACTCAGTTTGTAATGATGTCGATCATGCATGTGTACAGTGATGTGATTATTGTGTCGTGCCTGTTCTGTTTGTTTAGTTTTAAAGCAGTGAAAGGTCTTAGCCCTGTAGATACAATGACAAGTATAGATTGTCACATTAGACCACAGCAAAGCTACCTGGCATATCTGGGGGGATTAAATCAATATTCTTGGCCTTACTACTAAATAACATGTTGGAACAATCATAGTTATAATTGTATAATAATTATTCACACCAGAGACCAAAACCAATGAGTAGGCAGAGGTCAGGGATGCTGCTGTGCAAGGAATGGCACCCCACAGTCAAGAATTACGTGGGCCACAATGTCAGTAGTGCTGAGGTCAAGGAACTCTGCTCCAGATAATGGTGTTTGTTTTGGGTTTGGAGCTGGAAAGAGAACTTCAATGCCTATTTGTTGAAAGGCAGTAATGGTGTCTTAGACTGTGAGCTTTAGAGTTGTACAGACTCGGGGTTCAAATCTTGTCTCACCTACAGTCAGGTGTGTGGGGAAAAAGAACAGATGTGATAACACATTACAGAGCACTGAGTAGTATTTTTATCCTCCCTTCTCACCTGAACTCTATACCAGTGACTCAGTGTGGTTTACTGAGTCACTGTCTTACATAAACATGTCCCAGTTTATGTTGCTTATTCCTCTGAAACGTTCGGCAGGTTTTTACACCTTTTGCTTTTTAGTTTTTCATCTGTAAAACAAGGATAGTAGTATTAGTATCATAGGTTTTAAGGGAATATTTCATGAGAAAATGCAAATAAAGTACGTATTCCTATGACTGTAATGTAATAAGTACTAAGTAAATACTGGTCTTTATTTCTTATTAATAATTTTACGTTCAGACTGGAATCATTTGGGCTTGCTGTCAGAAGTAATACATAAACCTAGGCAAGATGATCTGTCATCTGATGAATGGATAAACAAAATGTGTTCTGTCTATTCAATGGAATATTATTGGGCCATAAATAGGTATAAAGTACGGACACATGCTACAACATGGGTGAACCTTGAAAACATTAGGCTAAGTGAAAGAAGCCAGTCAGAAATGACCACATATTATGATTCAGTTTATATGAAACATCCAGAATAGGCAAATCTATAGAGACAAAAAGTAGATTAGTGGCTACTTGGGGTTGGGGTGGGGATGGGAATGCCGGGGGTGGGCTGGGTAGTAATAGCTAAAGGGGCTTGTTTTTGAGGTGATAAAAATGTTCTAAAATTAACTGTGGTGATGGTTGTACACCTTTGTGACTGTACTAAAGACTGTTGAATTGCACAGTCTAAATGGATGGTATATGAATTATATATCAGTAGAGCTGATGTGTACAAACTAGGCAAGATGAGGGCTCTCTTTCCTTTTTCTTGTTGAATATTTTATTCCATAACCTTTACCTTGCTCTCCATCGTCTGATTTCCATGGAATCTGATTGGGAGAATGTATCCCAATGGAGAGAGCAGTGATGTTGCTGGTTATTACTCATCACTGATTCAGTGTGGTGATGGCTGTCTTCATATACGCCCTTAAGATTTTGCCAAATTAGAAAAATATTTCTCATTCTGGCCTGTATATCTTGTATGAGTTAATACCAAACAACTAAGAAACCCGAGCATGTTCCACTTTTCTCACACATGGACATTTGTATGCTGAATTAGCCATCAGATTTGTGACTGAGTTCCAGTGTTTTATTTTTATAAATGGGTAGCAAATTAGAAAGCTAATTTTCCTTATTGAGTAGTCAGGGGCCTGGAGTTAGGAACCCATTAACAGGGACACGATAGTTATAAGACCATTAATAATAAAAACACACTAGCGTTCAAACAGCTATAGTGATAAATACTTAAATGGAAGGTATCCATACTTGTCAGAAAATTCTTTTTTGCCTATATCTTTTGTGCAGTTGTCAGAATACCCCACCCAAACAGGCTAAGGGAATTTATGGCTCACATTACTGGAAAGTCTGTATGTGAGATGTGTCTTCAAATGTGACAAGACATGGTTTCAGTCACTTCATGGTCCTGCTTCCCTTCACCAGGCTGTGCTCTTTCCTCTTATTGGCTTCTTAGACAGGCTCTCCCCTTGTGGTTGTGAAATGGCTGCCGCAGCTACAGGCCTTAAGTCTTCTCAGCATTATAGAGAAATTTCTTCTCTCAACAATAGAACACTCCTGGCCAGATTCATGTTAGCCTGAGTTCAGTCATGTGCTTGTTCTAGAACTAAGCTCTGCGACCAAGAGAATGGGACATGCTGATTGACTTTGGCCAGTAGAGCTCTCCCCTAAACTTGAGGATGGGTCAGCTTCACCCAAAACCATATGAGAGTTTGGATGGGGCGGTTTACCAGAAGAATTTTGGGTTGTTTTTTGTTTGTTTGTTTGTTTGTTTTTTTGTTAACCAGGAGATTGAATTAGATCCTGGATGGCAAGATAGTTCACATCTACTATAATACCTAGCATATATACTAGAGCTTTTGTCCTTGATAATAATAGCTAAAAAATTTATTGAGTACTTACTTTGTATATACCAGATAGAACGAGTAAAAGACTTTGGGCAAAAAAAAGGATTATGATAACTTTTAGGTCTAAGTTCTAAAAGTTGTGTTACTAAGGAACTTTATTTTAAAACTTTGTAAGTTTTTTTGAAATTTGGTGTGATTTTTTTCTTCCTTATTTTGGGGATCCATTTATCTTTAAGTACTGTATGTGGACTTCCTCAGTTCTTTGAACCTAGTACTTTCCTCTTTTGTCTAATGCCTGTTGTTACTATGGAGTGAGCATCATTGTCCTTTTTTAACTTAAGCCTTCTGACTCATACACACAGATCTAAAATCTTAGGTTTCCAGTTCTGTAAACGAGTCAGTATCCCCGTTAAATGTTGTTAACTTAAAAAATACAGGTACAAAGAGCTTGACCAGGACGACTGTTCTCTTGCATGTTCATCATTGTGTCATGCAGCCCAGTCCCATGGCTCTTGGAAAGTGGTAATGAGAGCTGGTTACTTTCTGTGTTTACAATGACCGATGTCTCTTTGCTGTTAGGAAACAAAAGCAAATCGTTTCTCTGGTAGAGTGATTTTATGGCACATATCATAAAATGCATGCTATATTTAGTATGCTAGCATTGTAATTAAGGTCATTTTCTAACATTGGGTGTACACAGTTTGGGAGAGTGTTTTGATTAAATATTTTCAAGTAGTGATGTGCTTATAAAATAGTTATAGTTAGACTTACAAATCAAGAATGATCATTTTTTTGGTTATTCACTCTATTAAAAATTAGAACCTCTTAGTTTTTTTTTTTTTGTTTTTTTTTTTTTTTTAAGATAAAAAGAAACCTGTTGATGGCAGAATAATGGCAGGTACTCTCTCTCGTTTTTTCCCACAGTGATCCTGGTGGAGGGATTGAAATGTCTGAGTTCATTCGAGAGGCCACACCACCAGTTGGTTGTAGTTCAAGAAATTCTTATGCTGGCCTAGATCCAAGCAATCAGGTAGGAACCTGTGTGATTTTATTTTGCCTTTTCCCCTCCTGTTGATGGTACTCTCAGGAATTCTCCTATCTGTAATAGTTGGTGTTTGGGTTTATCTGGCTGATTATTAGTTTTTAGATTGTTTATTAATAATATCTTTTATTAACATTCTTATTTTTAACTGAGTTTTCACATTAAGTATATTTTTGCTGAGCATGCAGCTTAATAAACAGTTAAAAATATTGCAAAACTCATTTTTTTATTGGTTACATCAAAAGTTTATTAGTAGTTTTAACTTGTTTGTGTATGCTTATTTTTACTTACTTTTTTTATACGGTGTAGTACAGATATCTTAAGTGTACATACAACTCAGTGGATTTTTACATATATATGTATGCATTTAATTATCATCCGGATCAAGAAAGTCCCTCAAGCCCTTCAAAGTCAATATTAGCCTATATTTTGAGCAGATTTCTTACTGTATACTTCAGTTGAATTAATGAAAGGAAAGATTTGATAAAATACGAAGTATTATTTGAATGTTCTTAATTTTATTCTTAGATATTAAATTTGACTGTTTTCTTTTTGAATCCCTTGAAAATAGATTATAGAAAGAGTTACTAAGACTTGTTGACTTAGTAACTGTCATGTGTTTCCTTAATGTATTCATGGAATTTGTAGTATTTGTTTATATCATTTTTATAATAATATAATAAATGATGATTGTGAAGTTTTAGGGAAGTGTTATACATTTTTAATATAAGCACTAAAAGTTCAGTAGATTTTAGTTTTCCGTTTATATGGTTTATGCTAAAAATTCATTTTTCGTGGATGCCTTGGTTTTTAATTCTTTCTAAATGTGTTACAGCAGTCTACAAAGAAGTACTTTTTTGTCTGGACTGAGGAAAGTACATATTGATTCATTAACAATTTGACAGTTGAAGATTTAGGTTGCTCTTTGTGGCATATATTGTTTTGTCCTCCAAACCTTTCCTTTATTTGTCCTGATGAGTCTAAATTTTTTTCAGATAGACTCAACACCTAATTTTGCTTTTGTGTACAACTTGAACATACCATAATGCAATATGAAAAAATGATAATTATTATATGACATAGATTGCTTGAGGTTGGAGGAATCCCACCCTGGGGGCTCCATCAATCCTGAGCATGCAGAGGTATGCAGTGATTCAGTGTCCCAGCACACCTGTAAAATATTCACAGTATGTGCTACAGCAGACAGCTTGTGTGGCTGGCTCAGATGTAAAATGCCTAAAGGGTATCTTTAAATGTTGATAAAAGTGACTGATAACATGTTTGGATAATATGATAACTTTGTTTGATTACCTTGCTAGTGTACATTGATAATGACATAGCATTTTAATTAGTTTTACTTAATTCATGTCATGTTTTCAGATTGGATCTGGTTCCTCTCGTCTTGGAACAGCAGCAACTATTAAAGGTAGACATGATCTAACTTGAAAGTTGACTATGACTTTCCATTTCATTTTTGGTTGTAATAAAGGTAACAGAGTACTGTTTATTCACATGTAGTGAAAAATCATTCTTAAAATTTTTTTGTAGATAAAATCATGTATCTTGTATTACTGGATTTAAATTGTGTCCCCTTTTCATCATCCAAATTTCACAAATGTATTTGACCATTTGAATTACATTGCATAAATTGTAAATTTTAATCTGTAAGAAATTTCCTTCCTTGAAGGAAAATACTTTCATGGGTTTCGATGAGGTTTGTGGAAAACTGAGTAATTTATTGTGAGACCGTTAAATTGGTGCAAATGAGACACTAAAAAAAGGAAAAGTGTTTTTTCTGTACATCTTATATATACCTTTTATTCTGTACATCTATTTTAGATAACTTCATATTATTTTTACCCTATAATTTTTTAGCTTACTAATTTGCCCTGGGAAGGAAATTTATGTTGTCTCACGTTACTACATAATTTCCATTTATTTTTAAAAACGGCTTTTTAAAGAAGTGATTTTATTAGCTAACAATATGAAGCTTTCCATATTATTTGGTTTATAGTGCTATGAAAATAATTATGTGATCTGATAGTCTGTGATACTTCCTATTAGCTCAATGCATCTTCCATTATTATAACCCTGGATAATAATGGAGGGTTGCTTTAGTAGATGTAGTATATAGTAAACCAGTATAGTAGGTAACTGCTATACTCCTTGTTAGCCTTTACTTTTAATATAATGTCTTCACGTATTTCTTTTAACTTTGTAGGAGATACAGACACTGCTAAGACTTCTGATGATATCAGCTTAAGCCTGGGCCAGAGCTCTAGTCTTTGTAAGGAAGGAAGTGAAGAACAAGGTGAGAACATTATACTTCACAGCGACATTGTATGTTGTGGTGACCAGGGTAAGTTTGTAGAATATACTGCTTACATTTTGGCAGAAGTTCATAATAATTTAATACGGTATTTTTAAGAAACATTAAAATAAAATTATTTACTAGGATAACAATAACAGTGTTACAAGTATTTTGATGTTTCTGGAATTCAATTATACATGTTCTGCCAAATTAACACGGAGAGAAAACTTTTATGAGCATATGTTCCAGAGTGAGTATGACACAGGAGATACGAATCTGCTATTTATGTAGTTGGTCAGAGCATCCTGCCTAGCTTAGTGATAACCTGGTATGTAAAACTGTTATTTTCCATCCAATATGAGCTCTAAATGCAACTGCTTCCTATCTTGCCCAACAATATATTTTAACAGAAAATAACTTGCTGTTGGAGTTTCTGAGAAACTGTATGTCTGCCTCCAACATGGTGCCTCCTGTAGCAAATTTTTAACAGAAATACTGGCTTTCAATGATTCTTTTTTCCCTTCCATCCAACTCCATTATAAATGAGTATTTTGGATTTTCTTGTTTTTTTTTTTTTAAGAAGTGCCATATTTTCACATTTGATTTTTAATTTTCAAACATGAATAGATGGGTATGTTATCCCCATTTTCAAGTGGAGATTATCCCATGTTATGTAATCAGTGAGACCGAAAATTATCTCCCTATTCCCAGCCTCTTGTTTTTATTAGCCTAGGGTGATGTTTGGTAGGCAGGCAGGCCGATAAATTCCCTGTACTTATTTATGAAAATACAAATAGAGCACTAAATTATGACATTTTTCCATTAATTTAATATTTTACCCAAGTCCAATTCTTACAAGTATTTTTTGTTACTGATACTTGGAATTTTAAGTTGATCACTGTAACTGCCTTTTTTGAATTGTAGTACCCCACCATTGTTTATTTGCTTTTGTGGACTACCCCTGCCAACCGGTCCCTCTCCACTAAAAAAATAGTCCTAAACATACTGTATGATACGGAAACTATTTTCTTATAAAAAGTAAAGGTGAATGATCAGTTTGAGAATTATAGTATCCTTTTCTGTAACTTGTAATTATCAAAATGTCTCAAAAAATAGGTAATGATCTTACACGGGCTAATACCATTATGTTTAGGGTTTCCAGATATATTGTATATCTGGAAAGTACCATGTACAGGTAAGAATTTTGTAGTGTGGCAGGTTAGGAATTATATACACACAAACCTACCCTGGCAGATACATGTTGACATAGAGACTTATGTCTAACATCCATTGAGTGCACGCTACGGTGTAGGTTAGAGGTCAGCGCACTTTTTCTATAAATGGTCAGTAGCTTTGTAGGCCATATGATCTCTCTTGCAACTACGCACTCAGCTCTGCTATTGTAGAAAGAGACCATAAATAACACATACATGAGTGGGCATGGCTGTGTTACACTAAAACTTTATTTACAGAAACAGCCAGATGGTCGATTTGGCTCCATGGGCCTTAGTTTGTCAAGCCTGGTTTAGGTCTTCTTTTAAGCATTTTATACACATTCACCCAGTTAATCTTTGCTGTAAACATTTGATGTTAATACTATTATTATTCTCACTTTGCAGATGAACGTATGGCTTAGAGAGAAGTTATAAGAAACTTGCCCAAAGTCACATAGCTACAAAGTAGCAGTCCTATAACTGAAATCTAGTTTTGAATTATGCCTTTAATGCTGCACTATGCTACCTTCATATAGTTTTACAATTTGCTTTTATCAGGTAACATTTTTCCTCATAGTTAACATTTAACAGATAGTATTTAGTACTCATTATGTGCTAAACACCTTTCAAGTACTGGAAATAAATCAGTGAACAGATACAAATTTCTATCCTTATGTGGCTTCCATTCTATTATGGAATTATACCAGTATATATCAAATCTGTATCTGGTAATAAACAGGATAAGGAGTGGTGGGGCTGGGGAATTGTAAGTTTAAAAGAGTGGTCGAGGGAAAGCCTTGCTGAGAGCAAAGATCTAAAGGAGGTGAAGGAATAAGCTATTGGGATATTGGGGGGTTTGGGGGCTCCCTCCAGGCAGAGATAACAGCATGGGCAAAAGTTCTAAACTAGGAACAGGCCTGTCAGGTTTGAGAAGTAGTGTGGCTGGTGTGGAGTAAATGAGGAGACAAATGGTATAGTTTTGTAAGCCATTTTAAAGATTTTGGTTTTAATTTCCAGTGAGATGAGGAACTGCTGAAGATTTTGAGCAGAAGAGTGTCATGAACTTTAGTAGAATCACTTGACTCCTATGTTGAGAATATATTAAAAGGCGCAAAGCTGAAGCAGGGAGCTCAGTGAGCAGACTATCGCAGTAATCCAGGGTACAGATTAGGGTAGTGTGAAGTAGTCTGACTGTGTGTAGAAGATGCTGAGAGGATATGTTGATGTTGATGGATTTGGATATGTCGTGTGAGAAACAATAGTCATGGATGACTTAAGGTTTTTGGGTTAAACAGTGAGGAAGATGAAATCCCTGTTAACTGAAAGGGGGAAGACTGAGAAGCAGCAGGTTTAGGGTGAGGGAGAGCAGGGAGGAGGAGGGTAGGAGAGGGAGTTCCGTTTGCGGCATGTGAGGTACAAGATGCTGTTACACCTCGAAGCAGGAATGATTAGTAGAAATTAGGTCTGGATTTCAGGTAAGAAGTTTGGGTAGAGGTTCTAAATTTAGGAGTTTTCAGTGTATAAATACCGGGGGGGAAAAATTCAGTCACGTTAGCTGTGAGGTTGTGTTATTAAGTTAATAAACTAACAGGGCGAGCCTACATGGTTCGCCCGCTAGGAGTTTAGATGGCCTGAATCCCTGATCCAAAGCTGTGTTATCTTGGCTGTGGTTTGGCACCACCTAGTGGCAATTGTTCATTTGGGCTTAAATGTCAGTTGGAGCTCTTCTGGTTCTCTGGCTGGTTTGGATTTATATGACAGTGACCTTTAGTTAGTTGGTTAGCAGTTAATTGATTAGCTGGCATTGGTTTTATCAACATGATTCAGGATAATTGGGAGAAAACTGAGCTCGTGGGGCTGTGTGCTCCCCTTTTCCACTTCTAAGAAGTGATATCTACAGTTCCCTTTTCCAGACTGACTTGTGTCTTCCCTACTCAAGATCAGAACTTTAGCCCATCCCTATATGAGTACTGGGGCTTGGTAGGAGATGTAGGGAACTAGTTATAAGTATTTCTGAACTTTAGTTATCATGGGGCCAGAAAAATGGATGAGTTTTCTACACAAAAGAGAATGTAGATGGAAAAATGAAAAGTTCCAAGGATTGAGGTCTGAGCCACTCCAGTTTAATAAAATAAGTCCAGGAGACTGAGTGTAACAACTGGTGAGGCAGAAGGAAAACCAAGAGGGTGGTAGCCGGTGTTTGAAAGAGAGTGATCACGATCAGTTTTGTCAACTGTTGCTGGTCTGTCAAGAGATAGGAGACTGAGACTTGACCACTGGAGTAAACAGTGTAGAGGTTGGTTGTGACTTTGATAAGTATCTTACTGGAGTGGGATTAGAATACGTAGAAGACAGAGTTAGAGGAGAATTGAAAGTGAGTATAGACTATTCTTTTGGTGAATTTATGTAAAGGGGATCAGAGATGTAAGGTGAGAGTAGGGAAAATGGGGATAAAGGAGAGATTTGGACTTTGTAAGAATATGTAGGAGAAATAACAGCTTGTTTTTTATCATTGTTAGGGATGATCCAGAAGAGGAGGAAAATATGATTTTTGTTTATAAAAGTAATATATGTTAATTTTAGAAAATACAGTTAAGTATGAAGAAGAAAATAATTCATACTTCTGCCACTGAGAAAACTGTTCTTAGTATGTTTTTGATGTATCACTTTTGAAACATTCTTTCATTGTGATATAATTCACATATCATAAAATTCACCCTTCTAAAGTGTACAATTCAGTGATTTTTAGTATATTCACAAGGTTATGCACCCATCACCACTGTCCGTTTCCAGAACATTTTCATTACCCCAAAAACAAACTCAGACCCGTTATATTCCCCATTTCTTTATTCACCCAGCCCCTTCTATATAAATGGAATTATATAATATGTGGCTTTTTGTGTCTGGCTTCTTTCACTTGGCATGTTGTTGCGTGTATTAGGACTTTATTCCTTTTATGGCTAAATATAGTGTATTACTTTTAACATTCCTACAAACATATGCACATATACTCTAGTATTCTTTTTAACTCTTACAGGTTGGAATACTTTTTATATAGTGCCATCTTTTTCACTTAAGTATTTTCTCATATTATTACATAATCTTTGAAAACATTTTTAGAGCCTGCCTGATGTTATTAAGACATCATAATTTATTCACCGTTTTTTTATTGGAGATTTTTATACTCTGTGTTTTAAGAAGTTTTATAACAACCTGAGAAGAACTTTTTTTTATAAAACCTTATATACATATCTGATTTTATCCTTCAACAGCAATTTCTAGAAATAGAATACTGATTGTGGTGACTATACTTTTGAACGGCTTTTGGCCATGTTGCCAGATTGCTTTACAGAAGGTTAACCAGTTTGCACCACTGTGAGCAGTATGTGAACATGCCTTTCTTATCTTCAACACCACTAGTAAATCACTGGAAAAAAATTAAATTATATGAAAAATAGTATCTTTCTGTGTTGATTTGAGCTTTCCTTTGACTACATTATACATTCCTACCAGTAAGAAAAATGTCTAAGAGAGCATATTAAACATTTCCTAAAACCACTTGAAGTTAAACTTTTTATGATGGTACACTTATTTAGCAACATTGAAAAAAGTGTGCATGTATTAAAGTAAGTTTGGCTGTGTTTTTTAAAATAAAAAATTTAAATTTCTGTTTTATTAATGTCTTAGAAGGGAGTTGGTTTTGATCATTAGCATTTTTTAAAAATGTGTTTTGCGTATTAAAATTAGTGATTTTTCAGCTACTTGTTCAGTTAAGTTTTTAATTCTATAAAATTCATAACCTTGAAATGTGAATATCACACCAGTCTGTAGTTGCTTATTAGAGAGATATTGAGAGTTTTTAGAAATACTATAAAAAAGTAAATACAGTACTAACTTTTAAATTTTGGAATTTAGAGAATATAAGAACCCAAGCATAGTGACAGCTGTTTTGGACAAATAATAAAGAACATAGATTTTACTTATCTTGAAGACTTTAAAACATAAGATAAAGCCTAACAGGTCATTTGTAAATCACAATTTATATGGTACATTCTAGAGACTGTGTCTCTTAAGTTTTTAATTATTTAGATCTAATCTAGATTTAGATTTTTTTTAAAGTATATAAACATTTCTAATTGATTCTTATATGTTAATCTTAGTGCGAAATGTATGCTTTTGTTGAGATTCCACTGGGAAGAGTCTGACTTAACTACAGAATCTATTATTGTATTTTTTCCATGCAGTTATGACAAATAAGGATAATTTTGCTTTTTATTGAACTAACAGCAGATTCAACCATCCTTGCCCGTCAAAAAGTGTATAAAAATTAGCTGTTGTGTTGTTTGGTTGTCAAGCTATATTTCAAGATAAATTACAATGTAGGTAGGTAGGTAGATGGATTTATTTATATCTACAGACATAGTATATATGGTAACTCAAGTCACCAATCACTGCCCTAAATGGAGGGTTAAAGATATAATCTTACAGATAGATAGAAGGGGATATGTATTTTTTTCACGAGGCATTTTGTAATTGTATCAACAATGAAACAAGAAAATGCAGTATTTTGCCTCATAATTATTGTTTTAATCTTTTCAGTCATTATGAACATCAGACTATCTTATATCATTATGTCATACCTTGTTTAGGCATTGGTCAGCCTTTTGAAATTTTTCTTTTCCTGTTTCGGATGACTCTAGGTTTTTGTTGATTTGTAAAATAATCCTTAGTTTTTCAAAAAGATTTTTGTATTGTGCTAGTGAGGTAAAATAATGATAGTGACCATTAATTTGTCAGGCACTACGCTAAACAATGTGTGCTATAACTCAGTTATTCCATGGTACTACTCAGTACTGCACTGACACTGCATTTTACACAGAAGAAAACAGGCTTAGAAAGATAACCCAAGGTTACCCCGATAGTAAGTTAGAGAGAGAACTCACATAAAAGTCCAGGTCCATTTTAAATATAATTCTTTGTTGCTTCTTGATCTATTGCTAGTCTACAGAACCTTTTCTGAGGCTATTAGTTCATTCTAATCAGTAGAATGCTTTCTTTGTGCAGCTGTGAAATAGAAACCAGCTCTTTGGAATGACTAGCCAACTGTTATTCAGTGAACTACTTGAGAAATTGTTTGTACTTAATTTACTCTATGCCGCGAATTCTTTCCATTGTTAAACGGTAAAAACAAAACAAAAATAAAACAGTAAAAAAGCAGATCAGAGATTTGTGTTAACATTTCCAAATGTGTGTTTGAAACAGATTTGGCAACTGATCGGAAGCTCTTCCGTCTGGTCTCCAATGATTCCTTCATCTCCATTCAGCCTTCCTTATCCTCTTGTGGACAGGACGTACCACGGGACTGTAATGACAAAGTGAGCCTGCCAAGTCACAGCCACCACCACCATGTCGATCAGTCTCTGTCCAGCACCTGTGACACAGAAGTAGCTTCTCTTGTTCCTTTACATTCACATTCTTACAGGAAAGATCACCGGCCGCGAGGTGTACCGCGGACTTCTAGCTCTGCTGTGGCATTTCCAGATACTTCCCTGAATGACTTCCCTCTGTATCAGCAAAGACGTGGGTTAGATCCAGTTAGTGAGTTAGAATCTTCCAAGCCGCATTCTGGATCCAAAGAATCCTTGGTGGAAAACTCTTGTTTATCTGGGGAATTCCAGCTTATTGGTGAGCTGAAAAACAGCAATTCTCAGCCACCTACAAAAAGTGGGAAGAGCAAACCTTTGAAAGCAGACAAAAGCGTGGACAGCTTGAGGAGCCTGAGCACACGGAGCAGTGGGTCAACAGAGAGCTATTGCAGTGGGACGGACCGGGATACAAACAGTACTGTCAGCAGCTACAGGAGTGAACAGACCAGCTCCACTCACATCGAGAGCATCTTGTCAGAGCATGAGGAGTCTCCTAGGGTGGGAAAGAAAAGCGGTAGGAAAAAAGAGTGCTGTGTCGACCCAGAGGACAAAAGTAGCTGCACTAGTGACAGAAGGACTAGTAGTGAAAAGACTGCCTTGGAAGTGAGTACAAATAGTGGGGTTCAGGAGGCTAAGGATTCTAATACCTCCGATGACGTGCACAATCAGAGAGGTCTCAGCACCTCTGCATCTGAAGAAGCCAATAAAAATCCCCATGCAAATGAATTTACTTCACAGGGGAATGGGCCACTTGGGCAAACTGCTGAAAACAAAGAGGGGCAGAGTGATAAGCCCGCTGTTCCAGTGGACTCAGAAGTTGGGAAAGACATTGGTGGGAAGCTAAAGGAAGGGGACGTACGACCCAAATCCTCTAGCTTAATCCACCGGACAGCCTCTGCCCATAAGTCAGGCAGGAGGCGGACGGGGAAAAAACGGGCCAGCAGTTTCGATTCCAGTCGGCATAGGGACTATGTTTCCTTTCGAGGTGTTTCAGGTACCAAGCCGCACAGCGCTATATTCTGTCATGATGAAGACTCTAGTGACCAAAGTGACTTGAGCAGAGCATCAAGTGTTCAGTCTGCTCACCAGTTCAGCAGTGATAGCTCTTCTAGCACCACTTCTCATTCGTGTCAGTCTCCTGAGGGCCGATACAGTGCTCTGAAGACCAAACATGTCCCTAAAGAGAGGGGCACTGACTCTGAGCACACACACAAATCTCATTTGGGTCATGAAGGAACTGGCAAAAAACGGACAACACGTCGGACTTCCAGCACAAATAGTGCCAAGACTCGAGCGCGAGTCCTGAGCCTGGACAGTGGCACAGTAGCGTGTTTGAATGACTCCAACAGGCTCACGGCACCTGAAAGTATAAAACCCTTAACTACTTCAAAATCAGATCTCGAGGCCAAAGAGGGAGAGGTGCTAGATGAGCTGTCTTTATTGGGACGGGCTTCCCAGCTAGAGACAGTCACTCGATCTAGGAATAGCTTGCCAAGCCAGGTTGTGTTTCCTGAAGGTGAAGAAGAACAAGACGCAGTCAGTGGAGGTGAGTAAATTACAGGAAGAGATTTCCCCCGAGTCACTGCAGTTATTGCTACTACTGATTATAGAGTACTACTCACTAAACTATGCCTTGGGTTAATATCCCCCCTTCCGCTATGTTATTAAAATAGACTTTCTTCCACGAAGGAGATGGTTGTCTTGGAGTATTTTGTATGAACACCAAGGAAATATTTTTTCACTTGTACTCTTTGAGTATATCAGTTTGTTCTTGATGGCATTCACTTGTTTCTAAGCCAGTTGCCACCTGTTAATATTTTACCAGGAATAACAAAAATTGGTCCTCTTTATTCCTTGTACAGCAATAGCAACAACAAAATGTAGAATTTTATTAGGGCACCAAACCATGTTTAGTCAAATCTTACATACTGTGTGGCACAGTATTTTCAGAGTGAGATCACTCAACCTGTTACATAAGATTTTCCCAAATATTACGTTAGCTCAGACTATGTACTTTGAAAACTCTTTTATGTCTGTCGCTTTGGTTTTATTTTTTGCTCACTTAGGTTTTAGGCATTAACAACTTTTTTTTCTGTAACTACACACTTTCCTTAAGATTTATTAAATCGATGTTTATATATAGTTTAGTATCCATCAATGGTTATACAATGCTCCTGTGATAATAGTGATGGTGCTTTGGTTAAAATAATAACTTGTTTATTTCAGGTTTATGGGAAATTGTCCAAAATTTGATAGGTGATCTTATACTATCAGTATGTTTGGCCATTATATTTATTTCAGAGTTGTTTCTTGCTATTTCCTCCTGCTCAGAATAGTTTGTTTATTCTGTTCTGGTTATTATGGAATCTGGTTCTTAAATAGAAGAAGAAGGAAGTTTTCTGTTGCCAGCACTGTAACTTTTTTATCTTCCATCTCCATTCCCTTTATTCAAGCTTATATTTTTAGTTTTAAAGCTTTCAGTCTGTTGGTATAATAACATTCAGTCTCTTATTAAAATGTAAGCTGAATTTTTTTGTTTACACATTCTGAAACACACGGAACATACTTTTTCTTTCAAAGAATTGTAATTTCAGAAGTCCATATTGTGGTAAATATTCTCATTGTCTTTCGGTATAGTTTCTAACAAAGAATAATTTTTAATGAGAATGTAAAAGAATGATCTTTAGTATTTAGTACCTAAGAAAGAAAATAGTCTATCACACTTAAATATTGAGAACTAATTATATCTTAAGCGGTTATAACCATTTGGTGACAATATAATATATACTTTTGAGTCTTTTACATGAATATCATTCTGTTTTTTATAAGCTCTGAAATGCTTTCAGTGATTTCTCACACAAATCATATCAATATGTTCATGACATGTAATAAACCACTGGGTTTTAAAATACAGCTTAATTTTTAAAGTTGTCAGTAAAATAAAATTTAAGAGTGTACATGCTATGATAGAAAAATATTGCTGTTCTACATATTGTTGAAATGTAAATACTAAAAAATTTTGTACAAGAGCTGTAGTAAGTTCTTATGTCTTTGTATTTTTAAAATGTCATTTCCTTTTCACAGGAAATGTGAAGTGTTCAGTTTTTTAGGAAAAGTTATAGGGAAGGTCTTAATTACTTTTCGGTGCAGATCTTTGACTAATAAGAGCTCTATTTTTCCAGATTCCAGCTATTGTTTTATTTGTGTTCTTTTTAAAAAACAAACACATAAATCACTGATTGTTAATAAAAAGCAAATACTGAACTAAACATTTCCATGTATTTTGATAGACTAAATGTAATAGTCTGTGGGCTGTTAAACATTTTTTGCTAAAGGAAGGCATTGTAGGGGTTGTTTTTATTTGAGCTTCATTGTGTTTAGAATAAAAATACAAGGAAAACTAAACTGCTTAACTGTGTTGAGGATTTATATTTGGTGGTTTTGATCATATTTTATTATGGGTTCGTTTGGGCTTTTTGGAAAATTAGAGGTAGTGGGAGGGGATGTTTTGATTCTTACTATTTAAAAATTACATAGCATCTCAGATACTTGGTAAAAATTTGTTTTAGCCTTATTGTTAACAGTCCTTTTTGGCAATTTAGGGGAAGGTTTTCTGGGCTATCTAGTCTGCTTTACATACTATACTTCTGAAATGTGTCAGCAAAACCGAGGGTACTGCTTGACCATTCATATGCCTATACGTAAACCATAAATACATTTTATCCAAATAAATTGGGAGGTTTTGATGAGTTCTCCATCGGTTTCTTTTTGTTTTATTTTTAAGCTGAGTGGTGTTGCTACTGTGGAAGGATTGAATTTAGGAAGTATACTTTATTAAAGTGCTAATATAAAATACTCTAAAATAGGAGTTAATGTAACAGTGACATGGAGTCATACACCCTTGTTTGTATATGGGCTCAGCTGTAGTCATGGCTCTAGGAAAATTACTTACCTTCTTTAAGCCTCAGCTTCCTAGTGTTTCTTCATTGTGTTAACAGTATCTATCTCATAGGGTCGTTGTGAGGATTAAAGGAGTTAGTAAATGTAAAATGCTTAGAACAGTGTCTGGCACATAGAAAATCTTAATAGTGCTGCTGTTTCTATTATATAGGGCAGTTTATTATGCTACTCAAATGTGTCCTGTTCATAAAGTAGAGGAAAACGATGAAATATAATTAGAGATATTCTAATTGTGCCATTATGAAACTCAACAATAGTAAAAATAAAAATAATATCAGAATTCCTAATTTTTTACATAATACCAACAAAAAACTTCTATAACATCTAATCTAGTAATATGAATTTTAATATTATTTAGGTAGCAATATGTCATGTAACTTCTCTTTTAATAGTCGCATAACCAGTAACTTTTCATAGAACTTCTCACCATTAATGAAGTACTTTGGTTAAAATTGGATTTAATCAATAATGTTCTGCAATAGCGTAGACAGGAAAAAAGTTTTAGATTGAAACTAAGGCATTTTCTATTGTTGATCTCTTATTTTGCATGTTTTTTTGTAATTGTAAAGTGTATCTTTAATAGTTTGACATCTTTTAAGAATAAAAAGGCACAGACAAGTTAAGTATGATAGAAAAGTGCTGTTCTTCTGGCCTGCATTACTTTGAAATAATTTTTCGTTTGGGTTATATAAATTTACTTACTGCATGATTTAACAGATTATAAAGAACAACCAGAATGGAAAGGTTTATATTTGCTCTATTGTTTTTTTGGATTTTTAAAAAAAATTTCTTAACCTGTTTTTCTGTTTGAGAAAATCATTTTCAGTGTAATGTTTGGGTCATTATTCTGTAAGCATGAAATAGGATACAATTATAATATTTTTGTGTTGGGAACCAAAGGTAATCTTTTGTTAAGGGTATATTACTTTATTCAACTAAAAGTCAAATCTTTTTCAATAAATAATTTATGAGGGCTTATGCCATACGTTTAAATTGAGGTTGGTTATTTTGAACCCAGATATCATTAAACATTAGAAAGAATAGATGAAGACCACTGCATAGATAGATCATGTAAATTGAATCCTTTGTACATTACTAAATAGAGGGCCTCTACATTCCAATAAAATAATTTTCTGATCTCCCAGTCAACATAACAAGTTAGAAGAAGCCAGTTAGTAGACAGGGAAGGGTGCTTGTAGAGGCAAAAGTAATGACAGCAGAAGAAAGACACGGTTAACACCAAAGGAGAAGCCAGAATAACTACAACTCAAAGCAAAAACCACAATGGTGTGGGGTCATTCAGTGCAGGAGCAAATTTTCTTTTTAATTTTAATTGTGATCAAGGCCATCATAGTATCATAACTTAATGCTGTATTATGGTATAACACAGTAGTAAATGTGTATGAGACTGACCTCGACTTACTAAGGAAAGAGTTTATTAGTCTATACCGAGAAGAAAGCTTAGACATAAAACCACATAGAACAATGTTCATTAAGTGTAGTGAACAGGGTTAGATGCTTCAGTTACTTGGAAAAATTATCTTCTCTTAAAAAGTATCAAGAAAAGAGGTATTTTATTGATGGACAAATAAGGGTCTGTATATAGAATTCTTCAAACCAGCCTAATACCCAATTTTGTGTGGTAGGAATAGACATTACAGTATTTTTCTGGCAGCAGTGAAGTTCTAGATAAGGAATCAAATGGTTACACTTGAATAGAGGTTACACCTCTAATTACTAACTGGATACTCTGGCAAGCCTTTAAATCTGTGCCTCAATTTCCTCATTTGTAAAACAGGAATACTACCCTTCTAGGCTTGTCTCACAATTAGCCATCAGATTCTAATGAGCTTAGATGCATAAAAGTACCTTGTAAATTGTAGATTTATTATGAAAACAAAGACACTGATGCCTTTTAATCATTTGTAAGGAAGTTTCTCTTTTCAAATATATGTTACTTCAAATATATTCTCTTCATTAATGTAACTTTTTACATATGAATCCTTTTACTAAGCAGTCAGCTGTGTAATTGACATCGTTTTTAAGTGGCATCTGATTCTGTACATGTTTGTGCTCAAACTTTCCAATTTTTCAGGTAGAATATGGACAACCCTTATATCCTACCTTACCAAATTTTGCTTTTGTGCATCCCAGCCATCCTGAAAGTATTTTAGTGCCTTCCGTGCTTTCCCTGTTTTCATTCAGAGTAAAACAAACTGATAGTCTGTTGTTTTAATACTCCCACATGAAAATAAGTAGTTGCACTAAAATAATTAATGTAGAATGTATAGAATTTTCCTTAACTCATTGAGATAAATGGGAAGTAACTCCTGAGGTCAGAGGTGTGTCTTGTGGACTGTTTTCTTTTTGATCTTTAAGAATAGATCAGATCACAACTGTCTGAGATGTCTTAGGATATCTGTGCCTTGTGCATTAATTACCTTTGGCACCCAGTAAGCGTTTAAACTTAATTGAGTGATTGTATTAGTATGTCAGAAGTAAAGAACTGAATTACCTGAAGTTCCTTCTTAAACTTACTACATATGATCATAATTCAGTCTCTTGAAGTTTTCTTAACAAAGAAATGATTAGAAAGTCAAGACTCTTCATTATATCTCAATACAATTGGAGAAAAAAAGAAATATTATCTCAGAGTCAATTACGGTTTGGATCCAAAGCCTAATTCTTACTTAGCTGCCTAACTTTAGAATGTCGTTATAGTCTGTGAGCTGAAAAAGAAATAAGTAATATAAGTAAGTGTCCGGTAATTTGTGACTTATACTTCTTACTGGCAGAAGCTTGCCAAATAGGTGAAATAATTTTGTGCTTGTCATTACTTCAATAAAAGAAAACAGTACCTAAAGACAGAGAGGCCTGTGCTTTCTGGAGGTAGTCCATAAATTTCTAATCACAATGGATTAATTACACAGAGAATATTTACTGGTATAGTCTGGGGAGGGGATAAAATGTAAACACTTAAAAGAATATTTTATTAAAGTCAACTTTCAAATTGAAGGAAATGGCTATTGCTAAGCAGAATAATGATTTGAGAATTAGTAACGCTTTTAAAATATCAAGAAGGCTTGCAATAGAACTGAAATCTAAATATGACATTCTTGATTTTGTAATCCATTTCATACTTAAGAAAAAAATGAATTTTCATGTGTTTGGGAAAAATGTTTCTGTACTGAGTTGTTTTGTCTTTATACATATTTAGTTTCAAAATACCCTTTCTAAAAATAAATATGATTCTTAAAATATTTATATCATTAAGAAGAAATTGTTTTAAATTCAAATGGATAAACAGCATTTGTTTAGGAAGCTCAAATCAGTCAATTAGTATGGTTCTGTAAAATTTTATGTAGTAATTCTGTTAAGCCATGTTGTGGTTTTTCTCATTGTATATTGGCATTAGTTTGTACTAAATTTATTGCTTTTGGATTAAGTTAGGAGTTTCTAGACTTTCTTTTTTGCTGATACTTGCTTGGTAATGTTGATGGGATCATTGCTGGGGGCATAGATTGGAGTAAAGTTTGATAGTTAGGAGATGTTCATGCTGCCTTGAATTGAACCTCTAAACTAGTTGTGCCACCTGGCAGTCAGTGGTTTCATCAACGCTGCGAAAGTCCTGGCCCAGGAAAGTATGAGATAAGCTCACAGTCTACTCCTCAGCTTCAGAAAGGAGGCACTGTCATTGCTGCTTTTACTGTCCTCATGAGAGTCAGAAACTAAAGCTCCATCCTGCTGGGCGGAACTAACAAATACTGCACTTTTAAGGCTGACTTAATTAAAGCAGGAATACGGAATATGGGACTAAATAAATGAGACTTGAAAAAAAAGTTTCAAACAATAGAGATCTTAACATAGGAAATTAAGGTTGAAGAGAAGATGGTGAGGCCAGATAACAGATCAAAAACATTATTTTTAAAGGAACACTTATCTTTAAATAAAGGACTCATACTTTTTTGTATTAATATGATAAACAGTGTATATATGAAAACCATTTGGCTCCATTAGACAAGTTTCCTTGACTTTCGAGGGTGGGAAGCCAGGGAGAGACAGGCTCAGCTGCTCTTTCCACCTCTGACCTAGGCTCCTATTTGACCTAAGTCTGTCTTAATGCAGCAGCACAGGCCAACGAGGAGGCGGTGTCATTTCGCCGTGAACGCAGCACATTTAGGCGCCAGGCAGTGCGGCGCCGGCACAATGCAGGGAGTAACCCTACCCCTCCTACATTGCTCGTCGGATCACCCCTAAGGTACGGTATCTTAACATTCCACCAAGCTTAGCATGCATGTAACAGATGTTTTAACCTGTTCTGTCGGTCCCAAGAAAGCATTCAAATAGCTTTGTTTTTCTTTTTCTTCCAGTTTCCCTCCTGTACTTTTAAGCTCTTTAGGCTTTCTCTGCATGTGACCATGAGCCTATTGCATTGTGCATGTCTTATGTTGCACTCCGTAAACAGAATGATCAGATTGGTTTTGCCAATTTTAAATTGAAAAATCACTTTAGGGTAAATTTAGAAACGTAAAATAAAGACCTTAAGTCAGCTTTTCATTTTTTTCCTACTCCAAATTACTAATATTAATGCAACATCTTTCCCCATCGTCTTGATAGCGTTTAATATGAACAAATATGGACTGAGTGGTAAGCTTGTTGAGGAATAACAGATAACTCACCTCAGCTTCAAGCCAGTTTATTTTATTTCACTAAAATGTATTTTTTTATTTTGCATTGCTTAAAAATTGGTGTCTTTATTTCATAATCACCAGACCTAGTAAATGACACGAAACTAAAATTTTTAATTTATGGTCAAGTATGGCCAAACACACTCACAAACACACACACACACACACACACTTCTGTAGTACATCTATGTAGTATTTTTCAACTTCTATGTGTTACTGAATAAAACTATTTTAATTTTTTTCTAGTAACCTAAATAAGAAAGCATATATTTATAATATTGGGAATAACTTTTCATTAAAATTTTAGTGTTTTATTCTCAATTGTGTCAAATCTAATGAGTCTATATCTTGAATTAGAAATGTAAAAATCTGTTCAAAAGATTTGTGCTTTATTTTAAGAATATAAACATAGGCAAAAATATGTTATATGTGCTTGCTTGAGCAGTGCATGTGTTATACTGTATACTTTCATTAATCTTTGTGTGCAGAAGCTCCACTATCCAAATTATTTCATTTTAATTTGAAATTCAAAAGGGAAAGCATTTGATGAAATAACTGCTGTTGAATGCATAGTAGATTGGAAGAGGTAAGCCCCTTCCCTTGTTAAAATCTTGTTCTTGAGAGTAGCAAAATCCTTATTTCTTTATTTTATATTCCTCTGGGATTTTCACCTGATTATTTTCTGGATTTTGCATTACAATCAGGAACTTCATTTTCATAGGTCATATTCCTAGTTAATCCTGCAGTAATACATACTTCTGTAAAAAAATAGTATGAATTCGTTAAATCAGTATTTAAAATAAAAATGGGAAGGCACCAATTAAAAGAGACATTTGGTCTAGAAACCTTTCCTGGGCACCTTTGCTTTTTATGAGCCCTCCTCTCCGCTTTCCTTTCTACTGCTTGTCCTTTGCTCCCTGAAGTAACTTTTCTGCTGATCTGTTTGAGGGATGGTCCCAATCTGCAGAAAGAGAAGAGCTCAGCATTTCATTTTACTTTTTCTATTTTGTTTTCAAACCTTTTGCCTCTTGACTAATACTTGCCATAGATGTCTTTGATTTCCTAGTCTATGTTGATATTTCTTAATCCTCTTTTTAATCTTCTCTTTTTAGTCTTTAAAAATCCTTTCATTCTTTGCCACAAATAAGTCTGCTAAGATCCTACTCACCAAACAAATGTAGACAAATTAGTTTTTCTCCCTGCCTGGTGGAATAGTATAAAGAACTGTGTTCTAACACCAGCCGTGTTTTTGTAGGTTTTTAAATACATCACCATTCAAATGAGGATATGGTGTGAAATTTATTTACAAAGGGCTTACATTAGAATTTTTGGAAAGTAGTCTTCTAGTAGTTAGCATGTAGATTTTGTCGAGGTTTCAGGATATTTCTAGTACATAAAGGTTGTATGTATCTTAAATATTAAATAGGCTGACCATATCACGGATGAACTAAGATCCAATTTAGCAGTGAGGAATTAGGAAAAACACTAATAAAACTACCCTTTTAATTGCAAAAATATTCAGGTAAAGTATATTGGTGTTAATTCTCAGTGAGTTACATAATCTCATCTTAATGTAAATACAGGATGGCATGGTCATGCAAAACTTGAAAAGTTTGTCAAAAAGAAATGGAATAGGTGTGATAATGCTTTAATTACAATTGCTATATAAATACAAGTAAAATCTTCTAACTTGTTTTAAACTTTAATGACTAGTTTAAGTAATTGACAGTCTAAAAAGCATCTTGGTAAAATATATGTCTCCAAGGATTGAGAGTGAATCATCAGTTTCCTCCCAAAGAAAATTTGCATGAAATTTTTATGCTTGTTAGAATATCCTGTTTCAGAATTATTTTTAAAAGTATTTTTTTTAATTAAGTTAGCCTTGTAGGTAGGTTTTGTAGGCCCTTCCTTGTCCTTCCCAATTACTAGAGATAAACTCAAAGATGAAAAATTTAAAATTTTATAGTAATATTAAGAGTTCTATATTTATATCTATATTTATCAACCTAAATGTGATATTTTTTAGAACTCTAGTTAATGAACTTGAATGAAAAGAAATCAATACAGTTTGGGGAAGGAAAAAAGCTTTAGTGTATTCTTAGATTTATTTTAAAAAATGTAAGATTGAAAGATCTGTAATCAAATAAGGTCATAGAACTAACTGGGAGTCTGTGACTAGAAATTCATAGGGGTCATTTTGTTATGCTCAGGAGTGGATCCACCAAATATTTGCTGTTTGTGTACTGTGTTCAAGACACTTCTGAGTGTTCTCTGGATTCTGGAGATTAAGAGGAATAATGTGATCAGACTCTTAAGAGTTTACTCTTTAGCTGGGGAGACACGTAGATAACTACCAGTGTAAGTCAGAATGAGTGAAATATTGAATAAGTGGTACAGAGTAAGGAAAGACCAAGACCAACTATATTTTTCTGTCATTTAAATTGGAAATATTAATTGGTAAGATTGCGTGTCAGAGATAGACCTAAATTTCTACCTTTCCTTTTGCTGTGCTGTAAAATAATTGCCACCTTTTTCAAACTGGTAGTTTTAATATGTAATAGTGTTATAAAAAAGCTTAATTCTTGTCAATTATTAGCTTAAGGTAGAGTACAACCCTCCAGGAATAGATTTCCTAACAATCTCTTAAAAAATGACAGGCTTTTTGTTGTTGAAGGATTTTGGAAACATTCAAGGAACATAAACATTTTATGACTCGCTTTTGGTGTTCAGAGACTTGATATTTACAACCACATAGATTTGGGCTAATTTGCTTTGTTTCTTTCTTCTGGAGCTTTTATGCATTGCCTAGTATTTTGAAAACCTTTTTGTATATTTGGATATTCTTGGATATGTTGAAGATTAGTGTATTCTCAAACATGTTTACATTATAATACACCCAACTGCCATATCACACTTTTTATTTATGACTTGAAATGAAAAAAAATTGATAGAAGAATTTGTTGAGTAGATATTCTGTGAAATTCTTTTGTCTTCTGCATCTGAAGGGACAATATTTGAACTACTTACACATTATTTCTTCCCTTGTGAAATTGGGTCATTTTGGTAAGGTTTGCGGATCAGTTAAGATAGTTTCTGAGGAAGAATAACAGACTTACTATATTAGGTTGGTGTAACAGTAATTGCGGTTTTTGCAATTATTTTTAACCTTTTAAACCGCAGTTACTTTTGCACCAACCTATATATGTATGAAAGATACAAACATATTTGATTATATTAGTTCTCAAGATCATCCATTGATTTATGTGTATTGTCCAAAAGTTCTACTCAAAAGAAGTTAACAAATGAATACTTTTACAGTTATGGCTTAAAAAATATACCAATGCCAATAAGCATTGACAAGTCAACATTTTGTAGACTTGTTTTTTTCGTGTATTGCTTACATTCCTATGCTCTACTGAAAGTGTATACTTTCATTGGCTCTAAAAGAAGCCTAGAAAATGAGTGTATCATGTAGTGATGGTGGCAGTGGTCTATAGTCTACACTGTCCAGTATGGTTGACACTAACTACTAGCTTCTGCCCACTCTGGTAGCTTTCAGCTCTGGTAGTCACTAGCTGCTATCAGTGGCTGTTGAGCACTTGAAGTATGCTAGCTAGTGAGGAACTGAAAATTTAGTTACTTTAAATCATCACATTTGGCTACTGTATCAGACACTATAGTTCCAGAATATATTCTGTTGCCACTACCACAGGCTTACGCAATATATGCATTATTTTCTATTTAGTCTTTTATTGTTATTTCAAATTACAGCTGTCTTCATTGTCTGCAGCATATGAGATTGTTATTTTATAGGCATCAGAGAAACCATTGCATTGAATTCAAAGGATCAGAGAGGTTGACACTCATGAAAATAATAAAGTAACTGAATGAGGCCATCCTAAGGAGCATTCTTCCTCTTTTTTCCCTAAAAGTTCTAATAATTTTAGTAATAATATAGAGTTGCACTAGACATAATGTAGAGAATGACATAATAATTACACTGAAAATGTTTTCATGAGTTCCATCAGTTTAAATTTGAGTATTGTACTAAGAATATTAAAATCCATAGTGATTTAAAATAAATATACATAGAAACCTAAGATGAGTTAAGAATATAATATAGTTTTAAAAAATATATTAATTATACTTCTTCCAGCATCCCAGCAGTCATTCATTTCACTTGGTTGAGTCAGTGTTTGTTATTCTGGTTCTTCTTGCACTAGTTTGTGATTTTCTTTTGATTTAAAATTGTCATTCTGTTTGCATTTGATAAAGATTCTTTGATTTTCAAGTGCATAGAAATTTTGTTTTATTGTGAACTTGAGATCCAGGATATTTGAAAGAACAATTTTAGAATTAGCATTACAAAGTTATAAATAAAAGTGCATATTTCACTGGAAAAATAGGATTTATCTATTGGGGACCAGCTGTAGCCCCCATATATTTTATATGCTTGTGATTCTTCTTTGCTGCTTTCTTTTTTCTTATACAAGAACTTTTTTTGGCTTAAGGTGGAAAAAAGTCAGAGTGATTAATTACACATACATTAAATGTTTACTGCATTCATCACTATAAATCAGATTTCTAAGGACCAGAAGATTTAAGCTGGCAGTATGATCTCTATATTTTTAAAGTTTGTTGGCTCTTTCTCAGGTTACATTGAAAAAGTTGTTTTTTTAAATCAGCTTTTTCTCTATTGACTTCATTCTAGCTATTGTTTTCTCTTTTCTTCCCTGTAATGTCTCCCCAATCCATGTTTTTTCCTAGCCTTCAAGATGGGCAGCAAGGCCAGCAGTCCACAGCCCAGGTCAAAGTCCAGTCCCGCCCCCCTTCCCAGGCTGCAGTGCTCAGTGCTAGTGCCTCCTTGCTGGTGAGAAATGGGAGTGTCCACTTAGAAGCATCACATGACAATGCATCTGCTGTAGGCGGCAGCAGTTTGCACGATGAACTTGGTATGCAGGCCTTATGTAATCTTGGTGATATGAAACTAATGCAGCAGATAATGGGTAACAATGATTGCAATTCTTTCTTGAGATACCTTCATTTTGGAACTGTGCATAAGGGCATTTTTTATCGGATTTGCTCTGTATAAGAACGTTTGACTTTTGCTTTTCTTTGTTTCTCTCAACTCTTATTCTACATTTTATTTTGAGCATGTCTATTATTAAAAGGTGGTTAAAATATTAATAAATGTTCATGCTTTAGTGTTCTCTTATAATAAAATTTGGGCAGTTCTCTTATTCTTTGGAATTTGTACCATGCGGGGAAATGTTGATTTTTAAAAAAATTTATTTTGATTGAACCTTAATTTCTTTGAATTCTCTGAATGTGCTACAGGAAAGACAAAAATGCTTTCTTATGGTCTATTGCTATAGAATCTTTTTTTCAGGTATTCTGTTTTTCACTACTTAAGATGAAAAATCACCTGAAGTAAGACTTCATGTAATTCTAAAGGCAGTACTCTGAGGACATCATGGCTCTATACTAATATCAAATAATAACCTTATAAAGCTTTTTTCTTTCTGTGTTAATACATCTATAAATATAAGTTATTAAATAGTTAATTCTCAGAGGGGTGGTACAGTTGAAAGCCTCAGTAATGCATATCCACTCAAACACCTGTTTTGTGCCTTAAAGGCAGTATTTTATACTATGGTTTCTATTTCTCTGTGAAGTCCTGCTTTCTTGTGCTCAGATTGCAGATTAATAACAACTTAAGTAAATAGAATGAAGAAAATCTTGTTATTAAAAAGTAAACAGTTGGAAGGATTACATTTGTTCACTGGTTTTGTTTATCAGTGTTATAATTGCCTTTCATTTATAAATGTGATAATCCTGGTGATGCTTTGACTAGAAGGGTATATGGTGTAAGGTGCCCAAATTAGATATAATAAAATTTCAAATGCTGTTTTTTTTGTTCTCTTCCCATTTTGTAAAAATCCTTAGTTGCAGAGAGATATTAATAAATGTTAGATACGCATATTGATGAACATCATCTTTAGCAAATCTTATAGAAACTTGAAAATGGTCATCTAAGCTACAACGTTAGAATGTGTGGTCATTTCTAAATAAAATGAGAGGGCAGTAAACATTTTAATTTTAGAATGCTTTTGCTTTTGAGTTTGTAATTTGAAGACACAGAATCTATAAGAAGGCTGCTTGAGAGCGAGAGCAAGGTAGACTTCAATTTAGTCACTTGTTTTGACTTAAAAAGTGATACTTTTTTAGTTGCAGATATATTCAGTCAATAACATTTATACTGACGTTTCTCTCGGGTTAACCCAAAGTTCCTGTGAACAGAGGACTTGTCAGTTGTGACTATAAAATTTCATTCACCATCACCATTGTCTATTGGGTTTATGGTAGTAGATTAAAATTAAAAGGTTTAAAAAAATGAAAAGGTTTAGTTTCGATTTTGTTAAACTAAGCATAAAATAAAACAGTAAATGATTTTCCTCTATAAAACTTAAACTGCTCAAAAAACCTGCTAAGCAAGCTTTAGTTGTAAAGTCTGACTCTAAATGTACATCAGATTATTGAAAATACGTGTGTATGAACTGTCTTGACTGTTCTGAAGACAAATAGGCCTTTCTGATTGGAGGTGACTTTAGCATCTACTGGTGAACATTCAGGATATTCTCTTGAAATTTGGATTTTATCTTTTAGGTTAGTGTTAGCTGCCTTCTGATAGGTAATTCTTGGCTTGTGGTAACAATGCTGCCAGATTGAATACATAGTAGTAATGAGCACAAAACAAGCAATCAGTCAATGGACAGTGTACCTACCTGTTCCATAGCCCAGGGAGTTGGCCAAACAAGATTCTGAAGATGAACTGCAGCTGAGCTTCCAGGAACTGGTAGAGACACTGACTTTTATTAGAGACACTGATTTTTATAATATAGTCCACTAGGCTATTTTTTTTTTTTAAGTTTTTTTTTATTGGGGGAGGGGAACAGTGTATACTTCCAGGACTTTTTTTTTTTTTTCCCAAGTCAAGTTGTCCTTTCAATCTTAGTTTTGGAGGGTGCCATTCAGCTTCAAGTTGTTGTCCTTTTAGTCTTAGTTGTGGAGGGCGCAGCTCAGCTCCAGGTCCAGTTGCCGTTGCTAGTTGCAGGGGGCACAGCCCACCATCCCTTGCGGGAGTCGAACCAGACAGCCTTGTGGTTGAGAGGACGTGTTCCAACCAACTGAGCCATTCGGGAGCTCAGCAGCAGCTCAGCTCAAGGTTCCGTGTTCAATCTTAGTTGCAGGGGGTGCTGCCCACCATCCCTTGCGGGACTCGAGGAATTGAACTGGCAGCCTTGTGGTTGATAGCCCATTGGCCCATGTGGGAATCGAACCGGCAGCCTTCGGAGTTAGGAGCATGGAGCTCTAACCGCCTGAGCCACCAGGCTGGCCCCTCCACTAGACTATTTTTGTTGCGTGGTTTAATTTTCTACATGACTTTAGTTAACAATAGTAACAATTTTGTGTGAGGGAATTTGGGCGTTATATACTCAAATATGTTAAAGTTAGTTAGCCACAGTAGTCCCTGAAAGTGTGGACTATTTACCAAGATTGCTTCCTTCCAAATTTAGCCTATTCAGTTGAAAGTTTTTATATGTACAGTATTTATCTGTAACAATGTATACATATACATAATACATTTGTATAAAACATGCATATCCGCTCATACATATACACTCTCAAACTTACATATATACACTCATGTACATTTGAGTGCATATAAATGTTTATGTATGTACACAGAGGTATGTACTATTTGTGCGTTTACTTTTAAACTGAGGAATAGCCTTTTTGGATTAAAGAAAACTTGCAGTCAAGCATTGTTTAATTGAAAGCCTAGGTAGTTTTCTTTCTCGTACATCTTTACTCTGGTGTCATAGTAGGTAACCACATTCGTTTCCTATACTAAACCCTGAGAAACCTTGCATTTTGACTGTCATTTCAAAGTTATCAGGAAAAACTGAATTGCAAGTGTATAATTTAGAAACTTGGTAGAATTAGAGAAATTCTTTGTTGGTAATTTCCTTTTCAAAGATGTTAATTTCAAAACTTACCCATCACTTACATCATTTGAACCTCTTTTTTAAAAAGTTTGCATGGAAATGAAGTCCGTCAATAAGAAAGAAAACCATTCCTTCTCATCGGTCTTTTATTGGACTTGTTTACTTGCAGTTGATTTCCTACTATATTCTGAATTAAACTGCAGTTATACCAAATAAAACAAGCTATGCTTAATGCCCAGATAAGTCACACAAGAGACTCTGCATTTAGGTAGCCTTATAGTTCCATTTTATCTCTAGGAAGCTTTCTCTATAAAATTTAGCAGTCACTTCTCAGTTTTTATGTGAATCTCAGATTCCTCTTATGAATGAAGACTAATTGATGCAATGATGAAAAATGCCATTATAGTTGATAGTTAAACTCAATATATAATATAACCTCTCAGAGGAAATGTTCTAGATAAGATCAGATAAAACAGGAAAATTTACGTGTTCTTTTCTGTGTATGAAATTAGTGGAGGTCAGTGCTTTGAAAAAGTATATACAAATGTATTATTTTATTTTTATGTAAAAATACTGTTATAGCTAAGAAATGAGTACAATGGGTTTTATGTTTATCAAGACATAAATATCAAATTTATAGATATCAGCGGTAGTGTTCCTCTGATGAATTAAGACTTTTTTAATTTCATTAATGTATTAGAGATTAAAAAGTGATGAGTGAGTTGATTTTTCTAAGGTATTCCTTTGTTTCATTACTATATAGGGATTGACAAAGGAAGTGTTTTTTGAGATAATCTGCTTTACTACAGAACCTATTAATTTGAAAATGTAGTTGGCTCTAGAAAAAGACTTACAGGAAATCTATCAGCACCCTATTGCCCTTCTTGTTAAGCAGTTTATAGCAGCTGTGCATTATGAAGCTGTGCTTTTTTTTTTTTTTTTTTTTTAACTTTCAAAAGCAGAGACTCAGATGATCTACTTTGAGTGAGTTTCATTAGAGTTATTCTTGGTGTTTATAAAAAATTGTATATTTTATTTATCACTGTGTGGCATTTTGGGCTATGTCATAAGTAGGGTTCCTCATTACCAGAAATACAGAGTTAGGGCTATAGGGACCTTGGAGTCTCTATTTCAGTCCCCTAGGTTATGGTAGATCATTTTTATTCATTTAAACAAAGTTACATTCTTTTTGCAACAACCTTGACCTTGTCCTTTATTGTTACTTTTTAATACAAAAATTACAAAATTCTATATTTTTCCTTTTTGAGGGGGAAGGCAACATAAAGTATAAATAAATGAAAGTAAACTGTTTATTTCTGTTGAAACAATAAACATGCTTTATTATAGCTAGAAGGAAGAAGTGTTAAGAGCTTTGAGGGATATATTCTATTTATACTTCCTTTGGATAAAATTAGGAAGTGCTTTTCCTATTCTTATAACAGAAATACACGTTTACGAGGTCTAACAATTAAGTTCGTGTACTTGCCACTGTGAGCTTACATTGGCAGCACTGTACAAACAGCTTGGTAAGGTTTCATAGCCTTGGTATATCAGTGTCTCACAGCCGTGTTCGTGTTGACATGTGGCGGTGTCTTGCTGAGTGGCGTTCATTATTGTTGCGTGTTTTTGTGTGCTGTCACAAGAAAGTCTGAGCTTGAATTAGAATAACGAATAAACATTAAATTTCTTGTTAAACTTGGCAAGAGTGGAAGTAAAATCAGGGACATGTTATTCCAAGTTTATGGGAATAATGTGAAGAAAACGGCAGTGTACAAATGGATGGTTTTTCTGAGGGGAGAGAATGCGTCACTGATGAAGAGAGGTCAGGGTGGCCAGTAATGAGCAGAACTGATGAAAACATTGCAAAAAATTCATCAATTGTGTGTAAAATCGTCGGCTGACTGTGAGAAGCATAGCAGATCAAGTAAACATTGATAGAGAAACAGGAAAATCTTAACTGAAAATCTTGGCATGAGAAAGGTGTCTGCAAAAATGGTCCCGAAGGAGTTCCCTGATGAACAAAAGCAAAGGAGAGTCCAAGTTTGCCAAGACCTTTTGGAGAGGCAAGACGATGCTTTGGGCCATGTTATCACTGGTGATGAAACATGGGTGTACCAATACAAACCTGAAACAAAGCGTCAAAGTGCACAATGGAAGTCAGCTGATTCTCCACGACCAAAAAAGTTCCGTCAGTCCAAATCAAGAGTCAAAACGATGTTGCTAACTTTTTTTTGTATCAGGGATTATTCATTATGAATTTGTACCAACTGGACAGTTAATCAAGTTTACTATTTGAAAATGCTAAAAAAGCTGCGTGGAAAAGTTAGACGCCCCGAAGTTTTTGCCAACAGTTCAGGGCTCTTGTATCACGAAAATGCACCAGCTCAACGACACTGTCTGTGAGGGAGATTTTAGCCAGTAAACAAATAACTGTATTGGAACACCCTCCCTACTCACCTGATCTGGCCCCCAAAGACTTCTTTCTTTACCCGAAGATAAAGGAAATGTTGAAAGGACATTTTGATGACATTCAGGACATCAAGGGTAATAGGACAACAGCTCTGATGGCCATTCCAGAAAGAGTTCCAAAATTGCTTTGAAGGATGGACTAGGTGCTGGCATTAGTGCATAGCTTCCCAAGGGGAGTACTTCGAAGGTGACCATAGTGATATTCAGCAATGAGAGATGTAGCACTTTTACTAGGATGAGTTTGTGAACTTAATTGCCAGACTTCGTATGTACATGGATATTCATTGTTTGTAATTTGGAACACTTTAAATAATCTAAATGTCTGTTACTAGACAACCCTGGAAGAAATGATACCGTGTTTCCCGGAAAATAAGACGTAGCTGGACAATCAGCTCTAATGCATCTTTTGGAACAAAAATTAATATAAGACCCGATATGTTATATTATGTTATATTATATATCATATATCATATCGTATCACATCATATCATATATCATATAAGACCCAGTCTTATAGTAAAAGAAGACCGGGTCTTATATTAATTTTTGCTCCAAAAGACACATTAGAGCTGATGGTCCGTCTAGGTCTTATTTTCAGGGACACGGTAATATATCAACATAGTGTAATAATCAGAACTTGACATATCTGTTATTATACATATTATTGACTTAAAAAGCTAATCTATTCTGTAAGCAAGAGAAGTAAAATTTAGAAAGTGTGTATGAGGAAAATGATCCATTTGTCTTGGGACAAAATGTATATTTAAAAAAATTGTTCAGAAAAATACAGAATGCTGTTCGCAGTGTCTCTGAGGAATGTGAAACTTTCTTCATTTTATATACTACTTTTGAATCTTCTGACGTGTAGTATTTTTTAAATGAAACACAAAAACAAAACAATATCACTCACTCTCCAAAAGTCATTAAAAAATTTAAAAAATTTTTTATTTAGGTATATTTGGTGTACAGTCTTCTATTGGTTATTTTAGTCTCAGGTGTATAATATAGGGATTCGATGTTTTTACACCTTGTAATGTGATCACCCCACTAATTTTAGTAGTCACATGTCACCATGTAAGCTTATCATGCAATATTATTGACTTTATTTCCCTTCCCCTTAAACCTATCCTGCTACCCTTTCCCTTCTGGTAACTGTCCCTTTGGTCTCTGTTTCTATGAGTCTGTTTTGTTTATTTGTTTTTTAGATGCCACATTAAGTTGGCATCTTGTGGGAATTTCACTGACTACATGCTCTCTCTCACATACCCATCTACTTAGATTCTTACCTGATGAGTCTTTTTTCTTTTTCTTTGTCTTAAAACCAATTTTATTGATATATAATTTAGGTATGGTAAATTGCATCCATTTAACATGTACAATTTGATAAGTTTTAGCGGATGAGCAAACCTGTGAAATACCAGTCAAGATACAGATCATTTCTCTCATCTTCAAAAAATTCTTTGTGGCCCCTTGCTATCCATCCTTCCTCCACCTTTGGCCTCAGCAGCTGCTACATACTTTATGTCGTTGTGGTTACTCCTCTCCAAGAAGTTCATATAAATGATAATATGAACTTTGTGGCTTTTGTATTTAGTTTTGTGCTCATGTGATGCTTTTGAGATTCATCATGTTATGTGTGTTAGTGGTTTCTTGTTGCTGATAGTCTTCCATTGTATGAGCATACTGTATATTGTACAATCCATTCGTCTGTTAATGGATGAGTCTGTTGTTTCTAGGTTTTGCCTGTTGTGAATTAAACTTATAAATTGTTTTCTAAAGTGGTTTTACATACCTACCAACAATGTATATGAATTCCAACTAACATTCTTGTTGACTTTTGCTATTGTAGGCCTTTTAAATTTTAGCCCCAATGAATTTATAATAGTATCTCATTGTGGTTTAAATTTGCATTTCTCTTAACGACTAAAGATAATGAGCATCTTTTGATGTGCTTATTGGCTATACATACATCTTCTTTTGTGTCCAAATCGCTTACTCACTTTTAAAATTGGGTTGTTTGTCTTATTACTGAGGTGTAAGAGTTCTTTTGATATTTTACATACAACTAATTTGTCAGATACAAATTACAAATATTTTCTCCCATTCTTGCCTTTTTGCTTACGTGATCAATTGTGATGTCATCGGTTATCATTGTAATGGATTACTTTATAAAGCAAGATTAGACAGAAAATGTGAGATGATGAAATCATAGCAGCATATGAACTAGTACATTCACTTTGGAAAGTTCACCTGATCTGGAGCTTAGGCAGTGGAAGGGAAGACTTAACAGTGAATTAAGACATGTCCTGTTAAGTCAGAATTAGAGAACATTAGCCATGTCAATAAATATATCAGTAAATAAATCTGTTGATTGCCAAGGAGTAGATATGTCTGTCTTTCCTTACCAGTCCTCAGAAGCTGTCTTCTAAAACAACTTCTTTGTTCTTGTACCGGCCCTTTCCTTACCCTCCTGTTTTAAAAACCTAGCACAGTATTGCACATTCCAGGAAGAAGGAAGGACTGGTTCTCAGTATTGAAACTTTTAATTAAAAGAAGCATAGTGACTTGATTTCTATTGTGGCACAAGAGTTAAAGAGGATTTAGAAACCCAAGACTTTTGATCTTGGACGGGTGGACATACTATAGCCTTAGGGCTAAATCCAGCTCGATGCTTTTTGTAAATAAAATAAATATGTATTTATGTTATTGATTTGCTGCAGCTGCTTTCACACTGCAGTGGCAGACTTGCATTGTCCCCACAGAGAGACCATCTGGTCCTCAAAGCCTAAGATATTTATTATCTGGCCTTTTTGAGAAAAAGTTACCTAACTTCTTGTCTAGGGAGAAACAAGTCCATTAACCTATAAGCAGCAATAAATGGAGTCATTTCTGTCTGGGTGAAAACTCATTTTTCTTCACAGACTCATAGTCACCAGTCATGGTAATAAGGGGAATTGCTATCCCAGAAATTGGAACTACTCTTAAAGTCTTCCTCTGTTAAAAGTATCATGATACATTCTTTGAGATAGCGTTGTGAACACAATACTTACTGCCATCAGAAATAAGCGCTTTGTTGTAGGCTCCTTGAGTTAGTTGTACAGATAGATGTATGTGGTCCTTCAACAGCCTTCCAAAAACCATTATACAGTTGCTCCCTTGTATCTCAGTTTGCTCTTGCAGCACCTTCCTGCCCTAAGAGTAATACTAGAAAAATGAGAAGTCAATTAACAGTGTATCAGAATTAGGCTTGGAGAACACAGAATGAACAGGAGTGGGGTTGGGGAGGGGACCCAAAAATGAAAATCATCCAGGAAATGGAAGAGGCCTCCTGTGTTGTTGGTGCTGTGATAATTAGACGAACTATTCAGATGATTTGTCTTTCTAGTAACCATCTCCATCCAGGATACATAGGTAAAATCAGAGTGACATCAAGACCAAATAGTTGGGTTTCTTGGGTGAGCATTGGTCTTACAATCTATGCATTTAACTTTGTGTCATGTGATGAGGATTCTTATTTATAGGACAAGGTAGAGAATCCCGTTCATTTCTCATGTCTTTTATCAGAATCTTGCGAGTGTTTATCTGAATTTGTCTGCAGCACCATTTATGCCTTCAGGCACATGCCTCAAGTGTCCTTGTTCCTTAAGTCCGTGTCCAATTTTACTCATCTTCCTGTTGATCATCGTTTATAAATCGACCTATGATTAGTACTTTGAAATCTTCCTGCTTCGAAAACATGGTTTTGCATAATTAAATCTAATTTTTGTAGACAATAGTTATTATTGAATATTCAAAACAGAAAAACCAGTGACCTTAACTTTTTCTTTTCATTATCTTTGGAGATGCTATGTCACAGCCAATATCACTATGAAGTCTGAAATTCCAGCCTCCATCTTGTTTATTTTGTCAGAAATTGATTTTTTCTTTTTTAATAGTGACAAAGTCATTCTATTACATATAATTAATTATGGCCTGGGAGTTGAATTATGATGAGATGACTTAGTTTATAATCATAATTCATGTGAGTACATATTTCGTTGATGTTCTACTTCCCAATTTATGTTCATTAGAAATTACTTGAAGTATTTTTCTTAATACTGAATAATAT
The DNA here is from genome assembly GCF_036562045.2 of Rhinolophus sinicus. Classification (NCBI taxonomy): domain Eukaryota; kingdom Metazoa; phylum Chordata; class Mammalia; order Chiroptera; family Rhinolophidae; genus Rhinolophus; species Rhinolophus sinicus. The sequence goes on along the minus strand of NC_133753.1, from coordinate 26,772,859 downwards.
TAAAATAGGGTTATTAATATGGGCACATTTTACTTTGAATCTAAAGGTTAACTGTGATCATGTTTTTAATCTCAAGTGAGATATATGTAAAATTGTTGTGCATACTAAGATTTGTACAAGTAAAAGATTTTTGCCTTTATAAACCAATAGCAATATATACTTTGTTCTGGTTATTTTTGAAGATGCCTTTAAATGATCATATTAACACATTGAAATTTTACTGTTTTTCACTGAGTCCTTAAGGTAAATACTTTTTTGTGTAATGTTTTTTTTCTGAGTTGCTTATCTTCTGAATAAAATTTGTACTTCTGAAGTCCTGTCAGTTGCCACGCCCAAAGATACAAAAGAGGGACATAGAATCTATTCTTTTGTTGGAGTAAATTTGGGAATATACCATGAAGGCTAAATGCAATGCTAGTTTGTTCTCATATGTGCCATGTGTACTTTTAGGAATCTGAACACATTCTTAAAGTCAGTAGGTAGACAAAAGCTTCTTAGGAAAAACTAAAAAGCACTGTGAAGTCATGCACATTTGTTAAAATTATAGCTGCTCTTTTCTTAGACATGTGTTATGCTTCTGTATAATTTCTAAATTTTATTGCTTGTCTAGTCATTGGTTTTTATAGAAACATTCAGAGTTGTAGATTTATGTAGTAATAAAATTGCTCAATTTCTAGCTTTGTTTAAAAAGCTTTTGGGGGGAGCATTCTTTATTTAAAATACAACTTTCTATATAAAAGTTTTATATTAGACATCTGTATATAGAAGACAGAGTTATGTAGTGACTTAATGTTCTTTTCCTTTTCCATTTGAAAGTTACAGAGAGAAATTAATTGATTTCAGTTGCATATAAATATTTATTATTTTCAATATCCCAAGAATAGGACTTATATTACTAAAAATCCCATGGAATGCTTAAACACTCAGCATATACTTCAATATAGATTTGAATATAGAATTAAGTTATTTCTAAAACACACACAAATTTTGTGATATAAATGCTTTTATGCATTTCATTCTTACTGGGTTTCACACACAATAGCCAAGCCTTTCTAGCTCTGTTACCCTGTGATTTAGTCATTTAACATGGATGTGTGATTCCTCTGCATTTATGCAATCTGTGATTTCAATAACGTAACTTAATTATAGTAACATAGCCAGTCTTTGATTATCCATGATGAATGAGGGAAGAGTAGAGCATAAAAAAATTGCAATTTAAAAATAATTTTTAAATCTCAGTCAAGCCAGTAGTTTTACTTGATTATTTTTCTTCACTAACAATTTCTTCAACCCATCCTACCACTTCAAAACATTTTTCAGTAATACATCTAAGAAGTAGCCAAATTGATAGCTTGCATCATTTCATTTTAGTTCATTAATCTGGTTTCTGTTAGATGTGCTTAAGAGTGAATGGCTCATGATTAAAAGACAGGGGAGTAAAAAGCAGTTTTAGATAATCCACGTGCTGAATAATTCTCCCTTGAAAAACCGCAGATGAACTGAGCATTTCCCAGGATGCTGTTTTCTTATTTATCTCAGAAGTATATTATTATGACAAAAAAATTGCTACTATGGAAAACATAATAAAATAAAATATTTGCATATTATCCCTGATCTATTATTAGTGCTCAAATAATCCTGTTAAATAAAGTACTTTTTCTGATTCTAGTCCTTTTAAATAATGAAGGAATCGTTGAAATGTTCTGCGAACCCTTCATTATATTATTAATATATCATAGGGACCTTTTGTTGTCACTTTTCAAAGATATCACTTAAATAAAAATCCTTACTGTATACTGTTTTCAGTGTAGTCATGGAAGATAAGTCTTTTAGCCCTTCCATGAAGGTCAAGTGCCCTTTAAGATTCTTCATTTTCATAACCTCAGTAATTCCGGCTAGTAAAACAAAAACCTCATAAATAGAGAGCAGCCTGGTTTTAGAGTTGTGTCCCTCTTCTCATTGCCCTACTGGTAACTTATATTCACTTGTTTATGCTCCCTAACTCACCGTTGATACGGCTACCATAGATCGTCAGGTACAAGTGTGCATTGCAGACAATGTCCGGATTTTTTAAAATTACATTATCAGAAATCATTTTATCTTAATAGAGTTCATTTTAAGAGTTTTGTTTTAAACCTGTGTATTTTTGCAGCCAACATAATTTCTATACCTTTTATCACTTTTGTAGTGATTTTTGGCTATAGCAAATGGTGTTCCTAAATTTTTTCAGAGTTCTTGTGGAATCATACTAAATAGTAATATTCACTAAGTACTGTAATTATCACCGTTATTGTACTTCCTTCATTGAACTTCCTTATATCCATTTTGAAGTCTTCATTTTTTCTGGAAAAAAAAAAAATAATACACCCAAACTCTGAAGGTAGTCACACAAATTTGTTGTCTTGCAGTGTGATCTGTCTTAAAATTTAAGCGGCTTTCCAAATGGCCATTCACTACTTGCAAGTAGTGGTCAGGTGACTTTTAAAGACCATTACATCCATTCATGTGATTACTTAAGAATGTGTTAGGAGGAGAAAAGAGGAGACTGTATTGCAAAGCTGCCTTCAATTCCTTACGTTTAACACCTGATTGTTTATGTTGACATTTTGCCCCACTGTTCAGCATTCCTTTTCAGTTCACATCACACTGAATTATGTGCTAATCATTTCTTTTAAAATGTTTTGAAGAAAGTTATAATACATTTTTAAAATTGTAACAAGTTGCTTGAAGGAAAAATTCTGAGTATTCTAATAGCTTTTCTAAAAATCATTTGTTTGCTAGGTAAGTTCTCTTCTACGCTTTATGAGACTGGTGGCTGTGATATGTCACTTGTGAATTTTGAACCAGCAGCAAGAAGAGCATCTAATATCTGGTATGTGTGAATTCATATTAGGAGAGTGTGTGTACTTGCATATGTTTGCCATGTTTAAAGATTTTAAGCCTTGATATATAATATAAAAGTTGTTTTGAAAACATTTGTTTATATTGGCTTATATAATTTCTCATAGTGCATTTGTCTCTAGAGAGTTAAAGTAGAATTTGTTGCTTCCATTCTTAAAACAAAAGCTATTCTGTGTTTTTAAAAACGAAGTAAAATTTTCTGTAGATCTTATAGTGGGATAGTGATTTGCGCAGTTGCAAATTTATGGATTTCGTGTGTGTGTGTATACATATATATGATGTAAAAAAGCTTATTAGACAAATAGTTTATACAACTAAATTCATGCCCATCAGTTCTCTATTTTTGTGTAATTTAAAACTTTTATTTCTTTGTAAACGTTTAGTCAAATATCTTTTAAAGTGATCATCTTTCATTTTGTTATAAAATTTGTTTACCAGCTATAAGAAGGAATTTCTTAAATTATGGATCATATACGGCATTACATTTAGTTTCTTTTTTCTCCTTCCCTTAGGAAGGAATTATGTAAGATAGTGGAGAAATTAGAAAAAAAGCAAATAAGAAATTAGAAATCTTGATCTTATGACATAATTATAGTTTAGAATGTGTTAAAATTTTGGTAAAATTTTAATCTTATTCATGTATGCAAGTAGCTGCATTGAAATCCTTTATTGATTAATTATCTCACTGTTTTCACTAGGGTTATTTGATTGTATTTTAGGACTTCCATTTAATAATGGACACACCTATTTAAATGTTAGACATCTGTGGGCAGTTCATCTAGTTTTTTAAGGTTTGAGGTGCCATTTCAATTAATAGGATCTCGTGGTCACTTAGCATGCTGCAAAGATAGAACATTCAGAAAATTATACTCTTTAAGCTCCTTTTCAGAATTCATCGTGTCAAAAATGATTAAATTGGAGTGTTAGATGATTTTGTAACAGTAGAAACAATAGGAAGATGGAACAATGGAAACAATTATATTTAATATAATTCAAGACAAGAACAATTCCTTACACCATAAATGTGGTAAGGTCTCCAGTGTTGAAATCTAAAATTGACTGAACTGTGGAAACTTAATTGTCATGTTCTAGGATATTTATACCTAAAATTTATTGTGGTTCCAGGCAATATGTCAATTGCTTTCTTAAATACTTCTCACAAGAACCTTGTTACCCATGTTACTGATTAGGAAACTGAGGTATAAAAAGGTTGGATAATATGTCTAAGATTTAGTTAATGAAGAGATTTGAAGAGGCTATGCTTTTAATCACAGCTGTAGGAAAATGATATTTTGCATTTTGAAGTTTACATAGAAAAGGGAAGACAGTGTAAATATCCAATTGTTAAAGGATTTATTTTTTTTCCACTACTTGACAAGTTGTTTAGTCCCTAAAGTCTTTTTCATTTTATTTTAGTGACACGGATTCTCATGTATCCAGTTCTACCTCAGTTCGATTTTATCCACATGATGTGGTAGGTTTTCCTTTATTTTTATAAAATGATGTGTTTTCAGATTAAGTCTCTACACAAATAAATAAAATATGAGTTTTGTTGAAAACTATGGCCAAATACCTTTGTTGTCCCATAGTGAATCTCTTCTTAGAAGTCCTTTGTTAAAAAACAAACAAACATGGAATACCATGAAGTTTAATTAGCTATATATGGATAAGTAATTACACTTTTAAGGGTATGTAAAGGTCCATTTGCTCACCAGTGTCGTAATCTGGTTGTGCCATTTTTAATTTTTTTCATTTTAAAACTTCACGTTGAATATTATGATTTTGTTGCAATTATTTATTGGTTAACTACTAGTTATTCATATACCAGTGTGTGTGGGGAAAGCTGCTTAGTGATGTATAAAAATATGCCACATGAAACAGGAATATTTTTAGAAGATAATACATCAAGATGTATATATTGAAGTTGGAAAAGACAAAATGGTGGAATCCTTATAAACAGCACGTAAGAGAAACTTACAGATAAATGTGGTGCCAAAGGGATTAATTATCAGCAGCTTCCTAAAGATGGCGAGTTGTGAACAAGGTTTTTAAGATGATGGATGTGAGTTGGCATAGAGCAAAGGGTTTCCACAAGTGGATATTTGGCAATGTCTGGAAACATTTTTTGCTTCTCACAGTGTGGGGAACACTACTGGTATCTACTGGATAGAAGTCAGGGATGGTGTTAAATATCCGGGAGTGGACAGCACAGCTCCTACAACGTAGAATTATCTGGCTGCCAAATTTGAGAAACCCTGGCACAGAGGATAAGAAAAAAAGTGTTTAGGAAAGTCTTTGTCAGTGCTTAGAGATAGAAGTGGCTGTGTTACATACAGAAAGCAAATTTTGTGGACTATACCCGCATAAGTGTTTGAAAAGTAAAGACTGTCCCTACTTTTTTTGCTGTAATGTATTCCTAGCAGCTCCATAGGAAAGCAAAAATGGGAAAACGAGTATTATTTTCTACGGTTAAACATTTAGGAACCTTGAGATAGCAAAATGCCGGCTAGTGTTGTGCTAGATACTATAAACTTTTGATTCTTTCAGAGGAAGGAGAAACTGGTGAAGTGGTGAATGGATGAGTTAAAGCTAAAAGAAATGTAATGTGGTAATTTTCTGTATAGCCTCAGCTGAGCAGCCTGCCAAAACAAAAACAAAGGGGAGGGGAGGCTGAAGGGATTTGAAAACAACAATAATTGTGATAAGAGACTGTAGGAAGAAATGAAAGTTGAAAACATTAAATCCAATGCAGAGGAGCTTAGACTTAACATAGTGATGAGGTTCGTACTTAATGAGAAAAGACCATAAATGTGACGGGAAGAAGAGAAGCCATTAATGATTCAAAGTAAGTGATCTTACTGGATTTACTAGCTAAACAATCATAAAATGTTAAGATTTTTAAACACTTTTCCTAATAAAACCTTTCCAAAAGCTGGATTGATTAATTTGCTTTATTTTAGTTCGTTTCCTGTTGTCGCCTTCTGTGGTTTTATTTTTATTTTTTATGAGTTTCAGGTGTGCAAAACAACATAATTAGATGTTTACATACCTCACAAAGTGATAACCCCCAATAAGTCTACTGCCCCTCTGATACTGTACACAGCTGTTACAATACCATTGACTATACTCTCTATGCTGTACTTTACATCCCATGACCATATAAATAAATATATGTATGTATATGTATGTATTTAGTTACAGTTGACATTCAGTATTATTTTATATTAGTTTCAGGTGTACAGCACCTTCTGTAGTTTTTAATGGTCATAAAATATCCACAAGGAGTGGACTAGTGTAGAGAATTAAGGGGGCTTCGATAATCTGTAAGCTAATTGAGTAGCCCTTGAATCATGACTTGATTAAAGATATTTTAAGCCTTTCAATGCTGACTTTCTTTTAGCTCTCTCTTCCACAGATTCGATTGAACAGACTATTGACCATCGATACAGATTTGTTGGAGCAACAAGACATTGATCTAAGCCCAGACCTGGCAGCTACTTATGGTCCAACAGAAGAAGCTGCCCAAAAGGTTAAACACTATTATCGCTTTTGGATCCTGCCCCAGCTATGGATCGGCATTAATTTTGACAGACTCACACTTTTGGCCCTGTTTGATAGGTGAGAATATAGTGTGATATTAAAGATGCGTGCAGATTTTATTTTTAAATTGAAATGTCCCAGTGATCCATTGAGGTTTTTACTTGGTTTTCATGTTGGAAAATGTTTTTTATTTTTGTTCTTTTGATATAAAATTTAAGTTAATAGGGTTCCAAAACATTGATTCTTGAATCCATTAGAAACCTTTCTGTGGCAATATTAATATTTATACAAAAAAAAAATCTTTTTTATCATCAATAAGTATCATGCAACTGTACTGAAAAGCCAGAGAAAGTGAAGAAGTTACAGATAACATGACCCCAAATGAAAAAGGCATAAGGGGAAACTTCTATTTCCCTATTTCTTAGCACTAATGTTAGTAGTAAACAATATTAGTCCATTATAAACTTGGTGACTAAATGCTGCTTCCAGTCAACATGGATTAACAAGGATTACATTTACCCTCCTACCTGAAATTGAAAAATAAACAATGGTTTTCAAGACATTGGAGATAAGACAATAAAGGACAGTGATTCCTGAAAAATGGGAAATGAATTATGTGAGCCCTACAGTTACCCCAGCTTACTGCCTTAAGAGCTCCCAGGCTATGACACAGGGATGAGGTATTAGAGCCTAGCAGACTTCCTGAGTTGGAGATGGAGCTAAGAGTCCATAGGACAGAGTATCAGAGAAATGCTTGCTGCTCAGAGAGAGATCTCAGAGATCTGCAGTGGATCTCCTTGACTATTCAGCAGAGTATGGTAAGTGAATGTACGAGAAGAAACTACCCGAGGCCAGGGTAAGAACCATTTGAAATAAATAGAGGAACAGCACCTGGCACTCACACCAGGCCAGGAATAGTGCCTGTTTCCACCAGCTTGATGGAAAAAACTCACAATGCATATGTCATGTGTAGCATACTCAGGAAATTCTTGCCTTAGAAGTGGGGAATTAGCCCTAGCATGAGCACTGCTCCAGACCCACCTAACAAGGTCATAAAAGTGAGACCTGAAAGGATCAAATTGTTGCCAAGTAGCATAACAAAGCCCAGGAAGATTTATAGAAATCCAGAAATTCTCAATGCCCAGTAAGTTAAGATTCATTATATCTGGCACTCAAAGATTCCCAAGCATGCAGAGAAGGGATAAAACATGAATTATAATGAGGAAAATAATTAGTTGGAACCAACCTGCAACTGTCACAGATATTAGAATTAGCAGTCAAAGACATTAAAACGGTTGCAACTTATTCCATATGTTAAAAACGTTAAGTAGAAACACGGAATATATATATAAAAAGACCCAAATCAAACTTACAGAAATGAAAACTAAAATGTCTGAGATGAAAAATGCAGTGGGTGGGATTATTGGTGAATAGACATTACAGAAGAAAATATTGGTGAACTTGAAAGCATAGCAATAGAAACTATCCAAAATGAAAGAAAAAAGAAAATAATTCTTCCACTCCTGTTCACCAACGAAAAACATACAAACAAAATGAAGTGACCTGTGGGAGAACTTCAAGAAGAGACAGGAGACAAAAGATTTTGAGGAAATAATGATGGATAACTTTCCAAAGTTGATGAAAATTACAAACGTCCACATTCAGGAACCTCAGTGAATCCCAAGCAACATGATGACAACTATATACCAAGGCACATAATTGCTTAAAACTAGTAATAAAAATCTTAAAAACTGCAAGAGAGAGAAAAAAAAAAGTTTATATAGGAACAAGGATAAGGAAGTTATGAGGTTTATTGTTGGAAATAATGAAGTTGAGAAGACAATGGAGCAACATTTTTGAAGTATTAAAAGGAAAACAAAACTATCAACCGAGAATTCTATACCTAGAAAAACTTTATTTTAATAACCAAGACGAAATAAAGACATTTTCAGACTAGAAAAAAACTGAAAGACTTCTTTGTGGGTAGACCCACACTATAGGATATATTAAGGGATGTCTTTCAAGCAGAAGGAAAATAATACCAAATGAAAATATGGACCTACCCAAAGAAACAAAGATCACTGGATCTTTTCCATGCTAAGTAACTTCATGAATAAATATTTAAGTTTTTTTCTTACTATTTAATATTTGTGAGAGATAATTGGATGTTTAAAATAATAACATTGTATTGTGTGGTTTATAATGTGTAAAAGTAAAATTTATGACAATAATAGCATAAAGGCTGGGAAGGGAAATACAAAATTATACTATTAAGTTTCTTATAGTAAATGTGAAGTGGCATAACATCATTTGAAGGTAGACGGTTATAAAATGTGTAGTATAAAAATAAAATACTAAAATAATGAAAGAATTATAGCTAGTAAGTAGAAAAAAAGGAAATAAAATGGATTCAGAAAAATTATTAATCTAAAGGAAGGTAGAAAAAGGAAAAAGATCAAGAACAGATCAGCATATAGGAAATAAATGAAAAGATGACAATCAGAAAAAGTCTGAAATTATTAGATTGAAGAAAAAAGCAAAACTCAACTCTATGCTACCTACAAGAAATGCACTTTAAATATAAAGACAGAAGTAGGTTAAAAATAAAAAGATTGAAAAAGAGATAGCATGCTTATGCTAATCAAATGGAAAGCTGGAGTGGCTGTGTTAATGTCAGTCAGACAAATTAGATTTGAGAGCAAAGACTATTACCAAGGATAAAGAGAATGATAATGATAAGGGATCAATTAATCCACCCTAAATGTGTCTACACGTAAAATAGTGCATCAAAATACATAGAGTAAAAGTTGATAGATAGGAAAAATAAATAGACAATTATAGTTGAATTTAATACCCCTCTCTCAACAATTGATAGAACAAGTATGCAGAAAATAGGCAAGAATGTAGTATATTTGAACAATTCTGTCCACCAAACTAAGTTGATTGACATTTATGAAACACTCCAATCGTAACAACAAAATACACATTTTTTTAAGTGGACATGAAACATTTACCAAGGTAGACCATATTCTGGACCGTATAATACATTGGTCAAATATAAAAGGGTTCAAGTCATGCATTGTATGTTCTCTGACCATGATGGAATTAATTATAAATTAATAACAAGAAGAACCTTAGGAAATTCCTAAATATTTAGAAACTGAAAATACTTCTAAACTCATGGATCAAAGAAGAAATCAAGAGGGAAATTAGGAGGTATTTTGAACTGAAGGAAAATGAAAACATCAGAATTTTGGATGCGCCACTAACACAGTACTTAGAAGAATTTATAGCTTGACGTAACAAAAGTCAAATGAGTGACTTCACCTTCTACCTTAAGAAACTAGAAAAAGAGCACATAAAGTCCAAGTAAGCTTAAGAAAGAAAACAGTCAAGAACCAAAGCAGAAATCAGTGAGGAAACAGAAAAACTATAAAGAAAAATCATGGAAACCAAAAGGCTTGATCTTTAAGAAGATCAATTGAATTGATAAACTTTTAAGCAGGCTAATTCTGGAAAAAAAGAAAAAGCAAAAAGTTACAGATAACCAATATCTGGAATATGAGATAGGATTTCACTACAGACTCTACAGGTACTAAATGGATAATAGGAGAATACTATAAATCACTATTGTCAAAGTTATTGAAGGATAAATTATCAGAGTTCACTTTGAAAGAAAAATCTTAATGGTCCTATATCCATTAAATAAATGGAAATTGTGGTTAAAAAACCTTCCCAGAAAGAAAACTTCAGGCCCAGATGGCATTAAAATAATATCCCAAATCAGGCAGGTGGTGAAAGGATAGCCTTTTCAACAATTGGATTTCCATATGCAAAAAAACCCCCCAAAAACAAAACTTGTATCCTTACATTGCACTACATTATAAGAATTCAAAATGGATATATAGGCCTAAATGTAAAATCTAAAACAACAAAACTCCTAGAAGTATATAAAATATAGGAGAAAATATTTGTGACTTTGGGTTAGGCAAAATTCCTTAGATGTGACACCAAAAATAAGATTAGTAAGTAAAAGAACAGATTGATAAATTGGATTTATCAGAATTAAAAACTAAGAAAAGTTGGGGGACAGCACATGTTCAGTGTGTAGCAATATAGACAGTATATAATGTAGCAGAGTTGACAAGGATCATTGGATTCAGCAAATCTGGAATTCCACAGCCTGCCCCAGAAGATCAGAGAAAATACCAGTGTTTATTGTACTGAAAATACTACTGAACTTGTTTTAATCTGGTAGAACTAACAAATGAAATAGTGCAGAGATGTTTGTGAATTTCATTTTTAGGTCAATTGATTATTATAAATATGGCATTGACAACAAACTAATAAAAGCATTTTTATGATTATAAGAGTAATTCTTTACCCATTATAAAAAACTTAAATATATGGAAAGATTTTAAGACAAAGAGACCATTCATAATCATTTCACCCAGAGAGACACATTATCAGTAGTATCATTGTGATATCTTGTCTTTATTAACCTATAACTGGGTCTTGTAAGTAACAGGACTTACATCTTCCTATGCACACAGTTTTGTGTCCTTTCTTTGTATAGTAAATGTGTTGAGTGTTTTCCTATGTCATGTATGTTTTTTAAAAAAAACAAGACTTATAGTAAGTATTTAACATTTTGTGATAAAATTTCCTCAAGAAATAATGATACTGGTTCTTATTTTTTGGTGTGACATAAAAATCATCTTCATTACTGTGTAATATCTTGGCATCAGATTGTTCCTTTTACAGTGTCAGTTTAATAAAATGTAAAACTGTCAGCAACTTTGATATAGTATTGATGGTCTTTATCACTACCTTCATTCTCAACATATGGAAGGGCCTAGTAGTAGTTCTAGTAAATTGCTTTTCAGATTATTTCACATCATTTAGAGATGCGGAAAATGAAATTGTTTGGTATCAAAATTTGGTTACAAACTTTATCATATAAAATACCAAGAACTTTCAAATTAAATTTTCTAGAAACTGTTTTGAGAGTTTGTTTTTGAAACTTGTTTCTATGTATAGGTCCTTTATTTGCCATCCTGGTAGGTTAGTAATTTTGCAACAAATTTGACAGAAAAGCAGATGTTAAGAGTAAATTTTTTTAAATAGAAATGAAAACTATATTATGTGTTAAAATTAAAACTTCACAATCTACTATAGTGTGTTTTATTTACACATAAGAATTTTAATTTCCCACATAAGCTAGTTTCTTTTTCAGTGTGATCGAAAATCTTATTCAAACCTAATACTATAAAAATATTTCAGGAAGCATAACATGAACTTCATATTGATGCCTTCTCTTACTTCACTCTGATTAATTGCTTATATTGATGATATACTTATAAATTTTTCTGTCTACAGAAATCGTGAGATCCTGGAAAATGTGTTAGCTGTCATCTTGGCTATTCTTGTGGCATTTTTGGGGTCTATTCTTCTCATACAAGGCTTCTTCAGAGATATCTGGGTGTTCCAGTTCTGCCTGGTTATAGCCAGCTGTCAATACTCACTACTTAAGGTACCAGCATCTCTCTTCTTTTCAGAATATGGAATAAGATTTGTGTTAAAGGGCAGAGGTTTCATGCCATTTATTACATTATTGTAAGATTAATTTTTTGATTAATTTTTCTCAGATGTTTACATTAGATTGGGTAGGGAACAAAAGTGACATATAAACTTTAAGAAACAATGATATATAAATGAAGCTTCTTTAAAGCTATTTTTTTGTGTTGAAAGAAAAAATTTGGGCATTTGTTAAAAATAAGAATTTGTATTTTTGAAATTCATTTTAATTTGCCAACATTAACCCTCCCACTTCTATATTTTAACTGTTCTGTTCTGTAGGTGAAATTTATTAAAATCCTTCATTAATAGATACAATAATGTCAAAATTGGGATATATAATCCTTTGGGACACTGAAAACAGAAGATTGGTGTCCCTTTGCTATTGTTTTAATAATGGCTATAAAATATCAAATGTTACCAATTTTAAGTACTCCAAAAATGGAAGAATCAAATACCAAATTTTTAACCCTTCATGGAAAATCATTGTGGACTGTTAATGTCGACTGTGCCCATTCCTTTCTTACTTCGCCAATAAATACCCTTCTTGTGTTGGTTATTTACCTGATACAAGCTAACCTGAAGAACCTTTTCCCATCCTGAAAACTATTTGGTTGGTTCTGTTTATACCATCAGCTGCCCACATGTCTATCATCGACATCAGGAATATACCACTTAATGTCAACTGCTTCATTTCTTCAAGACCCATCCATACTTTTTTTCCTCACTGCAGCACTGAAATCGTAGTCTTTGTGGTTGCTAATAATCTGAAATTTTCAAATCTGTGTCCTTTTAATAGTCTTCATTCTCTGTCACTGCTGCATCACTTAACACGTATGAATACTATCTTCCGTTTTTATATTGTCCTCATTGTTCTGTGACTTTATATTACCCTGATGATTATCCTACTTTTCAGATAACTTTATTTTCCTTTGTTGATGCCTCTTTGTTCTTTTGACCACTTCTTAATTGATGAGAATTCTCTAGGGTTCTATTTGGCCCTCTTGTCAGTTTGCAGTTCCTTGCTAGTGAAGTCATCCTTTTTTACTTTGTTTGTTGCCCCTACACATGAATTATGTCCAGATTTATATCTCAGAGTCTTCACCTTTCTCACAAGCTTTAGTCCTATGAATCTGCCAGGCCGTTGGCACATTTGAAAAATAGCACAGCATTATCTTCTGATAAATATTTTCCTCGCCTCATTGCTTTGCTTTTGACGATACTATACTGACTCAAAATCTTAGAGCTACTCCTTCCAAGTTACTGTGATTAAATGTGGTGATCCTGTGTTAAAATTTCTGGCCTTTGTTCTTGCTTTCGATTTCAACCACCTTAATCCATCCCTTTATTGCCTTAAGCCATTTAAATTAATTCCTTGCCTCTAGTATCCCTTGTCCCATTAATTTTGTCCAGTGCTTTTCGGTTAATATAGTCAGATATGGAAAAGGTAAAATATGACTGAACTTTTTAAAATTACGAGTTGACTAGAAGAACAGTAATGTCATAACTAGAAATGAGAAAGGCTGGAACAGAAGCTTTTAGAGGATAGATGCTGGAATTGAAAGAATTTCAAGATTCCCTCGTCTCATATCCAGTAAAGGACCACATGCCAAACTCAGTAAGCTTGGGCCAATCTGGAGTTGTAGGGTGGTGATAAACCATCCTAAGCAAGTGGTTTGGTATACTATTGGAAATGAACTGGAACTTGAGAGAAAAGTCATGGTTTGGGAAGTAGCTGCCTAATACCATTTGGACATTTTTATGGAAAGTTGATAAAGTTTCTTACAAAGATATAGTTTAACTTAATTGATGATTTTGATGTGAAAATATAAGTAACATACCGTGTTTCCCCGAAAATAAGACCTAGCCGGACAAGCAGCTCTAATGCATATTTTGGAGCAAAAATTAATATATGACCCGGTCTTATTTTACTATAATGTAAGACCGGCTATGATATGATATATGATATATGATATGATATGATATGAGATATGATATGATATGATATGATATGATATGATATGATATGATACTGGATCTTATATTAATTTTTGCTCCAAAAGACGCATTAGAGCTGCTTTGTCCGGCTAGGTTTTATTTTCGGGGAAATACGGTATTTAATACAAATACCATTGAATGGTTTAGTAAGCTTGGAATTTGTGGACAGAACTAGAATTCTTATAAGCTAACCCATATTTTGTGCATTTTCTGAATGGAATGATAGAAAGCATTCTACCGTAACATACTTATACGTAGTAATGAACCAAGCAGTAATGGATCTATCTACCATATGCCATTTCAGAAACATTAAGCGAGATGCAAATTATTAACCAAAATAAATTTAAGAGTCAGGAACGATTTGAGATATTTTTAATATCACAGTGACATCAGTATCTCGAGCTGATTTTTTTGTCTTCTATTGATGTTTCAACAGAATTAATCTAGGTCCTTTCTTAGCTATGGAACATTTATTTGAGATTATTTCAGGCACTTTGAAGGTTGCTTGTAAAATTACCAGGACTTCAGTAGTATAATCTATCTTTCTGTTTCATTTTTAGAGTGTTCAACCAGATTCTTCTTCTCCCAGACATGTAAGTCACTGTAATATGCCTGTAACTCATGGTTCCTTAACATTCATCCAAACCTTTTGTGGATCATATGTCGGATTGAATTAAGATTTATGTTATTATTTTCTCATCTAAGTCTTGACACACTACTAGAAATATAGGTGATTTATTAGCATGAAATAAAAATGGTACTGTAATTGTGGCCTTTAAATCCTGGTTGAAAATGAGCATAATAACTCATACTTTGACAGCCTGTTTCACAGGGAGGTTATCAATTAGGTAGACATGGTTCATATAAACTCATGATTATTTGATGACTTGCATTTAGTAAATTTTGAAGAATAAGTCATGAATAAATATTGAAAAACAGAATTTTAAAGTAGGAAAAACTTCGTATTATTTTGCTTAAGTAATCATTAAGAGCAAGAATAAAGAAGTAATGCATTGATCTGGTGTTTAGACCTGTGGGCACTAAGGAGATTAAAAACCTTATTTACTTTGTTACTTTAAACAAAAGTATTAGCTGCTGAACAATACTTATTGTGAAGCATGCTTCGGTTTTAGACCTCACCCTGTGTTAGTTTAATTGGAAGACCAAAGGGTATTCTCTTTAAAGTAGTTCAAAATCAAACTCCAAGAACAATTTATGATGATGTCTTCTTTCTTGAATATATTTATTATTTTTTCCCATACACTGAGATACTTAATAATGAAAGTAGATGAGCAAAACAAAACAAGGAGGCACATGATTCTCTTTCAACTGATTGTGTATTATTTTGTAAGAATGCTTTTGAAGTATAATGATAGATGGAAGTACGGGTTTTAACTTTTTATTTTGACATAATTTCAGACTTAGGGAAAAGTTGCAAAGATCGTACAAAGAATTCCTGATGCTATTCACCCATGTCCCTGTTAAACATTTTACCATATTTGCTTATTCCCTTTCCAGTTCCTCTCTCTCTCTCCCCCCCCCCTGCACACGCACATACACATACACACACACTTTTCTGAACTGTTTGAGACACGATGCCTCTTTACTTCTAAATGCTTCAGTCTATGTTTCCTAGAAACAAAGGCATTTCTTTACATTAATTCAATATAATTACCAAATCAGGGCATTGACATTGATACAATACTATGTATTTTCTAAGTTGCAGTGCTTACTTAGGTGTTTCCTATTTTCTCAATTGGCAATAGAAAATCCCTGATTGTGCATTTAGTCTTTTTAGCCTACTTTAATCTGGAGTAGTTCCTTAGTATTTGTCTTTTATTATTTTAATTTTTTTACTTTCATTTTTTGAAGGGGAACAGGATTTTATTAGGGAACACTGTGTACTTCCAGGCCTTTTTTCCAAGTCAAGTTGTTGTCCTTTCAATCTCAGTTGTGGAGGGTGCTGTTCAGCTTCAAGTTGTTGTTCTTTCAGTCTTAGTTGTGGAGGGCACAGCTCAGCTCCAGGTCCAGTTGCCGTTGCTAGTTGCAGGGGGCACAGCCCACCATCCCTTGCGGGAGTTGAACCAGCAACCTTGTGGTTGAGAGGATGCGCTCCAACCACCTGAGCCATCTGGGAGCTCAGCGGCAGCTCAGCTCAAAGTGCCGTGTTCAATTTTAGTTGCAGGGGGCGCTGCCCACCATCCCTTGCGGGACTCGAGGAATTGAACTGGCAACCTTGTGGTTGAGATGAGAGCCCACGCTCCAACCAACTGAGCCATCCGGGAGGCAGCTCAGCTCAAGGTGCCGTGTTCAACCTTAGTTGCAGGGAGCAGAGCCCACCATCCCTTGCGGGACTCGAGGAGTTGAACTGGCAACCTTGTGGTTGAGAGCCCTCTGGCCCATGTAGGAATCGAACCGGCAGCCTTCAGAGTTAAGAGCATGGAGCTCTAACCGCCTGAGCCACCAGGCCGGTCCAGTATTTGTCTTTTCTGATATTGGCATTTTTGATGGGTACAGGACAGTTATTTTTTAGACCATCCCTCAAGTTGAGTTTGTCTGATGTTTCTTCTTGATTGGATACAGGCCATGCTTTTTTGGTGGAAACGCTGTGAAAGTGATGTGTTCTCAGTGCATCAATCAGGAAGCACATGATGTTGATTTATCCTTTCGCTGGTGATGTTAACTTTGATCTTTTGGTTAAGAGTAGTGACTGCAGGGTTTTTTAACCTCTGCAATATTAACATTTTGGACTGGAGATTCTTTGTTGTCGGTGGGGGTGCTCTCCTGTGCATTGTAGGATATTTAGCTTTATATCTTGACTTCTACCCACTAGATGTTAGTAGCACCCACCACCCCAATTGTGACAACCAGCATGTCTCCAGACATTGCCAAATGTCCCCTGGAGGTCAAAATCCCCTCCCACTCCCTTGAGACCCACTACTGTACAGTAATGTTACTATTTTTCTGTTGTGGTTAATAAGTATCTCATAGGGAGATACTTGGAGACTGTGTATGTCCAGTTGCCCTGCAGACTTCCCACTCACTTGTTTTTAATATCTGTTGATATTTCTTGCCTGAATCAAATTAGCATTTGATGGTTGCCAAATAGTGATTTTCTAATTTCATCATTCCCTATACATGTAGTCATTGACTTTTTACTCTTAAGAAATAACTTTCCCTGATGTCTGTATTTTTTTGTATTGGTGTGGATCCATGGATTCTTCTTTTACTCAATGGTTACATATAATGATACTATCATTTTTTATTTTGGTGCTCAAATTGTTTCTAATTTAGCCACTGGGCCATCATATCATCTTCTGTGTCCTTTTGACATATCCTTATTATTCTTTAGGTACTTCCTTTTGGTTTTTTTGGCACAAAGAGTTTTCCAAGCACATTTTATATTTTTCCTACCCTAGCCTGAAACCAGCCTTTTCTTTATGGAGCCCTGATTCTTTTTAGTAAATAATATTTACATACTAAGATCTGGATGCTAGTAATCTTTATTACTAGAATGTCATTGTTTCTAGGTCTTCTCAGTGGGTAAAACTAGGAAATATATAATGTGTGTGTGTGTGTGTGTGTGTGTGTGTGTGTGTGTGTGTGTGTATATGTACACACATGTATACAGTTGCCATTGAACAACAGGTTTGAACTATGTTAGTCCACCTATACACAGTTTTTCAGTAAATGTTGTAGATGTATTTTCCTTATGATTTTCTTTTTAAAAATAATTTAACATTTTCTTTTCTCTAGCTTACTTTATTGTAAGAATGCAGTATATAATACATATAACATAAAATATGTGTTCATCAGCTATCTATGTTATTGGTATGGCTTCTGCTCATTAGTAGGCTTTTAGTTAAGTTTTTGAGAAGTCAAAAGTTACACACAAATTTTTTTACTGTAAGATGGCATTGTAGTGTCCCTATAATCCCCGTGGTTTTCAAGGGCCAACTACACACACACACACACACACACACACACACACACACCTATCATATCTGTCTACTTATATGCATATTAAAATGAGTTCATAATGATGCCTCTAATTGAGTATCACAGGGTTCACTCTATTCTTCCTCCTTGCCATATTTGTAATTCCCTTCTGTTACAGTCAGAAACTGGGTTTCCATATGGAAACATTTTGAATCCTTAGAATATAAGCCATCAAAGATCTTAATAGCTAGTTGTGACTCTTAAAATTAACTAAACTGACTTTAATATCATTTTCAGGGTCATAATCGTATCATTGCCTACAGTAGACCAGTTTATTTCTGTTTATGTTGTGGTCTTATTTGGCTCTTGGATTATGGTAGCAGAAACCTTACTACAACCAAGTTCAGATTATATGGAATAACTTTCACCAATCCACTGGTGCTCGTATCAGCCAGGGATTTAGTTATAGGTAAGTCATCGTTAAAGTATCTCAGTTCTTAACATTAATTTACTTGTATAGAATCAGTTCACTGATAAGTAGATCAATTATATAGGGTGAATTAGTTTTAATAGGCGTATTTTGTTGTTTATTGTAATCTTCTCAGTGAGGGACAGAACCTATAGGACTATTATGAATGAAACTAATGATGAACAAATATTACAGTAATCCTTCTGTTCTTGAAGTAGATGATGGAAGGAAAGCTTCCTTTGGATTTTATGTCTCAGGTTCCTATCATATGAAAATAGTGGAGAGAAATAGTTTAAAATGGTATCGTTAAAGAAAATCACTGAGTAGTGTATGTTAATTTTGGATTTCTTTTTATCATTTATTTTATGATCTTAAATGTAACAAAAGGATGGATGAGGTACACTATTTTTAACATGCTTTTCTTTCCTCCTGTAGTGTTTACCCTCTGTTTCCCAATAGTATTTTTCGTTGGTCTTCTGCCTCAGGTGAATACATTTGTAATGTACCTTTGTGAACAATTGGATATTCATATCTTTGGTGGCAATGGTGAGTACTTATAAAAATTAAAGATTTCAGTGTTACTTTTACAGATCATTAAGTAATAAACTGAACATTAAAATGCTTTTTCAGTTTTTGTTTTAGAATTGAAATTAGAAAGAAAAGTACACTTATTTAATAATTGAAGACAGAGTAGTAATTTATAGATAGGAAAAAGCAGTTAAGTCTGCTTTTATTGAAAGAGACAGGAATAATGAATGCAGTTGATTTGTAAGAAGTGATGCCTAAAACTATTGCCTAAAACTAAAAGTTATAGTGAGTTTACTTGGAACTTGTATAGACTTATGAAATATTTATAAAAGGTCATCTATCCCAAATCGATTGAGCTCTGATATGTGGCATTATATTTGGATTGTGAACTGGTACATGCATTTGGGATGTCTATGTATTTAGTTTCAGTGCTTTGTTTTATCTTTAAAATGTGAACACTAAAACCAGAATGCTTTCAGTAAAAGCATTTTATTAAATAAGCTTTTTAGAAGTACCTTGGTCTTTAGAGTAGAATGTATGGGTATGAATTGAAATACTTAGAAATGTATTTCCCTGTTATATGTATACCTCATTTACAAAGTAAGTAAGACCAACCCCAATGAAGTTTAATTTAAAAAGGAAGAAAATAAATAAATAAACAAAATAAGTAAGACCAGTGTTACTCTGGAATAGATGATGGTTTGCAGAACTTTAAAATAGCTTTATGGGCAGCCACTGTGGTTTAAACATACTCTTACTTGGTGTAACCATTTAAAATTTTACTGAAAGATGTGTATACAAATTGAGGAAAAATATGAAAGGGAAAAAAATTACTGTAACTTTATAGACCATTTCTCTTCATACTTCACACTTGCAATCCTCCTTTATCTTCCAAATATATGTATTGAAATTGTTTTTGCTGATAAAAGGTTGATATTATGACTTAAATTTTAAATAGAAGCTAAGCTTTTTCTATGTTACTGTGTATCTAGAGCATTTTTGATGTTTTGAAAAATTTTTGAAAGAGGTGTGAATTAAAACTGGGCTGGTCTTCAGCACAGCTTATTGGGTAGAAGACAGTTTCAGTATTTAGGGACTGTTGTACGTGCTATATTAATCTAAATACTGTGGAGAGAGTTTAGTGTAGGTTATTCATAACTGTGGGTTTTGTCATTATAATTTACAGACTTGTGCAAGGCACTAATTTTTTAATATCTCTTAAAAATTTTTCCTATAGATTTTTTTTATGGAACCATATAAAATTACCATTAAAGAAAATCTGTTTATCCATATTTTAAAAATAAAGGCTAGCTGTAATAGCCAGCCCCTATTCCCTATTACTAGTATCCCATTGGATTTAATTTTTTGTTGTTGTTAGAAATTAGTCAGATCTGTACTTTTTTATCAGAATTAATTAACACATGGGAATGCAGATTTACTTCTGTGGGTAACACAGATTCTGTTTAAATAGACTAATATCTTCCAGTGAATACTTAATGTATCTCTAGTTCCTTTTCACGCCTCTCTCTGCAAGCTTCATTTTTGCATACTTTTGTAAATATAATAAGATACATTCTTGAAACATAATATAGGTACAGATTTTTTTGCTATGTATAAATGTTCATTACTTCCAAGGTGAATATATTTTATCTTGTATCAAAAATGGTGAATAGTAAACCTTTGTTGTTTAAAGATCTTGTGAAAGCACCAGATGAAGTAATTCAATTGTTAAAAATCAAATGAAAAGTATTTAGTTATAGTCAATATTATACCATTTTAAATACTTTTCAGTGCCCTTTTAAGCTATGTTTTTTTCCATCAATGTTTATAAAATATTGATTTCCTTTTTCTGTCCTATCTAGCCACTACAAGCCTGCTTGCAGCACTCTACAGTTTTATCTGTAGCATTGTAGCAGTAGCCTTACTGTATGGATTGTGTTATGGCGCTTTAAAGGTGAGCAACATGTTGTAGTATTTTTTGTCTTTAAGGCCATTTTTCTATATGAAGATTGTTTTAAATTAACTAATATGATCTTTTTTCCTAGTGTCACTTTCGCTTAAATTTCTATGATTTTCATAGGCTGAACATTATTCTCATTTACTTTGAATTTGAAAGCAATTTCATAGCTAACCATTATTAAAAGAAAGTCCTTTTCCATGCAATAATCAAATTAATATTAGAAACAAATTATTAAAAACTGGGCTGGTCTGGGATAGAAGTGGGCATGGTAATAACAGAACATGAATTTAATTTTAGATGTCTAGTTAAGAATATATGCAACTACTGTTCATATCAAGACTTCTTAAAACTTAGGAGAATAAGTTCAAGGACTACAATTGAAGATACATTCTCGTGCTCGCTTCAGCAGCACATATCCTAAAATTAGAACCATACAGAGAAGATTAGCATGACCCCTATGCATGTGTTAGAATTTGTGATGTGCTCCATATTTTTTAGAAAAAAAAAGATACATTGTAGTAAAAATTAGTGCACTGAAATTTAATGTCATTGTTGGTTTAGAAAGATCTGGATGAGGCTTATTCGGTTTATTTTCAAAAGATAGTTACCAAATTGTAAACATAAAAATTTCAATTTTTCATAAACAACCCTCAACCCCTGGTACTATTCTTTTTTGTGATTAATGCAAGACAATCAGAATGATCAGGTTGAGAGGACTGCAGAGTGACTCACAGTGTCCTTCCTTGCTCCATTTATTCAGTGGCATTTATAGAATGCTCCCTGTGTGCCCAGTACTATGCTAAACACCATTTCCTGCTTTTAAGTAGCTTATATGTTGTTGGGATTAATAAGTCAGCCAACCTTTCACTAGAGGGTAATGGAGGCCAGAAAAACTGTTATGGCTGTACTAATGAAGTGATTATCTTGTTCAGCCTAAAGGGATTCATAATTTCTCAAGGGATGGCTTTTTACCTAAAATTAGAAGGACAAATAGGAATTAGTTAAGTGAAACAAGGGAGGAAGAAGAGCCATGGATTTGTAAAGAAGCTGTGTTGTGTATAGGAAACAGCAAGTCATTTGGAATTGCTGGAGGTGTGGGGACATGAGGAAAGATGGCTTTCAGTCAGGCTGGAAAGACAGGCAGTTGCCTGGGTTATGAAATACTATCTTTTATCACTGTGAGAAAAGATAAAATATCTTTTATCCAAACGTGATGGGGTGGGGATGGAAGACCCAGAAGTGTTTCAGGTATGGCAAGGAAGTGATCAGCGGTGCATTTTAGAAAGATTACTTTGTCCCCATTGTGAAGGAAATGGAAATATAAGCAGGAAGGAGGGGAAGCAGGAAGATTGTTGTGCTACAGTCTTGAAATTATGCGGTACTTAATTAAAATAGGATTCAGTAAATATATTTGGGGACTCTGGATAAAGAGAAAAGAAAGGCTCCAGATGACTTCTGGGTAGGGTCTGCCTTGTACATCTAGTTAGATAGTAATACTAAAGTACAAAATGGGAAACCTTGGTGTTTAGTCAGGAAGATGATTGGTTACATTTGGACATGCTTATTTGTTGATATTTGTGAGGTACCCAGAAATTCGTGGTAGGAAGTTATATGTGAGAGGTTTGAGTTAGTGATTAATAGATTTGGAATTCATTAACAGAATTAGATAAAGAGTAAGAAGAAGACTGCTAATGTGGATTGACAAGAGGAAATGTATGAGGACAGGACCCTGGGAGATGCCATTTCCACATATTTGTGTTGGCCTCAGAAGTGGTTGGCCTTAGAAGCTGGTCTTTGTGTTATTTATTTCTGAGAATATGCAGTTCATTCGTTCAGGAAACACTGAATGCCTGCTCAATACTCTGGAAGATATAATGGCATATTACATGAGCACACCAAATGTTAACATGTTCTTTGCCTGATGTGTTGTATCATGTGTTGCCTTTTCCTACTCCATCATTACATAATCAAAAATTTACTACAGCAAGTTATTTTGTTCTTCAAAAGGGAGAACATAGTTTACTATAAGCTTAATAGTACTTTAAACCTGAAAGAAATTGGCAGCAATGTGTAGCAGAAGCACATGTATTATTCGTAGTATGTAACAGAGCTTTAGTACGAAAGCAAATCTCAAGATGACCTAGCAGCTAGATTCTAGCTCATCAGAAAGTAATAAATCTAAACTTATCTGGTGGAGTAAAATGCAATTAATAATATGGCTAAAAAGTTTTTGTTGAATTTAGTTATCTTTCTCCGAAATACTGACATCCAGTGATTATATGATAGATTATAAATTAGAAGCATATTATTCTGTCATACTTTTTTTTGCCCCAACAGGATTCTTGGGATGGCCAGCATATTCCAGTACTTTTCTCCATTTTTTGTGGTTTATTAGTGGCAGTATCCTATCATCTCAGCCGCCAAAGCAGTGATCCATCTGTACTTTTGTAAGTGAAATCAGTTGTTAATGAATTAAATAAATTTAAATAAGCTGGCATTTCTTTCTGATTTAATTTCCAAGGTATGCTTTCCCAGTGGCTTACAAAATGCTGTTGACTTAATTTATGTTTGGTTTCAAAATAAATTAACTATGGGTCATTCTAACCACACTGGCTGAGAGTATTTGTTAACTTTTTCTCTCCTAAGTATTAAAGCTTTTTTTTTAATAAAAATATTCTCACTATGCTTATTTATGACATCTTAAATGTTTTTAGACTTTATCATTTGCTAATGATTAAGTATACTTGGATCACTTGGTTTTTTATTATAAACATTGCTATTTGAAGTACTGGTTTTCAGCTTATATATGTATTTTTTATTATTTTCTCTTCTCTTTTTCAAAAATACAAAGTTCTTTGGTGCAATCCAAGGTTTTTCCAAAAACAGAAGAAAAAAATCCAGAAGACCCTCTTTCTGAAGTAAAAGATCCACTGCCTGAAAAACTTAGAAATTCTGTTGTAAGTTTTTAAAAAATCACTTACAATTAAAATTTAGATTTCATTAATGTTCATCATGATTCATCATGTTATATAATGAACACTTTTTTAAGGCCTTTAGTAATTGGGGGAAAATCATAGCGATATATTACAACTATATTTAGAGAATTATATATTGTACATTGTTGATTGCCTTTATTTAAAATTTTTAACATGTAAGAAATACACATTCCTCAAACTTATTTTCTATATAGAATAGTATGCTAAACATTCATTTTTAGATCAGGTGAAATTAAGTCATTTCATTGTTCATAGAATTCTTAATCCTACTCAGATTTAGACAGAGATTTGGGAAGATGAATATTAACATAAATTAGATTTTCTTATTTTCTTATTTCTAATCTTATAAATTAGATTATTTTTCTTCTTGATAAAAACCGTGTCCTTGTAAGTCATCTGCTAGCCTTTTAATGTGTTTTATTTTTCAAGGGCAGTCTGAAAAGTGTGTCTGTGTTTGTGTTTATTTTCCTGGTTGAAGGAGAGAACCTATACTAATTTAATATACTTAAGTAGTGTAGTCTTTTAAAAATTTTTCTAATTTAGTGAATTTTAATGCTGCCTGCATTCTTTTAGTAAATATTTGAAAATGATATCTGTAGAGTCACATTTGCTTTATGGAACAAAATAAAAATTTTTTCCAAGTTACTATATTAGATAATCTCCATTTGTGAAAGACTGAACTTGTATACAGGTCTTGAATTAGACACTATTTACCTTCAGTGAACTTGAGCTGTAGAAAACTTTAGAAATACAAAACTGCCTGAAGATATAATTTGAACAATTTTTTCTGACTTTAGTTTCCGTGTTAACAAAGGATATTTCATGTTAAATATAGTAGGATACTTCTGAATCTAGCTTAAAAGTGTAAATCTATGGGTCAGTCATCAACCAAAGATATCAAGATTTCTGGTTTTTACTACAACTACCAAAGAACCCAAACCCAGTAACTAAAATAGGACATATGCATGCAGTTTCAACATTTCAAAAGACCAATGAAAATAAAACTTTGTTGTCCAAAAGGATATGCCCTATAAATGATACAGTAACTTAAGTACCTCATTTCCTTTTCCCTTATCTAAAAGTAAAACTTACAGGCCAATGGGGGAAAAATATACGGCTTCGTTATAAAAAAGACTTTGTTATGATATGTACTATAGTGTATGGAACTAGATGAGTTTCCTTGGTATTGCAGTGTCAAACTAAAATATAAGGAAATTGAGGAAGAAAATAAGACTTGTAGCTAATTACTATGTGTAAGAAATATCTAGAAGTGCTAAAAAACAGGACCAGTGAAAAATTGTTTCTTAAACTTTGCCAGTTGGGAATAAAGGAAACTATTTTTTTAAAGTTTTATGTAATTATTTGGTAATTCTGTTTTATTTCACAGAGTGAACGTTTACAGTCTGACCTCGTAGTATGCATTGTAATTGGGGTGCTGTATTTTGCTATTCACGTAAGCACAGTGTTCACAGTATTGCAGGTAAGGAATCATTTAGTTCTTTTGATTGAGGGAAAAAACTTTGTTTGGACTCATTTCTGATTTGACTGTAATGTTTGTCCATAATGCTGACATAGATGAACTCCCCAAAGTCTTGTTCCAATACAGCTGGAGGCTAGAACCTCGCATCTAAATCAGGTCCCGGTGTTGGTGAGGCTCCTCAGGTTTTATTCCTCTTGTACAGTTCTGCTTATCTGTAGGCTGTGCACTCACCGTCTCAGTGCTCTTCATTCTTTTGTGCAGGTCCCTATTTCCACACGGTGTCAGTTTGATTGTGGTGTACCTCTGCATAGTCTTCTTCTTTTTTTTTTAATCTCCCATGCTTCTACTTAACTTTTTGAACATACGGAATTCAGTTTTAATTCTCTGTCCTTATTTCCTATTTCTACCTTCTGTCACTTGTGGGTTGGTTTTGATTAATTGATTCTTTCCCCCCTCATGGGCCATAGTTTTCCAATTCTTTGCATGTTTGGTCATTTTTCGATGCCAAGCATTATACATTTGGCCTTGTTGGGTATTGGATATTTTTATGTTTCTAGAAATATTCTTGAATTTTGGTTTTTGGTACTGTTAAGTTACTTGTTACAGTTCGATCCTTTTAGGTTTTGCTTTTAAGATATCTGAGGTGAAACCAGGGCTGTTTTTTAGTGTAGGGCTAATATTCCCCCTACTGAGGCAACAGCCTTTGGAGTATCTGGCTCGTGACCTGTGACTCTTCAGCTTTTCCAGTCTGGCTGTGGGAACAGGCACTATTCCTAGCCCAGTGTGAGTGCTGGATACTCTCTCTTTAATTCTTCCTTGTGGTGCTTTCTCTGGTCTCATGTAGTTTCCTCACACACTTGTGCTGATTCCCCTGAATACTTGAGGGGGACCCTCTGCAGATCTTCCAATTTCTATGTGCAGTTTTCTCTTTGGTACACTGTCTGTTCTGGTGAACTCCAGCTGCCTCCGTCTGTCCAGTCTCTCAGTTCCATCTCCTCAACGCAGGGTACCAGGCTTCGTGTGGGGTTTCCCTCCCTACACTGCAACATGGAGGCAATAAACTCCCTTGAGGCAATAAACGGGGGCAGCCCTGACACCTGACATCTGTTTTCCTTTTTCTCAGGGTTCACTTTTTATTTCCTTATGATTTGCATATTTTATTCTGTTTTGGTTGTTTCATATGGAAGAGTAAATCCCTATTATTCCATTTGGCCAGAAGCAAAGGTTATTTATTTAATTTTATTTAACATTTTGCCTGTTTTTCTTCTCTTCCAATTTGAACAATTGCAAGCTGAGCTAGCTAGGTCCATTGGGTCTTGAGGGCTCAGATTGAAGCCTCTTCATGTCCAAGAGATTCCAGAGTTTCTAAATATGTGACTTTTAATTTGAATATTTGAAGTGATGGTACTTGATTTCCTCTTTTATGAATTTAGTCATGCATAAGAACTCTGTTCTAATGATACGCCATGTGAAAGCACAAAAAAGAATACTTTTTTCTCATTCTAATCTGCTCTTCGCTCAGATTTACAGTTTTATGTAGCTCATGCCCTTTATCTCTACTCGTTAAAACAGTTTAATACATTCCTCTGCAAGTCACATAGAACATTCTTAGAGTAGCAAGCAATACACCTCAAGAGACTGTCATTCTACGATAGTGTGAATACCAAAGAAGGAGTAAACACGTTTTAAAATATCTGTAATATTATAGCCGACTCAATCAGAAAAACTACATAATGTAGAAATGTTAACTATAGACAGATGTTTAATTCTTAGATTCTAAAATTGACTTTGCTATTCTCTCTTATCAAATGAAAAATTGAACTGACAAATTAGAAGTTCTCCTATAGGTCTCAAATGGCTTAATGTTCTCATCTTTATTCTTCTTTTAGCCTGCTCTCAAGTATGTGTTGTATGCATTGGTCGGCTTCGTAGGTTTTGTAACCCATTACGTGCTGCCTCAAGTTAGAAAACAGCTACCGTGGCACTGTTTCTCTCACCCTCTGCTGAAGACAGTGGAGTATAATCAATATGAAGTTCGAAGTAAGTATTTCATTAACACCCTTTTTAATATTATGATTTTCTTTTACTCTGTTAACAGATGACAGTTAAATAAGTATAATCAAGTAACACTTTCTTAGGCTGGAAGCTTCAGTGAGTCAGAGCGTTTGCAGGGTGCTTTTAATTTTAATTGCGGTGTAAATGTCTGTGCTACAATGCTAGCTTTCCACAGCGTAAAACTTACTGATCTAAATTATTCTTCACAGACCTCATTGATGAAGCCTTTTGTGTATATTTATGACCTCTCTTTCCAGTCCCTACCTTTTCCCTCAATTATCCTTGCCATATGCAGGCAACCCAATCCTCTTTAAGACTTTCTTAAAACCTTATTACTTTTGGGGGAAGGGGCAGTCTAATAATCTTTTCTCCCGAAGTTAGAGGCATAAGTGAGAAAAGGTTAATGCTTAAAAACTGAGGTTTTAAGAATGTTTAAAATGAAATTCATGTAAATTTAAGTCGATCTAAGTTGCAAAATTGGATGTGTTTCAGAAATCATAGAAGTTGAAGTATTGGGTTTCTTACATTATTTGTTTATGGTAGAGCTGAATTTGAGTTGTAGGATTTTCCTTTCTCATCACATTATCGAACTATTTAACACATTTGATGACGTGTGCTCTTCTTGACTTATATTCCATTGTTAGATGCAGCCACTATGATGTGGTTTGAGAAACTCCATGTGTGGCTCCTTTTTGTAGAGAAGAATATCATCTATCCATTGATTGTTCTCAATGAACTTAGTAGCAGTGCAGAGACAATAGCTAGTCCAAAGAAACTGGACACAGAGTAAGTATAATTCTCTAATCTAAGTTGGACTACTGGGGCAGTCCTGAGCAATGCCTTAAGCTATTCATCAAATAGTCATTGAGTGCCTCTGTGGTACAGGGCGCTGTGAGATGAAACATTCAGGTGAAATCCTGTCTTTGACTTCCCTCTTCTGAACATCTGTTTCTGCTCGTGGCTTTTCACTACTCCAGACATCTCATTGTTAATTGATATTTTATAACAGGACATTTATTAAATAAGGTTAATGGTTAATCTTTAATATTAGATGGTAAGTTTGGGTAATGGTTATTTTTGTGTGCTGTGTAATTTAGACGATACATAGGCATCATATAGACCTACCCTCTAGACTAGGTACATGTTGTTGGGTAAAAGTTAATATATGTTTTTTAGGCGCTTTACTATTTAGGTGCTTTAGTGTTTTCTTAATGTGCTAAATACTATTCATGTTCAAGCAACAGAAATACTGAGAAACTGGAGAACCAAATACCAAAATTACGAGTACAATACTGTTAACTTATTTTTTAAACATGCTTATTTATATAAAAGATAGGAATCATAATACATATTATTAAAAGGGAATATTATGATAGTTTATTACAGGATGTGATTTGCTTAACTATATAAATCATTTTTAGAAGTTTAAAATATATATGTATATGTACACGAGGTGTGACAATTAAGTTTGCAAACTTGTTGCAACAATGTTGCTAACCTTTTGTGATATCAGAGGTGTTATTCATTATGAATTTGTACCAACTGGACAAACAGTTAACCAAGTTTACTATTCGGAAGTGCTGAAAAGGCTGCATGAAAAAGTTAGGCGACCTGAACTTTTCGCCAACAATTCATGGCTCTTGAATCACGACAATTCACCAGCTCAATGGCACTGTCTGTGAGGGAGATTTTAGCCAGTAAACAAATAACTGCATTGGAACACCCTCCCTACTCACCTGACTTAGCCCCCAATGACTTCCTTCTTTACCCAAAGATAAAGGAAATATTGAGAGGAAGACATTTGGATGACATTCAGGACATCAAGGGTAATATGAGGGCAGCTCTGATGGCCCTTCCAGAAAAAGAGTTCCAAAATTGCTTTGAAGGGTGGACTAGGTGTTGGCATTGGTGCACAGATTCTCAAGGGGAGTGCTTTGAAGGTGACCGTAGTGATATTCAGCACTGAGTTATGTAGCACTTTTTCTAGGATGAATTTGGGAACTCTATTGTCAGACCTTGTATATATTAGGTTGGTGCAAAAGTAATTGTGGTTTTGCAATTATTTTTAACCTTTTAAACTGCAGTTACTTTTGCGCCAACCTAATAGTAAGCTTAGTAAATGAAATGGTGATTTTCCTGAAGTCAGTAGATTTTCTAAAGTTTTCGGTCATTGGTTGATAAGTTGTGCTTTCTTTTTATTATAGATTAGGTGCTTTAATGATCACCATTGCTGGTCTGAAGTTGCTACGATCCTCTTTTAGCAGCCCTACATATCAGTATGTCACAGTCATCTTTACTGTGCTCTTTTTCAAAATTGACTATGAAGCTTTTTCAGAGACCATGCTATTGGACCTCTTCTTCATGTCCATACTCTTCAACAAGGTAACTGATCACCGAAAGGAATATTTCTATCCGTAAAAAGTACCTCCCTAAGTAATGCACTATTTAGTGAGGCTTTTCCTTGTATTTCATTCATTTTCTTTTCTTTTAAGTAATATTTTTCTTAATTCAACCAGTTATTTAGGAGCATATTCGAATCCCTAAACAATACTAGTCACTGATTTGTAAAAGACGTATTTTTTGCTATAGCTAGGAAGATAAAGTTAAGTATGGAAAAATTAGAGAAACACTAATAAGTACGTATTTTTAAATATAAGGGGACTTCCAAAAGAGATTGTGGTTTTGAATAATTTCAGGAATAGACATGGTAATAATTGAACTGGGCTGTGGGCTGGCTGCTGGATAGAAGGAGGGAGGAAATAACCTGATAGCTGATTGAAGATTGTAGATATTGAGGACAGTGAGGACATGTGGGAGAAATCAGAACTTAGTTTGATGGTGAAATCTGGGTCCTCTGCCTCCCATTCCAAAAATCTTTTTGCTGAACCACACTACCTTTCTAAATGAAATAGGTTGTGCAGTCATATTATTTGTAAATTAAATAGAGCTGAGATTTCATGTTAACACTGACCACATACAAAGGACTTTGACATATATTATCCCATTTGATAGGTAACAGAGCTGAAGCATATGAGCAGCTACAAAATACAATGAAAGCCCAATTTTAGAAAAGTTAGCCTGGTCAGCCACATTTGGGATGGATTGGGGAAGAGAGAACCTAAAGGTATGGAGAACAGCTTAAGAGACTGCGCCAGTAATTTAGATGTGATAGAGATCTGACCTAGGATGGGAACAGTACAAACGGATCCATTTATCTGAACAGAGTTTTAGTGATAGCGATTTCAAAGTATTATGCTAAATATTGTGAAAAATAACTTCTCAAATATTGCAATATTATATTTGTTCAATCACTAATTTGTATGCATTTTTATCATTTATTTCCTCTTCTAGTGAGCATGGTTAACCAAAGGAGGAAGCCAGAAAGTTAATCAGAGAATTGTTTGTATAAAGAAGCATGTGGTGTCTCACAAATTTAAATATTTATATTGGAAATTGGATTGCATCTTTTTATACTGGTTGGAAAAAAGTGAAAGTTGCAGTAAAATATAAACCAAACAATCCTTGAATCACTACACTTAATTCGCATTAGTAATTTTTGAGAGCATGCCGTATTCCAGAGCTGTTCTAGGTGCTTACGCTACATCATTGAACAAATCAGAGGAAGTTCTGCCCTTAAGGAGTTTGCATTTTATATGGTTACTTGATAGAACAGTGATGATAAGCAAGTAAGAGCAAATGGATCTCTTTAGATGGATTTTTTAAGAACAGTGATGATAAGCAAGTAAGAGCGAATGGATCTCTTTAGATGGATTTTGTAAGATATTGTAAGATGCACCATCGATTTAATAACCTTACAAGAAAAAATTACTCTGAATATATACAAAATATTTTTACCCACTAACCACTTAACCATGTAATTGCATATTATTTTTTCTTCAATAATACAGTCTGTGTCACATTTAGAATCTGAAGTTTTCTGAATCACTGCTTTTAAACAGTTATAATGGCATCTTGATATAATATACATGCTGCTTTTACTTCCTGTGATCCTGATCACAGTAGTACCGAGAATTGCCTGCATAATTTTGAGTCATGACAAAGAATACAGGGGTTCATCTGCAAGTGGTTGAAGTTGTGATTTCTTTTTTAAGTGAAAAGTTAAATACATTCATTGTAAATAAGCTAAATGATTTAAATATGAGTTTTTCGGTGTGTGAATCATGGCACTGAATTAGTCAGAACCTCTTGCTGTTAAGATTCTGTGCTCTGTTTAGAGAATTGGGCCTTGCAGAGGCATTCTTGGGCAAATACAGTAATTCCGTTTCAGTGTTGAAGTCATGTTCAACAGAACAGATCCTAATTTAAATATGGTTTAAAATGTATTGTGTTCCCATTGACAATAACAATTGAGATTATGAACAGATGCCTAACACATACTACTAAATTCTTAGGCAAACAGGCAGTGACAACTTTGTATTACAGCTTTAGCTCCTGTCTGGCTGCTTTCAAATTCTTTTTGACATTGCATTTAAAACATAGTCAGTTTTCTTTTTTCCCCCCCCTTTCTTCCGCCTCCACCCCGACGGCAGATCACGCCAGCCTCCAGCTGCTCACGGCAGCCCAGCTCCAAGGAGAGCTGTTGTTCACAATTTTAGCTGTAGAGGGTGCAGCTCACTGGCCCATGTGGGAATCGAACCCTACCTCGGTGTTAGGAGCACGGTGCTCCAACCACCTGAGCCACCGGGCTGGAACATACTCAGTTTTCAAAGCACTAAAATTTGAGGAAAATGTCTTACAATCAAAATATATGTGTATTAGTTAAGCTTTACAGACATCTATATTCCTTTGTTTTGCTTGCAGTAGTAGTAATGTAGCCAATAGAGGACATAAAAATTTTTAAACAGATGAAACACAAATCCATAAAGCAGCTAGCTGTCTTTACTTAAAAATATATAGTGTTTTGGCAGTTGATATATCTTTTCCTTTTATGCAAATGGAAAATAATTTCAGTGCCATTTCTCTATTAGAGGTCTCTTTCTTTTCAAATAACTGATAAGATTTTTACTGATTGTTTTTCTTTTCCTCCTACAGCTTTGGGAACTCCTTTATAAATTGCAGTTTGTGTATACTTACATTGCACCATGGCAAATTACTTGGGGATCTGCTTTCCATGCTTTTGCTCAGCCCTTTGCAGTGCCCCGTATCCTTCTAATAAAGATTTTATAAGAAAGGGCTGTCATATCCTTGGTGAGAATGTCGGTTTGTAGGCATAACCTTTCACAGACATAGAATAGAGGTTACTATGTAATAAATTATCAAAAATTTGCAATCCTTTGTGTCCACACCTGTACTGATTTTGATTGTTTAACTTGTACTAATATGTGTGGCCCACAAATTATCTGAACATGAGAAAAGTATAAATGTTTTAGAAGTAATTCTTATATGTAAAAATTTTGTTTACATATGTATTAAGTCCAGGAATTTTCAGTAAATACAAAGTATGTTTAGATATATTTTCAAATGAATGAGAATACAAAGCATTTTTCAT
This sequence comes from Rhinolophus sinicus, assembly GCF_036562045.2. NCBI lineage: Eukaryota > Metazoa > Chordata > Mammalia > Chiroptera > Rhinolophidae > Rhinolophus > Rhinolophus sinicus. The sequence goes on along the minus strand of NC_133753.1, from coordinate 26,739,907 downwards.
AATCATATGATTTTAATTAAACTTTATGTCCAAAATCTTCTATTCTCATCATTTCTAAATAAAAATAAAGGTTAGTGACCACCTAGATTTGAAATGCAGACTCTTCGTATTTGTAAATTTTAGTTTTATCTTCTGGAAAATTAAATTTAAGCATCTCTACCCAAAAGTGATATATGGACTTTTATCAAAAAACGTGTTCGTCAGTATTTATTTAGCTCCCTTCAAAGCGTCATGCCAGGCTGTACTTCTAGCTGTGTCTTTCTACTTCTACCCCCATTTACTTTCCAGTGTCACCCTTTTCTATATTCCTTTGTTTTTCTAACTGCAATGTGTTTGTGAGATGTATTTGTGTGTGTGTGTGTGTATTTGCACGTGTGCTCAGATGGGTGTTAAGATCCTTAACCAGTTTTCCCATAGATTCAGCCATGTTGTTTGTTCAGGCTGCTATATCAGCCTTCTTTTCTACGCCACTAAACCCCTTTCTGGGAAGTGCAATATTCATCACTTCCTATTTCCCCACCAGCCCTCCACAATTTTGTGTAAGACAAATGAAGCTATTTCTACACAGAAAATCATGTACTCAGAAACATGTAAACTTGATGTTATCAACTGCTATAAGTTGAATATCTTGTAAGCATGAATAGAAATTTGTTTTATAGGAATTGAAAAAAGTTCTATTAATGCAAATCTTTCCATGCTAGAGAACATTTGGACTTGATAGTTTTTAGAGAGAGCTGTGTTTTGATCTATTCTTAGAAGTACCTGTGTGTTTTTAACCTAAAATAGGAAATAAAATGAAAAGAGGATCAAATCAGACCTATATACCTTTTAGCTTTATTTTCACCCATGTGTTGAGTCACATAATATTAAATAACAAATATTATGTAATATCTTTTGGTAATGGAGCAAGTGCATCTGTAAAGTTACTCTATTCACTGGAAATAAGATTTTACTTGTGGAACACTCAGATAAGGCAGTCAATGTTGATGTTTGTTATTTATTTGTAATCTGTTTGTAATCCATTTTCTCTCTCTCTTTCAAAATGTCCTATTTTTGTCTTACGGTATGTTTCTTCCTCTCCATCAGGAGCCCAGGACCTTAATTCCATCTCTTCTAGAGACTTTCCCAATGCTGTTCAAAATCCAATCCAATAGACTCATCCAAAAGTCAGCACCCCTCACCACTACACCTTCCACTGCTATGACTTCAACTTCTTTTTAAATTGTTGGCACCTGAAGATTTCACCGTTGCTTTTTAATTTAACTTTTCTTTTTTACAAATATATGTGGGGAGGCTGTTTTATCTAGTGTTTCTAGAGTGTGAATCGGAAGGGGGTCCTTCTTAATATCTGCTCATTCTACCATATTGACCAGAAATTCTCCGAATCAATAATTGATTCAAATCCTCACTCTCCCAACATTCTCTCTGGTACCAAGTAGATTCTAATACAGTTTTGGATACTGAATGTCGACTGCAATTGAAAAATTAAAAAATAATTAAAAATGAAAATAAAACTTTGATAAATCCTTTGCCATCTAAACCCTCATTATTTGCCAAACAAAACTCAAATTAAACCAATTTGGAACATAGTGCCCCTTACTATCTGAACTCGTGCTGGATTTGGATAGCAAGGGGCACCCGTAATTCTTCACTCAGTCGTAGTGATTTTCTTTTTTAAGGCAAATTTGATTAATGTCCCTTCCATGCTTAAGTTTTTCAGTGGTTTTCCATTGCATTTAAGATAGAATTCAGACTCCTTAACGAGTCCTGCAACACCACATGATCTTGCATCTGCCAGTTTTCTCCAGCCTCACTTTGTGCCACCCTCCTCACTCACTCATACTAGTCGGGTAGTGAATGTCAACTGGCCTTCCTTCAGTGTCTTAGCTGTGCTAAATTCTTTGTTAGGGGTTCCTTATTGCCCTTCCCTTTGTCCTGAAAGTACCTCCCCTCCTCCCAACAATCTTCCATCTGGCTAATTTTTAAATTTTATCTTTAAGTTTTAGCCCAAATGTCAATTTTTCAGAGAAGCCTCTAACTACCTGTCCCATATGATTATTTCTCATATTACTCTGTATTTATCTTCTTAGTTCTTAGCATACTTACAATTTTATATTTGTCTTTATTTGTTTAAAGTTTATTTCTTCTCTAGCCCAGGAGTTGGAAAACTTTTCTGTAAAAAGCCAGATAATAAATAGTTTAGACTTTGGACCTATGCACAGCCTCTGTTGCATATTCTTCTTTGATTTGTCTTTTAAACAGCCCTTTAAAAACATAAAAACCACCCTTGGCTTGGGTTTGACCCAAGGCTGTATTTTGTAAACCCTTGCTATATATTATAAGCTCCTACAGGGCTGAAATCATATCTGCTTCATTCATCATTGTGTATCCAGCATCTGTTACAGCAATTAACATATAATATGTAATTAGTTAACTTTATAGAATGATTAAATAATGTAAGTATACAGCTTTTTCTCCGTTTTCTCTTTGTTCCTGAACTCTCGTAAGGTATTATATTCTTGCTCAAATGTTGTCGTGATCTTTGGTTATTTTCTTTCCTTCAGTGTTAGTTAGCCTCTGTTCCATCTACCTCCTGCCCCTCAAAATACTAACTAGGAGTGTCAGTATTTTCCCAGGCAGATATTTGGATCTGCTGAGCATTTTGATATATTTTCTGGGTATATATGTATATTCCATTAAGCCAATTTGATTCCTTTGATTTTTTTCTCTTGTAGTGGATGCTAAATTTTAAATGACATTTAACTAAACAATTTTTTTTATCAGTTTCCTATAGGTATTGTTTAAATCCCCATATTTATTTCATTTCCATTTTTATTTTACTGATATTCTCAAGATTCTTTTCCATATAAGTTTATGTCAAAGGTTTGATTTATCAATTAGTATATTTTGTCTATCAAAATTTTCTGGTAACAGCTTCTACCATGTTAACTTTTTATTTGTAAATGTTACTTCTACCAACTACAGTTTTCCAAGTCAGACTCTATAGGTCAAAAAAATTTATGCTAATTGGATTCCTTTCAATTTTTACTCAATTTAGTTTTAAAATGTCTAGTTTTAATATTGTTTTTGTTTATTTTTACCAATTACATGCACTATGAAGTGATGCAAGATCTAGCTAATTGGTAGTAATAGATCCTCATAGATATTCTAGAATCCCTTTCCAAGTCTCAAAATTCTTTTTTCAATTATTAATATTCCTGTGCATGTTGTTGACTTCATTTTCGAAGCAACATGTATTACTAGGGTATGTTGGGGTAGAAAATATTCTTGGGGTTTGTTTGATAGAGTGAAAACATCCTGCATTAATTCAATTACCCTATTCACTTTATTCTACCACTCTGAATAAGAACCTCATTCTGTCTCTCCTGAGTAAATACCAAAACGTGCAAATTCCTTCTTGCTACATCTCTTCCCTATGTACTGCTAACAGAGTGATCTGCACAAAATACAGCTCTCTTTATGTTATTTCCTTTGCTTAAATGCCTTTGACTGACTTCCCAGAAAGAGGACAAATGGAATAAAATAACATAATAAAATATAAAACCTAAGGAATAGACCCAACTTCATGCCACAATTTTAAAAACCCAGGCTCAGGAAGTTTCTTCTAGAAATTGAATAATTCTTCTGTACTTTCTAATCTATTCTAGCACTTAGATAAAGAAGGAAAATTTCTCAAGGCTTTTACAAAACCAGTGTAATACTGATTATTCAAAATATGACTAAGTTGGCTAAAAAAGTAACCATAGTTTAATTCACTTACAACTATAGATGTAAAAATCCTCAGAACCCAGAATAAGCAGAAACCAGCAGTACTTTTTTTAAGTATCCCTCACCAGTTTAGCCATTATTCCATTTTTGAAAGTAAGTACTAAAAAGCAAATTAATAGAATTCATCTTTTAATAGGTCACAGAGAAAAACAATATAATCTGATTCCCTCAAAAGATGCCGGAAGACATTTGATTAAATTTCATTTCCATTACTGCTTTGAAAAGTACTTTATAAGATTACATACATCCTTATTCTGGAAAAAAATGTGTATGTGTATCTATAGTTAGTATCATGTATAATCATGCACCACAGCAGGCATTCCTGTTAATGTCATGTTCAGGACAGGGTTTTTCTAATCACCACTATGGAACATTATTTTGGAAGTGTTAGCCAATGTAATTAAACTAGAAAATGAAATAATAGAATTGTTAAGGGTTCTGAAGTACTACACAATTCAGCTCGTTAGCTCAGCCAAGCTTACCTCTTCAGCCTTGTCTTTCATCGTACCACCACCACCTCCACCATCACCAAGTGGGGCTGGGTTTCACGGCATCTTTTTCTCTTAAAGTAGTGTGTCTTAAATATGGATGGTGTATGTATTCTCTTTAAAGGAAAAAATGATTGTATAGTCCTACTTGTTATTTTTATACTTTAACAGTTTAATATGTGCCTTTGTGAAGTTTAGTATAATCACTTTATAGTCTTCATATAATATAAAGAATTTACAAATTAAATGAAGCAAGACTACAGAACAAAATAAAAATTAGCCTTGATGTAATGGATAGTATTTTGCTGGCACTAGATTGCTATGGGTCTAATTTGGTATTTAAATCTGATTTGTATTTTTACTTCAATAACACTAATACAGAAAATGTTTGATAGGTATCTTATATTAAAAAATGTAACTTCAATTGTTTGCTAGTACAGAATAATCAGATTTCATACCTAATTGAAACTTTATCAGCAGGTAAACCTCAAAAGCCAATTACGTAACCTTATCCAATTGTTGGAATTGGCAACAGAAAAAAATTTAATTATATATTTAATACTAAATTATAATGAGCTATTACAAGTTATATGGGCAAATAAGTAGGATGTATATAATATATCTGCTTGCAGCATGGACATGGTACTGGGAAACAGAGCTCAGACTTTTAAGTTCTGCATGTCTGTCTGTATTGGGTGCCCTGGGCTGATCCATGTCTCATTCTACTCTTCCTTTTCAGAATTCACTCAGATCTTTATATGTACCTTTACTCATGTGGTCTTCATTTGTTATGAATGCAATTGTAAACCCAAGTTTGAGAAGTTTGGGAATTGACGAATCAAAATTAAGGAGGTTACTTTAACTGTGCAAATCCTCAGAACCATGAATGTGCCAATCAGTGCACATCGTGACTGCAGGAGATGCATGTACAGTAGGCCTGGTTTCTCACGCTTGCTGCAGTTTGCTAATGAGCATTCCAAGGCAGATCAGTCACATACTGTCATATGCTATAAAATGTATCTTTTCTCTACATTTCCTGGGTCTTTAAAGCATTCGTTTTTCCACTTGGTTTTTTTCCTCCCTTTGTAAGTGATCTCTTTCTCCCTCTCTCTCTCTTTAAGGTACTTACTGTCAACAACGGGAGGTGGAAGCCATAACTGAAGGTGTTGAAGAAGATGAAGGATTTTGCTGTTGTGAACCTGGCCACATTCCTCATGTGCTTTCATTTAATGCTGCATTTAGCCAGCGCTGGCTAGCTTGGGAAGTCATTGTCACCAAGTATATTCTGGAGGGTTATAGCATCACTGACAATAGTGCTGCTTCTATGCTTCAAGTCTTTGATCTTCGGAAAGTACTCACCACCTACTATGTCAAGGTAAGAGTATGCGCCTACTTACATCTTCTAATAATCAGAGGCTCTTCTTGGACAAGACAGATAATAGATACAGATTTTTTTTTTACTATGCTAAATCACTACTTCTATGTAGTGATTTAAATTCTCAGGTATCCAGTCCAGTCAGTAAATTATACCTATAAAGGTCTTGCTATTTCTTTCTTCAGTGAAACTTACTCCATTAGTTCATTAATATTACTAGCTATCATTTGTAGCTCATAGGTGGCAGGCACTGTGCTTAGGGATTCACAGACACATGCATGCATATGTGCTCATATGTGTATCTTACCTAATTCTCTCAAGGAATATTAACGCCCCTGTTTTGCAAATAAACAAGTTAAGAATCAGAAGTTTACTTGCCCGAAGTCCTGTAACTAGCAAGTAAAGTTAGGGATTTAAAACCCAGGCTTGTCTGACTCCCGAGTCCTTGCTGTTCACCACTGCTGTGCTCTGCTTTTGACAAACTGAATAAAAGTATTGCCAGATTTGAGAGGTCACCAAGACCACCCTCACTTGTGACAGCCAACTGCAATTTCAGGGTCCCCAAGACCACTCTCAGGTAAATTCATTTGCTAGAAGGTGTCACAGACGTCAGTAAAGCTATTGCACTCACAGTAGGATTTATTACAGTGGAAGGAAAAAGATTAAAATCAGCCGAGGAAAGGTATAGGGCAGGTCCAGAGACACCAGGACGTGAGCTTCCACTTGTCCTCTCCCAGTGGAGTTGTGCAGACACCTATTTCTCCAGGCAACAATGCGTGACAATATTCACGGAGTGTTGCCAACTAGGGAAGCTCGCCTGAGCCTCAATGTGGAGCGTTTTTATGGAGTGCAGTCATTTAGACATGGTTAACCACACACAGCCAGCCTTATTCTCCAGCTCCTCTAGAGGTCAAGGCTCTAAGCCTCCAGGTGAACAAAGACTCTGTTATCAGGCAGGACATCCCAAGGAATTAGATGTTACCTCCCAGGACTCAAATGCAAAGACTAAACCTATCTTTGGGTGAAATTACCTCTTTACTGCACAAGTATTCTATTGCTAAATTGCTAAAGATTTTACAGAAATACAGTATGGGTATGATTTGGGAGCTTGCAGGTGAAGCCAATATTTTCAAGAGGAAAATGTATGCTAAATTTTGATGACTGGATCTGAATTTTCCATATCTTGTGTTGTTAGCTCTATGGACCACCTTATTTGTGCTGATTGGGGTGAACTTTGAGTCTTCTACTTAATGTTTGGTTAAATTCAATTTTAGGAAGCAGAAGAGATTGATTTTTACGTTTTTCACATGTGTATGCATTTGTGTGTGCATGGCATTTTCTGTCTCTAAATGTGTATATTTCTGTTGTTCTGTTATTAGTTATATTTGTATAACTTGACCTAGGACCACTGGATGAGTTAGTAGGTTTTTATGAGAAATTTCTCAAAATAAATGCACCACAACAAAATCTTTTCACCTCTCTTAAAAGATCCTAAATTCAAAAGATCTAAAATCAATAGACTAGAGTTGTTTTTGAAGTTGCCTTGCTGAATTTATGGTTATGATTTTAAAAGTATTAAATGTTTTTCAACGAGGAAGATCTGACATATATTATTATAGCATTCTTAATATGTATATTATTCTACTGAGCTAGAATATTTGTGAGTTGTACTATCAGTATAAACAGTTGGGATTTATTTACTGAGGAACTAGAGTTAATGCACATTGTGATTTAGCCTGGATTTTTTTTTTTTTTTGTCTTTTCCTCATTAGGGTATCATTTATTATGTTACAACCTCTTCTAAGCTAGAGGAGTGGCTAGCTAATGAGACAATGCAGGAAGGACTACGTCTGTGTGCGGATCGAAATTATGTTGATGTGGACCCTACATTTAATCCAAACATTGATGAAGACTATGACCATCGACTAGCAGGCATATCCAGGGAGAGTTTCTGTGTGATTTACCTCAACTGGATAGAGTATTGCTCTTCCCGAAGAGCAAAGGTAGAGTTTATTTTTTTCTTTTATAACTATTTGGGTCTATTTTTCCAAAGATGGAAAGAATACTCTGTTTGTTATTATGAGGTCAGGTTTTCCAGATCTTCCTTTTTCTGACCGTCTGGGTAAGAGAACCTGTCTGGTTCATTATGTTTGGGCCAAACCAACCAATTGCCCAAACAAATTAAAGTGGCCTCCGTCATTCTTTCATTTGCAGTGTCGTAATCTTATTCCCCAGTTAGCATGCCCTACCCCCTGTGCACAGCCATGTGCACAAATTTAGGTAACATTACATGTAGCACCTTCTTAAAGAACACATTTTGGGGCACCCCCTTCCCCACACACACCAGACTTAAGGATAATTTATATCTTTGTCCCAAATTCAAAGTCTAGACCAATGCAGCAATAGAATTTTCTGTGATGGTGGAAGTGTTCTGTGCTGTTCCAGTATGGCAGTTACTAACCCACCACATGTGGCTATTACTAAACACTTAAAATGTGGCCAGTATGACTAAGGAACTGAATTTAAATTTTTTAAAAATTTTATTGGTTTAAATTTAGGACTAGTGGGCTAGTGACTACCATATTGGACAGGGTTCATCTAGACTATTGGCTTTCAGATTTTAACATGGGTAAAAATGCAGATTCTTGGGCTTTGCCTGAGAGATGCTAATTCTGTAGGTCTAGGCTGGAGACCCCAAATCTGTGTCACCTTGGGTGATTGTAATTCATCTGACTCCTAATCCACACTACTGGGTACCTTGTCTTATCCGAAAGGTAAGGTGAGTTACAGACTTCACCACCTACTACTTTCCTTCTAGGTCTCATGGCTCTCGTGGCTGTGTTGCTCCCCTAGTCAGACTCCATCTAGCATAACCGCAATGCCAAGGCCTGTGGTTCCAAAAGCTGATTGCTCCCACCATTACTGGTTTCCAAGCAGAAGTCTTGTGTAGTTGCACCACCAGTATCGTGTGTTCAGGATTACTCTTGTTTCAGGGAGCATAGGGAGCAACCTTGTCAGCTAGCGCCTTTCCCATGGTCTGGGATATACATACTGTCTGTCTTCAGATGTAGCACCTGCTTAAGTCTTAGGTATGTGGTTTTTATTAGATTTGGGAATTTCAGCCACTAATGTTTTCAAACATTTTTTTCTGTTCTTTTCTCCCCTTTTTTTGGGAACTCCAATTACATTTATATTAGGCTGCCTGATGTCCTACAGCTCACTAAGGCTTTTTTCAATCTCTTGTGTCTGTGTTTAATTTTGCATAATTTCTATTGCTATATATTTTTAGATCCTTTATTTTTTTTCTTCATTGTTTAATATGCCATTAATCCCATCCAGGTATTTTTTTATCTCAGACATTGCATTTTTTTGTATCTCTTGAGATTTAATTTGTATCTTTTAGATAAATCTTCCATGTGTCAACTTAACATGCTGTTATTCCTCTATCATTTGAATTTATGGAATACAATGGTAATAATTCTTTTAATGTCCTTGTTGACTAATTGTAACATCTGTGTCAATTCTGGGTCAGTTTTGATTGATTATTCTTCAATTGTGGGTAATAATTTCCTGCTGCTTTGCCTACCTGATAATTTTGATTGGATGCTAGACTTCATGAATTTTACCTTGATGGATGCTGGATATTTTTGTGTTACTGTAAATATTCTTACTTTGCTATATGTGACACAATTAAATTCCTTGGGGACAGTTTGATACTTTCAGGACTTGCTTTTTCTTAGGTGGGACCAGGGTAGCCTTTAGTCTGGAACTTTCTTCCCCATTACCCAGACAGTACTCTTCTGAGTACTCTAGTAGCTTTACACGAGATTTTCCATTATTCCTTTTTGATAATACTTTTCTTGGCTTTGGGTCTTTGCTGCCTGTGCTGATCAAAAATCTGCTGAAGACTCAGGAGGGGCCCTCTTCACAGACCCAGAGCCTGCTGGCTGTGTAGCTCTCCTCCTCATCACTTTGCCTGCAAACTCTGGCCGCCTCAGCCTCCCCAGACTACCAGCTGTATCCTCAACGTGGAGACCTCGAGGTTCCGCCTCTGTTCCCCTTCTTGTGCTGTGGCCTAGAAACTCTTGTAGGGCCGCCTCTTTTGTTTTTCCTCTTTCAGGGATTAGTTTCCAGTATCTCAAAACCATTGTTTCATATATTCTGAATATATGGTCTTGGTTGCTCAGGTACAACAAGGGTAAATCTGGTCTTCATTGCTCTGTCTTGGTCAGATGCAGAAGCTAGAACTAAATTAAAAAAATTGTTTTTTCATCACAAAAGCAATACATTCTCAGAAAGTTAACTAGGTTGGGGAGCAAGGGAGACAGAAAAGAAAATCATCCGTAATTTTATTACCCATTATAATCACCTTTAATATTATTTTGTTCATATAAATCGAAGTCTGTACATACCCCCCCTTTATATTTCTTTTCCATTTCTTAATAGGAAAACAAGTGCTCTCAAATTCTTTATCTACTGTTTTGTAATTGGACTCAAAGTTCCATCAAAGATCCTGCTTGATGAAACTAGGATATATAGTATAAGAGATAATATATCTTTGAAACCACTCTAATTGACAAGCAGATAGAGTATCTTATACTTACTATTAACTAAATTTCTCAATTGATGGTAATTAAATTTAGTGAACATAAGTTAATAAAGGCAAAAATACATACCACTGGCAAAGTTAGGGTAATTAAGCTCATTATTAGCCTATGTCTGCTTTTTCAATGTTAGCATACATTATTAGAGTCACCTGGAATGTGGTTGCTGACCACCATCTCCAGAATTTGATTTCATAGATCTGAAGTGGCCCAAGAATTTGCCTTTCTAATAAGTTCCCAGGTGATGCTGATATTGTGTCCTAGGACTAACTACACTTTGAAAACCATTGTCCTCGATGGTTTCTCAGTAATTGAGATGCTATCAAGATTTTCTTTAGTATTATATAAGGTGCACCATTTTGTTTATATTTATGTGTTATATGTGAAATATTTGTATATACTAGTAAATAATCAAGATATGCAGTGGTTTAAAAAAAGGTTGAGGGGAAGCACTATTCTACAGATACCAATTTAATTTTCTTTACTATGGTTATGATCTTAATAGGCTAATGCAGCTGTCACTAATAGCCTGCCTTGCCAGGTTAAGTCCAGAAATAACTAATTACTAGATAACATATATTCTTAGGAGAGGGCAATGTCAGTAATGATGTATATCAGTAAATACTCTGAGGTGTTTAATTAAAATCCTAAGACTCTGTACACCCAGTTCTTTTTCAGTATGTCCTAGTATTATAAAGTACTAGATTTTATTTAAAGAGTCCAGAGAACCTCCTCATATACATTGATGCTTCATTTTATACTGTTTTGTTAAGTTTCTTTGTATTAGAACTTTTATTTGAAGAGATAGAAATTATGTACTAGTTGAGTTTCTCATCCTCTCTGATTTATTAAATATATTCTGGTTTGTTAAATGCTTATATGCCTTTTTGATTAACGTTCTTTGTGTTTTTTATTTTTTGAGGTATAATTGACATACAACGTTGTATTATTTCCAGGTATACAACATAATGATTCAGTGTTTGTATATAGTGGAAAATGGTCACCACAGTAAGTCTAGTTAACATCCGTCACCATACATAGTTACACATTTTTTCCTTGTGATGACAACTTTTAAGATCTACTCTCTTACCAACTTTCAAATATGCAATACAGTATTACTAACTATAGTCACCATGCTGTACATTAAATCACCGTGACTTTCTTATTTTATAACTGGAAGTTTGTACCTTTTGACCCCCTTCACCTCATTCTTTGTTTTTTGTTTTTTTTTAAGCCACTGGATGTGGACAAAGAATCCTCCTTGGTGACTCTTTGTTATGGACTATGTGTTCTGGGACGGAGAGCTTTGGGGACTGCATCCCACCATATGTCCAGGTAAGAAAGGCATGTCTCTTTTTAGGGAGAGAGGGTGGGAAGCTGTATAACTGAAATCTGAAAAATCTGAATTTTTCATGGAAGCATTCTATGCTGATTTATTTTAAAAGTCTCCTCAGATGTTGTATAGATCATTTTACTGAACATAGTTGAGTTCTAAGTGTTTAACAGAACTGGCTTTTAAAATTGACATACACGTGAGCAACTAGTGATAATGAGAATTTAACACATTTAAGACATTTAAAAAAATAATCACTTCATAACATTTGGTCTCCCCCCATATGCATCTGTTTTTCTAATAATTCATCTCTTTTTTATTTTTCTGTATTTTCTTGCAATTTTTGTCTAGAGCATTTATACTTTTAATATAGCTGTGCATTAGATTTTGGAACTCTAAATATAAACTAGATTTCTTGACATATGCATCCAAATGAATTAGAATTAAGAAATACCGTGTATTTTAAATTTCTTCTGTGATTATTACGTGTTTTCCATTAGGCCCTCCTTAATTTCTTTTAACTTATAGACTCTTTGCCTGTCGTTTATTTTCGTGGGCTCACTGTTACAATGATTCACAAACAGCGTTCCCAGATCAGAAGACCCTGTGACTTGTAATGATGATTCAGGGGTGCTGACCTTGGTTCTTGGAATCTGTATTTTTAAAACCTCCCAAATGATTGTGATGCACAGCCAGATGTAAGAATCCATGTAATGGAAGACCTTTGTCAATGTGAACTTTTATCTCCAATCTTAACAGTAATTTAGAGTCATTCCTCTATGGATTGCATGCGCTATTTAAGGGAGATTTCCGTATTTCTTCAATTCGAGATGAATGGATTTTTGCTGACATGGAATTGCTAAGAAAAGTAGTTGTCCCTGGAATTCGTATGTCCATTAAACTTCATCAGGTAAGAAGAGGAAATTTCTAATGCATCGCTGCTGTTTAATGGTACTTCTTCATTTGACTTCCAAGTTATGTTTCTTAGGAACCTTTTGAGAAGGATTCTAATTTGAAACAAAGAAAAACATAATTCATGGCAAGATAGTAAATCTTAGAAGCCTGCACCTGTGTTTCTAACCGTAAATTTGAAGATTAATATTAGAGAGTGACTGGTGTGAGCATGAGCTTGAGAAAAAATGTAAGCAGTGACAAACTGGAAATAAGTCTTTGGCTTCTGTAATACTTGCTTTGACTTCATGTAGTTATAATTCACACCTCTTCCGTGAGTGACTGTTGGCTCACTCCCAGTGCAGTGTAGCAGCATCTCAGGAGTCTGATAAGTGCTGCTGTTACTGAACTGTGTTTCATTTAACATGTTATATAGAATAATAGATGGTTAGGACAGATTTAGCCTTAGGTAAATAATCCTAGTAGGGGAAAAAAATTAAAGTGAGGCCCCAAAATGTATATCCAAAGCCCTGGATCATTTCAAGGATGTATTTTGAAATTAAGTACAGTAATTCCTCACTTAACGTTGTCAATAGATTCTTGGAAACTGTGACTTTAAGCCCAATGAAGCTTAAACCAGTTTTACCATAGACTAATTGATATAAACGAGAGTTAAGTTCCTATGGTATATTTCTGGTCACAAAAACATCACCAAACTTCTAAATAAAACTCCAAAACACTTCCAGTATTAAATACTGAAATTAATGTGAGATATATATACATTTAAGAAAGGTGAATAAAAACAAATAAGATAATTGTTTTTCAACCTGATTATTTCAGTTTAGGTCGCCTCTCCCAGCAGCTCAGGCAGCAAGACGAGAACTAACCCTGAACAGACGCCATTCCGTCACAGGGCACACTCACACCCGCACGCACACCCACACTCACCCTGGGACAACATAGACACAGCAGTTCATCTCATGTGCACATCCTTGGGATGTGGGAGGAAACCGGAGGCCCAGAGAAAACACACGCACACATGGGGAGAACATGCAGACTCCACACAGACAGTGGCATCGGCCAGGAATTGATTTTTTTTCTTATGAACATTATAACAAAACGATGTAATTTGAGAACTTGCTGTGCTGGCACTTGCTGCTCTAATCATTTCACTTGATAGTAGTTAATCAGATCTGATTAGAGACCACATGATAAGACTCATTAAAATGTATCTGCTATGCTCAAATCTGATTGAATCTGTTTTTCCCAAATAAAAGGTGAATTACTCTTCAAGTAATTTTACTATGATCAAAAGTGTTGGAATGAAGTTAATGTCCCACATTATTTAGGAACGTTACTAATAAGGGATATATTATTTTAAAAGCTCTGTGAAAAATGGAATACTGTTTTGAGGATGATGGGAAAAATACATATTTGGGATCAAATAGAATCGTCCATCTTCAGACTAGCGTTAAAATTCTGAAACAAAATTCAGTGTATTTAAAAGAAAATGGTAATGATCTCAGATTAAAATGTTTTTAAAACTTCAGAGTTTCTCAGAAGGTACCAATTATTTCTCTGCTATGTAAGAGATACTCTTTTATACATAGCATAGTTATCTAACAGTTCCTGACAGACATCTTCGGTTAATTCTAGACATTGTGATAGGCACAGAATTCAAAGCCTCTGATACCTGAGGTCTCTGCCTCTAGTCTCTCCCTGCAAGTACTCCTGACTGTTGCTGTCAGGTCCATATCCTTACATGTTCCTTTGGCTATGGCATTATTGCCTGTGGCACTGGGTCTCTGTCATATAATCAGGCCCAACACACTTGGGTACAGCACACAACGTTAGCCACAACTGACAAACAGGGAGGGTAAGGAGGTAGAATCGGGAACCCGGGAGCCATGGAGGGCTGTGGCGGGGAGGAGATAGAGAATGCAATCTGAATTTCTGAAATGATATGTTATTAAGGAAACACAAGAATATATTGGCTGCCTTCATGTTTATAATTGAGAGGGTGATAAATTTTATATCCAGGTAAAGTAACTCATTTGTACTCAAGCCAACTGATGGGAATATGTGCTTTCTGAAGGGGAGATGAGTGAGAGCAAAAAGGCAATATCCTCAAGGATGCACGTCCAGGTCTGAGGTTAGCCTACCTGAGAATAATAAATGTTTTTATGGTACATGTGAAGTGCTTCATAGTGTAAAAAGTTCTCCAATACGCTATTTCAGCTAACTCTTAAAACAACCTTGTCAAGTTGATTAAGCTGATACTGGCTTAATCACACATATCAAAACAACCTCAAATAGGGTTAGCTGCTTCCTAGGTTTAGAAAATTAGTAAATGGTAATGCCAGGATATAAACACATTTTTTAGAGTATTTTTTATGTAGTTTATCTCTAAGAATATTAACATGTGCTAATTTGAAATACAGAAACCAATTTTTAAGAATTTTCATTTAGTAACTGATTTAATAATTACAGAAGATTTTATCATCCTGGAGGTCATTTTCTTCTTTTCCTAAAAAAGATAAATTTTTATTCTTTGTAAAGGATCATTTCACCTCTCCAGACGAGTACGATGACCCTACTGTGCTCTATGAAGCCATTGTATCTCATGAAAAAAACCTCGTGATAGCCCATGAAGGGGACCCTGCGTGGCGGAGTGCAGTCCTTGCCAACTCTCCCTCCCTACTTGCTTTGCGGCATGTCATGGATGATGGCACCAACGAATATAAAATCATCATGCTCAACAGGCGCTACCTGAGCTTCAGAGTCATTCAAGTAAGTTTCTGAGGCACTTACTGGCACCTAAAGAAATTGGAACTTAGATAACCTTATCCAAACTTTTAAAAAGTAGTTGAAACTCTTTTATAGGGAAAAAAAATGACCATACTGCATTAGCATTTATTGTTTATGAGCACTTAATTTGACTTATTTTGTCAGTGATTTAGTCTGTCCTCTGAAATTTTCTCATGTGCCATAAAGCCTTAACATTTTTGCTTAGTTCTGTTTTGACAATCTGTCGTCTATTATATGTTATTTGGGCAGAATCTCTTAAAACATCAGCTCCATATTGCTAATATGATGTGATTCCTAGGTTGCAAAATAATACCAGAGTTTGTACTTAATAGAGATCAGTAGATGGTTTCCTCTGATATTTCCATGGATTTTTTGTTTGTGTGTTTGGTTTTTTAAATATCTCAGGACTTTAGCAGACTTCATCTCTGAAATTTTAATTTGATAGTTTGTAATAGTTTATTTTTTTCTTTACTTCATTTAATCAAGTCACAAACATTCTTTCAACTCTAAGTATTTGTTACCTCTCATTTCTATCAAAAATGTTTATTATCCCAGTTACAAAATTCAGTGCTTCAATAAATTGGGAAACTAAATGGACTACATTTCTACTTGTTATTTTACAAGACAGAGCAGAGGGAAGAACTTGAACTCCTCTTCAAATGTGGCCAAGTTCTATTTGTTTCCTGCTTTACACAGTTGGTTATCATAACGTCTTTTGTACCCCTCCCATTTCTGCTCTTCTGTTTATATGAATTTTGTTCTTAGCCCCTTAACATAATTCTCATGTGTTCTGGTTTTCAGGTGAATAAGGAATGTGTCCGAGGTCTTTGGGCAGGTCAACAGCAGGAGCTTGTTTTCCTACGTAATCGTAACCCAGAGAGAGGTAGCATCCAAAATGCAAAGCAAGCTCTGAGAAACATGATAAACTCATCTTGTGATCAACCTATTGGTTACCCAATCTTTGTCTCACCCCTGACAACTTCTTACTCTGACAGCCATGAGCAGCTTAAAAAAATTCTTGGGGGACCTATCAGTTTGGGAAATATCAGAAACTTCATAGTGTCAACATGGCACAGGTGAGCCATCGGGTTGCATTTTTCAGTGGTGGTGTGTCCTGCCTGTCTTAAGCTAGGCAGTGTGCATTACCATCACCTGGAAAGGTTATAGGAAAATCACAGGTGCCGTGGCACAATATAAATCTATTATATCTGAACTTTAGGAAAAAGAGTCTGAGCTTTGTATCTTCAAACTTTTACTCGATAAATCTAATGTACAACTCTGGTTAAGAACCACTGCTTTAGCATTTACTACGGTCTTGAATAGTTCCCTTTGTTTAATTTTTTTGGCTCTCCATTGCAGCATATTGCCATAATTACTAGAATGTGTGGGTCAGCAAACAGGGCGAATTAGAGAAAACTTGTGCAAATTGATTCCTTTCTTCTATTTTATTTTGTTCCAGCAGTAGGGGGTGCATTCTATACATGTTGAAACTCCTGGTTGTGCAGTGCAGACACTACTGCCATTTTAACAATCCAATCATCGTTCAAATCACAAATCTGAGGTGTCATCAAGAATGCACATGAATTTTTTCTTTGCCTTTTGTCTAGTAAATTACGATGTATGTATGGTACAGGAACATCGTAATTTGGTGGCTGATGAAGAAAAATCACAGAATATTATTTTCAACTTCTTAAGAGTTGTTCAGATCCTTAAATCAGAGCTTAAGAAAAACACAATCTTGGATTTAAAGCAACAGACTCTCAAATAGGTGTTTTTAAAGTCTTCTAGGAATACCCACCATTAAAGAGTAAAGTTGTACCATTTTATCATCATGGATGATGGCACCAATCTCTATTCAGACAGAAGGAAGAATACAAACCAGGATAGTGTTCAAAGAAATGTATTTTTCAAAAAATGTGTTGTGCTGGTGGAAATGCCTTGTTTGCCCAGGACTGAGTGGTTTCCTGGGATGTAGGCTTTTCAATGCTTAAATCAAAACTGTCATCGGCAAACCAGGACAGTTGGTCACCTTACACACTAATAAAAACATTTTTTTTTTAAAAGGGAAAATCTCTGCAGCAGCTCCCTTCAGGTGTGCTGCAGCATAAATTAGGGTTAGTTTAAATAGATGAGGTCTTCAGGTGCTGCATATTTCAGAGGCACTGAACAGACACTGGCAAGAATTCCATGTCCAGCTGTGATCTTAATGGTACAACTGTGTTATGTACAGTTCTTTATTATACTGGGTGTAGGAAAGATGATAGATTATGTAAAAGTGGAATCACTTGGGAGTATTGAGGCAGTGAATATAAGATGAGGGTATGAAAACATAGCAGACTTTTTTTGTTCCTAATACTGATTGCACTATAAAGACTTTCAAGGGTGAACATTAGTAGCATTAAACATTCAGAATTGCTGGAAAAAGAATAAAATAGCTATCTTGAAGTGATCTTGGGATAATACCTCCTACTCTGGTATTTGTTCTTAGGTTAAGGAAAGGTTGTGGAGCTGGATGTAACAGTGGTGGCAATATTGAAGATGCTGATACTGGAGGTGGGACTTCCTGCACTAGTAACAATGCAACAGCTGTCAATGATCCTCACAGCAGCGTGCCTCAAGGAAGCACCGGAAACCCAAGCCAGGGATTAGGCTCAGGACTCCATCCGCCTGTCACATCGTACCCTCCACCACTCGGTAACATGAAACAAAATTACGTGTATAGTGATAGCTGTAGGGTTCAGTTAGTATGTGTGTATAAAGAGGATGATATATTACCTAATTGGAAGTATATAAATGGAAATTTTGTTTGATTTCTAGGTGGTCATTATCCTACTTGTTTATCTTAATCATTATATATATTATTTGAACTGTTTCTTTGAAAGTATCCTTTTTAAAGGCTAATAATATGTAATTGATATAATTCATTTAACTTCTCTCCTGTTGGACAATGATTTGAATGTTGTAATAATCTTTGTATATAAATCTTTGAATCATATATTATTCTCTTAGGCTGCAGACTTTAAAAATGGAATCACCATGTCAAAGTTTATGAGAATATTTAAGATTCTTGATATATTGTGTCAAAAATCTTGCCAGAAATTTCTTTGCCAATTGGTACTCTCAACCAGTCATATATAGGAATGCCCATCTAGTAAACTTTCACCAGCTTTGCGTATTATCAGTTCCCACTTCTGCTTCCTGTTGCTCAGCAGGACAGGAGAAGAGGTAGAGTAGTCTTTATTTTATTGTTTTAATTTGCATTGCTCTGACACCTGAGATTGGAAGCTTTTAAAGGAGTTTGTCAGCTGTTCCTCTTTCTGAAGTGCCTATTGTTTCTTCCCCATTTTTCTATTTGGTTATCTTTTTCTTATTTGGGTTTATATTTTCTGGATTTGAGCTCTTTGTTAGTTTTCTGTACTACAGATGTCTTTTCCCATTCTGTCTCTTGGCTTTCCATTCACTTCTTGTGAAGAGTGGCTTGCCACTTTTTGGTGAGAAGTTCTTAATTTTAATGTAGAGAAATTTACTGATCTTTTCCTTTATGATTAGTACTTTTTATATCCTATATAAGAAAATTTTAAGATCCCAAAAGAAGGTATTCTTTCACTAATTTACCTTTTACATCCACAAGAGATCCACAATCCACCTGGTATGCAGCAAGAATCAGAATTCATCTGTTTCCATATGGCTGGTTAGTTGCCAGCACTGTCCTTTTCCCCACTTCTCATGGATCAAAATCTTAAGATAATTTACTTCAGTTGAAAAAATCCAGTGGCACTGGAATTGTTAAGACTCTAAATAGATGTATGATCAACATTTTGTAGGTTATTTATTAACTTTTGAGTAAAAACCTAAAACTTTCAATGTACTTCCTTAAATGTACCTTTAGTTCTGGCATTGATTGGCTCTATTTATTTTCAGATAAAAAAAGTACATGTAGCTATTTTTTCAATATAATTAATAATTGTTTTCTAATCTTCACATCACTTATGAGTCAGGAAAAGGACAAATCTGAAGAATCATATCAAGCCATTTGACAAAGGACACAGAAGAACCTGCTGTTCAGCATCACTGATGATTCATATTTATTAGTAATCCCTTATGTATATGAAAATTACAATGTGGTATCACTGTCTGTCTGTAGGCAGTGTAGCTTCTCTTTGGGATAGGTTGTAAGGGTATTTATACTTGCCACTTACCATGTTTCCACGAAAATAAAATCGGGTCTTATATTAAGTTTTGCTCCAAAAGATGCATTAGGCCTTATGTTCAGGGGATGTCATCCTGAAAAATCATGCTAGGGCTTATTTTCTGGTTAGGTCTTATTTTCAGGGAAACACAGTAGTAGATTCTTAATAAATATTTCTCAGTCTCATTTCCATGAGATATTTCTAATGTATTAAAAAGGTATTCTTATTATCCTGAAATACTTCTATGAAAGATATTTTAGGATTTATCCCAACCTTAAATAGTGACATTTGCTGTAAATTATTTAATTTTGTCTTTCTTTTGCTCCAGAATTTGAATTTTAAAATGCTTCGGCAAATAAAAATTATATTATAAAAACCATACAAGAAAACATATCTCATCTATTTATTTCTTTTTGACAACTTTAAAAATTTTAGGTATAAATGTTAAGTTCAATAAATCCAAGTAATTGCTTAAGGGAGGAAGTTGTAGAAACTACAAAAAAAAGAAGAAGAGTTGTGTTTGAATCACTCAGAATGAGTGCTGGCCTTTCTTCTTCCCTAGGCACCAGCCACAGCTCTCACTCTGTACAGTCAGGCCTGGTCAGACAGTCCCCCGCTCGGGCCTCCGTAGCCAGCCAGTCTTCGTACTGCTACAGCAGCCGCCATTCATCCCTCCGGATGTCCACCACAGGATTCGTGCCTTGCCGGCGCTCTTCTACTAGTCAGATATCGCTTCGGAACTTACCGTCATCCATCCAGTCCCGTCTCTCTATGGTGAACCAGATGGAGCCCTCCGGTCAGAGTGGCATGGCCTACGTGCAGCACGGCCTTCCTTCTTCCAGCAGCTCCAGCCAAAGCATCCCAGCCTGCAAACATCACACTCTCGTGGGCTTTCTTGGGACAGATGGAGGTCAGAGCAGTGTCGCTGATGCACAGCCAGGAAACACCTTAAGTCCTGCCAATAACTCACACGCCAAAAAGGGGGAGGTGATTTACAGAGTGCAAGTGAGTAAGCCGGGAATTCTTTTTGCACTTTCTGTTACTCATTTGTTTTTATTTCTTGTTGGTTGAGTGAAGGACTCTTGTGAAAACATAACCTTATATTACTTAGTCTGAAGACTAAGCCATTCTTGAATATTCAAAAAGTTTCTGCCAGCGTAAAACCTGAAAGTAAGCAGGTTTTCAGTGGTAATATTCGTTCACTAGTCAGTCATTGTCGTGTGGCTATTGCAGTAGGTCTACCAGTAGGCCAAAAGGAATTTGGGAGGTGGCTCTTTAGATTGTTTTTTATTCCATTATAGGCAGTGGAGAACTTGAAACAGAGTCCTGTTAAAGCAATTTTGTTTAGGATTATATAATTTTTGATCTTCAAGACAAAAATGAATTGGGAATGACCTATATTTATTTAAAACATAGATTGTGGACCCCAGTCAAGTTCTAGATGGGATCAACCTGTCAAAAAGAAAAGAGCTGCAGTGGCCTGATGAGGGTATTCGGTTAAAAGCTGGGAGAAACAGCTGGAAAGACTGGAGTCCTCAGGAGGGCATGGAAGGCCATGTAAGTTCTCTTATGAAGCTAGCTGTGTGGTAGTCTGACTTTTTTATAGCCTGACTGACTTGTATCCATGTTTTTAATTGATTTGTGTACTTATGACTTATATCCATGTTTTTAATTGATTTATGTACTTATGCTTAATTATGTAACAGAATTGCTACCTATAATCCTAAATGAAGGATAAGAGTTTGTGAGTATATTCAAGGTCTCTGCCACTAACTTCTTGTTTTATTCTGAATCATTAGGTGATTCACCGATGGGTGCCTTGCAGCAGAGATCCAGGTACTAGATCCCACATCGACAAGACAGTACTTCTGGTTCAGATTGATGATAAATACGTGACTGTAATTGAAACTGGGGTACTAGAACTTGGGGCTGAAGTGTGAGCCAGTATTATAACTACATGTATTTTCCCTGTCAATTCCAAGACATTGGGAAAAGAGGAGAGAACAGAAGACGTGTGCAGGCATCACTTTGCTCCTGCAGGAGAGACTTGAATATGGAGTGGGCTTGGTTAAGCGCCTCTCCTTTGCCCTCCACCCTGACTCCTGTCGCTGTCTTCATCCCCGAATAAATCTGAAATATTTTTTTAAGTTAGCTGCCGAGAAAACATTTTGCATGAAGGATAAAGTTCTGTTAAAATACATCCTTTAAAAAAGTGTTTTCCTATGCATTGCCTATGCTTTAAATCAACAAACTTGATTTCTAAAGTATGATCTCATATTTTTCTAATTTCTTCGCCAAAAACAATTGCCATGTTTTGTCATAGAACATGAAATCCATTTACCTTCATTTTTAAAAACAGACCAGTGTAGAAACCTTCAGTTTGACATATAACAGTATAAAAGTTTAATGTACAGTGAAAGAGACTATGAACAGACATAGATTTATCTTATTCCTTGAGCGCTAAAAACTTTAATGAAAAAAACTGCACTAATTTTTTACAACAATGCACTAAAGTCTGAGATTTCTCAGAACATTTATTTATATATAAAAATAAAATACCATTATTTAAATTGCCTTTGGGATTAACCCCTTCCCTTTCCTTTGTAAACATACACATAGCAGGAACTGTGCTGCCCATTTTTCTGTTAGTAGTCTGTACTTCATGCCAGTACTTTGGATGTTTTCTTTAAAATGAATACTAAATCTCAAGATAAACATAGCTTCATCATTGGCATTTCCCGGAGCCAATAGTCAGTGACTCGGTCCTGTGAACACTACTGCCAGCTCCTGTGTCCACATTGCAGATGAGCTCTCGCACGGCGAGTGCCCCAGGTACTCTGCTTCTCTTTACTTGGGACAAGCTCTGCTGGGGTCAATCTCGGGAAGAAAATACTTGTGCTTTTCAAAGAAGAAGATGAACGTCCAGGAATCTGAAAAAGGACCGATTGCCTTTTATTTTAAGAGCTCTTAGCTCTTGAAGTTATTCACATGCAGTTCAGTTAATCAACTAAAATTTTTTCAGACAAAATTATCCAAATGGTGCAGTTCTTATTGTTATATCCCTCTTTTAATAACTTTGCCTTTTATTTTCCTCCTCTCTTCTTTTTCTATTACTTGAATTTTATTTCCTGTAATTTATAGTGTGTAGCTGTAATTTGAAATATTTATAACTGTGAAATTGACTTAATTCATATGTTGTCTCATAACTTAAATTTTATTTTATTTTTTAAATGCATGTTTTCAGGGAAATATGTAACTCAGATTTACAATTGGGCTAGTGAGAACTGCAGTTTAGATTTAATTTGTCAACTTTTGGCATTTTTTAAATCCTTCAGAAAACTTTTATCTTTTTGTGTGAAACTCCAAAGAAGACTGTACGTCTCCTCTGAGCATTAGGAGCAGCCATCTTTCTACCCCATGAATGGAAAGTAAAAAGAAGCAGGTGAAACAAATTTCAACCATACATTTTATTTAATCTCATATATCCAAGTATTACTGTTTTAACGTGTAGCACTAGCCATATTTCAAGTACTCGCTAGCCACGTGTGTCTAGTGGCTACTGTGTTAGACAGCTTGGGTTTAAAGAATCTTTTTGATGAGATGATGGGAGACAAACTTTTTTCTGCTAACTGTGATGTAGATCTTACAGTGTAGCTTAACATTTCAGTAGAAGGAATAAAAACGAAGGAAGTAAATAGTTACTATACAGCATCTTACTGCATTTCTACTCAAAACCTATTTCTTTTTCCTTTTTCTAATTTAAATTTTTGTGGTTAATCAGGACCCTATGTGCCTTGTGTTGACGTTTCCAGACTTCACGTTTTGCAAATTTTGCTATTTCAAAACATTTGTCAAATGATTTTCTGAACCTTTACACAAAGGTACCCTTTCTAAATTGACCAATTAAAATGTATTTTCCTGATACTGTTATTATATTCTGTATTTGCCTCTTTTTGGCAAATCTGTAGTATGCTATTAAGGTTCAGGCTCTGTTTTTTTCTTCCGAAGCTAAATACATGATTATCTATCTATATATTATTCTCAAAGGAATTAGGCTCCCAACTGTTTGTCCCCTTTCTGAAATGAATATGATCTTTTTGTGGTCATTGCCTAGATGAGACGTGGAGCCTTTTCAGTCTTAAATGGAAGATAATTCATTTTCCTACACAGAAAAAAAAAATCTGAATTTCAGATGATTCAATCAGAAGGGCTAGAATTACTTTTATTTCTAGCCTCATCCCCGACCCCCAATTGTTAAACACATCACACACTCAAAAAAGTTGTATTTCAAATACCAAACTAGATTTTATATGGAACGTATATATTGGGTCTTGATTTGGGGTAGCAACTAATGGACATTTTTCTCAAAACAAGTTGAATTTTGTTATCAGCCTTTTTGTGAAGTTTTATGATTAGGAACCGTAAGAGGAGCCCTGTTATTTTTTAAGACTTAAAATTGATAGTCTTTTTAAAATTATAATACTTTTCTAATAATTGCATCAGGGGAAATAGTGATAATTAAAGAAAGATTCATGTCTTAATAATTTGACCTAAATTATTATATAGAAATATACATACTTTCATTGATTAAGTTGCTCATACATATCCTGTTCTACTCCCCACCCCAAGAATAGTGAGCTATTTGTTTAGGTTCCTTGCTTAACTTTTTTCATTAGTGTGTATGACTCCAGCATACATACATTAGTGTCTTTAGTTCACAATTGCCAAAACTTTCAGAGTTCCATAATTTGCAAGTAAAAATACGTATTTAAAACACTAGTTTTGTTTATTTCCTTTTTTAGAGTTTCGTTGATGTCTTTATTTTTATTGTTTCATTTTATGTTCCCCCCGTTTGAGAGAGAGAGTCCTGGAGTGAGTTATAAATTGTTAGCTTCTCTTCTTGTTTCCTCTCATTCAGTGGCAAAAATAATTTTATAACTCAAAATTAAGCTTTTGGTTAATCTTCCAGCTTGTAACTTGGTGTGTGCCCTCTTTTTACACCATTTTCAATACTTGATAAAACTTTAAATGTTCACTTTTTTCTAAAGAAGTCAAATTTTTTTAAGAGCCTAGATTAATATGTTGATATTTAAGAGGCTTGCGAGTGTAGTTGGTGAGGCTGTATTTTTAAGATAAGAGGAGATTAGTTACCTTTCAGGAAATTGATGAACACACTTCATCAGTGTCCGCCTTCTTTGGGTTTCCATTACTGGAAGATTAACTTCCATTAGGTTTGAAGTAGTTTTTAAAATATTTCAAGTACATTGGAGATACTTCTACTAATCCATGAAACAGAAGTAGTCAGACTGTTTCTATCCTGAGTGAGATATGGAAAATTACTCTGTGTAATAAATGTCAGGCAATGAAAATACAAGTTTTTATGTAAGAAACTACATCTCATTAAGAAGATGTATTTTTCTTCCTGGGTTGGGTTATTTTTACATCTCATATCAAGATATAAAAACAGCCTCAAATGTAACTAAGCACGGAAAGCTTAGCTTAGCCTTAAAAAAATTCTGCTTTGCGTCTCAGCACCATCTTGCTTCTCGTAGAAATTCTTCATTTGCTGGATTGCTGCATAAAGTCATTCATCCAGAACTGTCTCGTTTAAACTTGATTTTCCCAGAGTCTATCCTTTTTATTAACTTTCGAAAATCCTTCCTCTTAAATGTGTGACTTAAGAAAAAGATAGCTTAGTAATTTTGAGTGAGAACCATTTGAATTTGTATTTACTAGCTACTAAACTATAAACTGCAGCCCAGGTTGTTGTTTTTGTGTTTATTTTTATTACTTTTTCATGAATGGACAAAATCCCCCTTTTTTAAGTCCTCAGTATTCATTCTTAGTTTTCTTTGTATTGTAATGTGACAATATAAAATTACTTTGCCTGGACACAGACCCAGTCATGTTTTTTAGGGTTTTTTTTTTTGATATGATACATTGTTCAAATGATGTATGAAACATCCATTTTTATTTAAAGGCTTTTCCTTTTCATTCCAAGAAGAATGGAGAGAATAATGTCAATTAAGGCTAAGATGATACTTGGAACGTGTTGATGGAGTTTGACCTTACTGTTTCAGTCATATGTGGAAACTGAGTTTTATTGATCTGGAGAAAGAGGAAAATTAGATATTATCATGTATTTGTGCAGCATAAATTTTAATATTACGTTGGATATGTATAGTGAGTTTGCTTGTTTTAAAATATTAGAAAATCAGCCTCTCTTCATTTCTCTTTTTTAAAAAATATGACTGATATACATCTAGGCCTTCTCATTTTTAACTTGTTAAATGTTTAGGTAAGAACTCTAATTTGAAAAGAATTAATTATTATAGAAATAGATCTGGTAGGTATGTGAGTATTAATTTTGCTTGAAACAGAAGTATAATTTCTGCATTGAATCACCTCATCAGAGTTATCTGTCAAGAATTATATGTGATAAGAATTTCTTTTTATTTCCTATCAGCCACATATTCTTTCTGAATTAGAAAATAAGTTCCATTTGTGAGCTGAACTTCATTATCTGCCATTTTATGGAAGCAACGTAACACTCTTTGGGGGAACCAGAGCCGATTGTCATCTCAAGGTTATATGACAACTCTGTTCTAAGACTTATTCCTATTATATAGGGTTATACCTTTTTTCTTATGCCTCAGCTCTGTACCTGACGATTTATGATTCGGTGGAGCCAAGCTAGAAGAAACAAAGATCATCTAAGGTTGTGATAATGATGAATTCCTGGGTGTTACTTGCGCAGATCGGGTGCTAACCTGGAATTCCAAACAGAGTAGTAGTAGACAATAATGGCTGCTCCGGATGACTCTTGGGTTTAGTGTAATTGCAGTTAAGCAAGATTTTGTGTATTATGAAGCTTGATTCTACAACCAAAATAATAGAACTGGGGGCAAAATCATGTCTGCTTATGCTTTTTTAAAAGCTTGTAGTTTAAATAAAAATAAATTGTAAGAACTGATTACCTTAACCCTATACAAGTCTGGCAATGAGCTCTGCATGAGGAAATGGAAGGAAGAATACTGGTCATGGTTCTAGGAAGGTAGGTGTGAGGAAGGAGAATGGGTTTCCCTGTTCTGAACATGGGCTCTGAAAGGATTCATTGCCTCTACCAGCACTCAATATAAAACCAGAGATAAGAAAGAATATATGTACTTGCGTGTGTCTGTGAGTGTGTGTGTCTGAGTGTTTGTTATTCTAAACAGCTTGTAAATATTGTAGTTGTTTAAAATGGAAAATAAAAGCTGCAATTGTTTTTTTTTTCTTTGCAAATATATTGCATCAAAAATACAGTATTGACAGTGGATAAAACACTGAGGAAATAAATTTTTTTTTTCATTTTGCCTTCTGTCCATTTTTGTCAAATTATGAAAAAGTGCACAATATTAAACTTTGCATAGCATATTTTTAAAGCATGTGCTTGGTTCTGAAATAATCATTTGAAACAAGCTTTGGCCACATGATTTATCTTATAATAGAATAATAGAAATGTACATATTTCATATTAAAAAGATATCTTTTCACACTTGGCAGAAAGGTTGTTTAAATCTTCTGAATTTATCTGAATGTGTCATACTAATGATAAAATATTAGTTGAAATGTGTAGGATAAAAAAATGTATATATGTTCACTATGTTACACCAAATTACAGTACAGAAAAAGGAAAGTTTATGGTCATCCAAATCAAGGAAATGCTAACTTCGGGTGTGTAATTAACCCACTGGTTTCATGTGTAATACTTAGAGAAAATACAAGCTGACTTTCAATGAAAATAGATATACTCTTGATGAAGTTACTTATTAAGCCTTCAGGGAGTCATTTGAACTAATAGTTACAACCCAAACCAGCAGGATGTAGGGTATGTGCTATCTGCATCAGAATCCCAAACAATTTGCTCTCTTCCTGCCCGGGGATCACAGTGGCACCACTGTAAATGGAGTGGTATTTAGTATTAAAGGACAGTATTTTTTCTGGTGACAGGAAACAGGCTGGTTAAATGAAACACATCTTCAAAGGAAGGAACTCTTCACGTATGTGAACCACGTTAATCTTAGAGCCAGAGATTCAAAGGGAAGTGGACATGAAATTTGGGTCCCTCTTCATTATTTTTAAAGTGCAGTTTACTTAGGATTTTTCCTCCTAAAGGATCCAAAACGTTTTGCTGAGCTGTAGCCAATGAATCTCACCATGTAGGTGCATTTTCTTCTGGGGAAGGTAAAAAGCACCTTTGTGAAGTAAGGGCATGACCAAATGATGGCTTCTTTGAGTGTTCATTCAGCACTTACTATACAAAATATTTGTTTTATTCTCTCCCATATGTATTTATTAAAGAAACTAAATATAATTAAACCTTATACTTGGGGAAATAAAAATTGTTACAAGAAGATCCTTAGATTGCCGTGTACAGGATATACATTCACAGTAAATGGCTAGAGATGAATCCATCTCGTCTGGAAGCCTTACAAGAAACCGTTCAGTTTCAGTGCCCAGTAAATTGTGCCACAAGGGAAAAGTCATTCTTTAGTCCAGGGTTCCATTTTGCTCCCAAGAATGTTGTATGAATACATAAGAATGGGCCCATGTGAGACTACTCCAGGTCTCCAGTCCCATCCTGAAGCACATGCTCTTGACCTGTCTTTGTCAGGTACAGTCAGTATCCCTGGACACCACTGAATTTAAACAGATACCAAGTTGTGCCTCTGTGTTCATAATACAGTTTGCCCTTGAGCAACAAAGGTTTGAACTGCACAGGTCCACTTACATGTGGATTTTTAAAAAGTAGAATCAGCCCTTTGTAGCCCTGGGTTTCTCATCCACGGATTCAACCAACTGTGGATCAAAAATAGTATTTTCGATCCCCAGTTGGGAATCCACAGATGCAGATTGTTCTACACCATTTTATATAGTGGACATGAGAATCCACAGATTTTGGTATCCTCAGGGATCACCAAGGGACAACTGCAGTTTTGGGGGAGCCAAAAGTTCATGTTGATTTTCGACTGCATGTGGGGGATTGGTGCCCCTAACCACCACGTTCAAGGGTCAACAGTACTGTTAATGGGTTTGCTCTCACACACCACGCAGCACTTCTCGGTTCTATACCAATTAAGTATGCCACAGATGTCCCAATGGGAATCCGCAGTGTAGCACAAATGTCCAAAGTAAAGTGTACTTTTCTTATAGACAAAATGCAGATTTGTCTCGCTTATAAATTTGGGAGTAAATCCATTTGTACAACTGCAGTATGAAACTATTTTTTTATAGTGAACAAAATTAGAGTTAGCCAGCTGGGCTCAGTTTAGATGATCCCAATTTTGTAAATAGTTCTAAAATACTGATTTACTTAGGATCCTTGCAGTTATAAGAAAGAGAAAACAATTCAAAGTTAGTGAAATAGGAAATTGGCTCACTACAAAATCAAAGATAGGCTGGGCTTTTAGGACAGGTTTATTCATGTTATTCCAAGTCTGTATGTAATTTTCTCAACTCTACCCTCCTATGTATACTGCCTTTCTTTTCAGGCTGGAGCCAGGTACCTGTATTTCTGGACCTCATTATATACGTATCACCATCCAGGAAAAAAACCCCACCCTATTACCTCTCTCGAGTGGGAAAATTTCCCAGAAGCCTCAGCATATTTCTCCTTGCATCTCATTATAAAAGATTTGACATGTGCTGTATCCTTAATTTGTCCCCATGTCCTAGTTTCCTAAACTAGTCACTGACAAGAGAAATACTATAACCATGGTTGGCTTAGACAAATCAGAGCCTAGCCCTGAGCCTGGAGTCCATTCCCCAATCTGGATGGTTGCATATATTGCGTTATATGCTCACTACCCAAAGTCTAGTCTCTTTCCATATATATTTACCCATCTTTACGCTCTTCATCCTCCTCCCCCCCCCCGCCA
Organism: Rhinolophus sinicus; assembly: GCF_036562045.2. NCBI lineage: Eukaryota > Metazoa > Chordata > Mammalia > Chiroptera > Rhinolophidae > Rhinolophus > Rhinolophus sinicus. The sequence goes on along the minus strand of NC_133753.1, from coordinate 26,710,509 downwards.
TTTCCTTCCCCTTTGGTAATCACCATACTGTTATCTGTATCTATGAGTTTGTTTGTTGCTTTTTGTTTTATATCCCACATATGAATGAAATCATATGGTTCTTGTCCTTTTCTGTCTGACTTATTTCACTTAGCACGATACTCTCAAGATCCATCCATGTTGTCACAAATGGCTATCTATACATCTTTTTATTCTTTTAGTGGTTATTGAAATTACAACTTGTCCGCTTACTACCTTACTACTTCCTGGACTACATTACTACCTTCCCATCTTTTGTACCATTTTGTCATGCATTTTTAACTCTGTGTCTGTGTGTGTGTGTGTATTTAAACTTTAGACATTACAATTTAGTATAGTATATATTTATTTAGACTTAGCCATATATTTACACTTTCACTTTTCTTTATTTTCTATATCTTTTATGATTTTATGGTTTCATTTGGGATAATACTACTTCTGCCCAAAAAACTCCATTCAGTGTTTGTTGGTCTGCTAGTAACAAATTCCCTGAGTTTTTATTTTTGTTGGTATGAAAAAGTCTTTTTTTCTTGAAGCTTTTTTGGGTGAGATAGAGTACTGAGTTGGCAGTTCTTTTTTTTTTTTTTTTTGCACTTCAAAAGTATAATTTTGATTAAGCGGCAGCCATGGCGGGACAAGAGGCTCCAGTGCAGCGGGAGATTCACCAGGACTGGGCGAACCGGGAGTACATTGAGATCATCACCAGCAGCAGCAAGAAAATCGCGGACTTTCTCAACTCCTTCGATATGTCTTGTTAACAGCTCAAGACTCGCAACATAAAATGAGAAATTGACAGCTCTTGAACGGAGAATAGAGTACATTGAAGCATGGGTGACAAAAGGTGAGACCCTCACGTGGAACTGTGCCAGGCTGCTGCTGGGAAGTTGTGTTACAGAACCCAGGCCTCCGTGGGAAAGGCCCGGCAGCCTTCAGCCCCTTCCTCTCTTAAAGAGCAACGGGGCTTATTCTTGTTTTTCTTTCTTCAACAATGTGGCCTTTGGGCTCTGCCATGTACATCTGGCCGTGTGATGTGGCATGTGGGGAGAAGTTCCAGGGGAACTCTTGAAAACATTAGGCATTTTACCTTTTCAGTAACATTTTGTAGAACTACTTGTCAATGTATTTGAGGCACTCAGAGCCAAAAGCCTGGGACTCTTCGTGAAGGTCCTCCCCACCCCTCTCTTTCTCTCTCAGACTTTCCTCATAGCTCTCATGGCCTCTGCATTGAATCTACAGTCTCTGTCTCCTCAACACCTTGGTTGGGGGCTAGGAGACACACATGCCCTGGCAAGGTGGCTGCCAGAGCATGTGGTTGCTAACCCACCAGTTTTTCATCCTTTTGGGGAGGTCAAGGCCAGGCCCCCACTTGGCGTGAAGGGACATTGTCAGAATTTTCTTTCTGTCACTTGGGGTGTCTGTGCCTCTCACATTTCCCTAATAAACTCCAACTTTATCTGACTGCTGTGATTGTGGTGGGGAGAGGAGCTAGAGATGGGGTTCACCTATTCTACAGAAATCTGATGTGTGGGATTGTTCTAACATAAAACTTTCAGGGGTAGCTGTTTGATCAAAGCCTAGGTGGCTTACCAGCTGGAGCCCCCATATTTGGACTTTAAGCTGACTAATTCATCCTGGGAATCATTCGGTCATTCAGAAGACATTTACCAAGTACTTACTGTGTAGGTACGTTATGCTTCAATAAAAGATACAGTGTGTTCAAAAAAAAAAAAGTATAATTTCATTGTTTTCTGGCTTCCATGGTTTCTTTTATTTTTAAAAGGCAATGCTTTAAATATACTATATAGACAGATAGATGATATATAGCTATATAAATATATATATTAAGAATGGCAATGCCCTTTTATTCTGGTTATTTTTAACATTTCATTTTTGTCTTTGACTTTTAGTAGTTTTCTGTATTTATTTGTATTATGCCAAAATTTTTATTATCTCTCAAATCTCGGTCATTATTGTCTCCTCAAATATTCCTTCTGCCATGTTGTCTGTCTTTACTCATACTGCAATTACAAATATGTTAAACCTTTTTACCACATCCCTTATCTCATATTTTTTTCTGAATTTTCTATCTTTAGCCCCTCCATGTTTCAATCTGCATACTCTATGTATCTTTCAGTTTATTTCTTCCTTTAACTGTATCTAATCTTCTGTTAAACTGTTCTGTTGAGTTCTTAGTTGTATTTTTCAGTTCCAGGATTCCCAGTTCTTTTTTTTTTCTCTCTCAGCCATTTCTTTTTATTTACAGTTTGTGTTCAATGCAAATCAATTCTATAACATGAGAAGTTACTGTGAATCCAAGCATAGATATACACAGTATATAATCCAAAATAGTTGTACAGACTCAGGTATGTAACAGAGGGAATGTTCACACACACAATAGCCTGAGATCTGTTGGATATGGTGTTCCTGTGTAGGTTTCTAAAGATGGGAAAAAATGACTGGTTATCAAGATGACGCTGGCCATACTAAATATTGGAACATCTAAGCATCAGTATGTGACTGTGCAAATCAAAGACTTTAAGAAGTGTCTTCTAAATGAGGTTTCTGTGCATCGAGGCAGTTATGAGAAGATTTACTTTCCAGAATCAAGTCCACATTAGGCTTAGGATCAGGTTCTATCTGGAAATACTGACCGATAAAGTGTTCTAACTGTGGCTATTCTGATTCATAGTTTTTTCAGAAAATATGTACAGAAAGTATAAAAGTTTTTCTGAATGTAATGTAAGTAAGTTTTCAGTTTTCACTTCCTAAATACCTGATTTGCAGTTTTGGCTCCTTTACATATTTGGCTTTTCAATTTTAAGATTTGTCAATTTTACCTTCAAAACATTTTTTAAATTGTAAAACGTATTCAGTATAATGCAGAAATATATAAAAAGCATTTGATATTAGCTGAGGTCAGTATACTTGTACTCTTTGTTTAGCTAAAAGAATCTGCCATTCTTGAAGAGGAATAAATGATAAGTATATATGCAAAATGTACTCATTATACTTGGATTTGGGGTAGATTCCAAGCCATCCTGGCCCTGGCACATGTCAATTACTATATAAAAAGTCAAATATAATGTCAACTCCAAAGCCTCAAAGGAAAGTGTTCAGGTCCCAAGAGAACAGTGAGAGCTTAACAATGTAAATCCTGGGGCCCCAGTGGCTCAGGCGGTTAGCGCTCCATGCTTCTAACTCCGAAGGCTGCCGGTTCAATTCCCACATGGGCCAGTGGGCTCTCAACCACAAGGTTGCTGGTTCAATTCCTCGAGTCCTGCAAGGCATGGTGGGCTCTGCCCCCTGCAACTAAGATTGAACATGGCACCTTGACCTGAGCTGCCGCTGAGCTCCCAGATGGCTCAGTTGGTTGGAGCACATCCTCTCAACCACAAGGTTGCTGGTTTGACTCCGGCAAGGGATGGTGGGCTGCACCCCCTGCAACTAGCAACAGCAACTGGACCTGGAGCTGAGCTGTGCCCTCCACAACTAAGACGGAAAGGACAACAACTTGAAGCTGAACAGCACCCTCCACAACTAAGATTGAAAGGACAACAACTTGACTTGGAAGAAAAGTCCTGTAAGTACACACTGTTCCCCAATAAATTCCCGTTCCCCTTCCCCAATGAAATCTTTAAAAATAATAATAATAAAAAAAAATAATAATAAATTAAAAAAAAATAAATATATATATATATATATATATATATATATATATATATATCCTAATCTAAGAGTTACATCGACATTAAATTAGTGCTGTGAAACTATACATTGAGGATTTACAGGAACACCTGGAAGTTCCTGCTAGTGTACATTTGAACAGAATCACGGAAGCTTTTTGTGTTGCCTGTTGTATAGCCTTATAACTTGAATGAACCAAATGGAAACTGAATCTGTTCCAAATCCATCCTTGATCTCTAGATAAGATAAAATCTATTCATTCTCAAGGTAGAATGTTATGTGTCCATACTTAAGGCACATTTAAGGAAATCATCTCTTAACTAATTTTGAATGTGTCTCTCTTCGTCTTGCACATGGAACTCCAGCAGATTTAATATTTGTCATTCATCATCTAGTCAAGCCCTGCCCATGCTCTTCAAACCAACCGAATTTGAGATCCTCAACATTTTCTGTGTCAGTAAAATAAGGTGTGGAATTAGAAGATTCAACGAAGACCTGTTTTTTCCTTGTCGCTGGATGTCTCCACACCATTTGGATTGGGTTTAGAAAATGGGGAAGTACAGACATGTCTTGGCCTGAGTCTTTTAACAGTATAGCTTAAAGTTGAATGAGACTCTTTTAACTATATCCCCTGGTGGAAGTTTTCACCCTTTGAAAAGAGATTCTTTAGACCTACAGAGCCTAAAGTTGTAGGTGTAGGAAGCACAAATCCCCAAGTGGGTCATTGGTAAAGGTGTTAAGCGGAGCCATTCCCATTTCTACCCGTTGATTCCCAGTCTCATGTATTTCACCTGTTGGGGCCACAGAACCATTAGAATGATCGTTGATTTAAGATGTATCCTGCATCCTGAAGGATGGTGCCTCATCCTCACAGGATATCATTTCCAAGCTGGTACCTCAGCTACACCTTTAAAAGGCCACTCAATTGTTCTATCAGGCCAGCGGCTTCTACAGTACATGATAGGACCAGTGGGCCCATGGTCATGTGCCCACTATTCCATCCACTTTGCTGTAAAGTCCCTTGGTCTGATTCAGTGCCCATAGGATCCTGAGTCATAAGCCCTCGTATGATCATAGCCCTGAAGCACTGCAAGCAGGAAAGGCAAGACCCATACCTAGAACATGGGTCAATTTGGGTGAAGATAAATAACTTCCCTATCTAGAGTGGGAGGGGTCCAATGTAGACAGCTTGCCATCATGTGCATGGTTGTTCTTGAGATGCATATCGTACTGAGGGCTCAGCAGTGGTCTCTAGCACTCAGGTTAAACATTTGGCAGCATCAGTAGGTAGACTGACCTTGGTGAATGGAACCCCACCGTATACCTTCCATTGCTGTCACCATGGCCGTGCCTTTCATGCACCCATTTTGCCAGCACAGGAGTGAGAAGATGGCTGACATAAACTGGCCAAATCATTTGGATTACTTGATTGTTGAGTGCCTCTTCCATAGTGGATACTCTCTGGTGACCAATAACACACATTCAGACATCTTCATACTCCACGTCCATGTATCTCTCCATGTGTCTTTACCCTTTCCCTGACTTGCTTCTTTTTCTCCTTCTAGGAGCCTGACCAATCAGCCAGCCATTTGCTACTCTCATAAGTTCATGTTTTTTCTGACCTCGGGCCTATTCTATTTCCACACAAAGTGGATGACTGATAGCCTAGTTATTGCCTTGTAATGATCTCTCTTCACTGTCGTCCAGCGCAACACGGGCAGTGCAGGTACGAGAAGGGGCGGCTTTGGGTTAAGTTTTTAAGAAAGAAAGAAACAGAGTTTATGCAGTTAAATCTCAGAAGGCCAGGGGTCTCACAGTTCTGAAAGACAAGCCCAGAATAAAGCCGACTGGAGGTTTTATTGACAAGTATACAAATACAAGAAAGTAACATTGTTTCTTACACGGTCTGTGAGACTCATACATCATAGCAGAAAAATGCTTATTCCAATCACCCTTAGTCTGTTAACAGCCGAAGCATAAAATCCCATGATGTCTTATTTAAGGTATGTACCCTCTCGGGGACAAGTCTCTCATATTGTAACAGTTCCATTGAGCTAAGCGGAGAGAACTGATCTTTATCGCTCTCATGACTTCTCTCACAATCAGGTGAGAGAGGAAAGCCAGAGTCAGCAGTGGCTTTTCCCAGGCAGGGGGGAAAGGGAGGCAAGGCCCCTTCCCAGATCTTCCAAGGCAGCTCATTGGGGGTCCCCACTCGGTTCCGCCTGGCTTGAGTTGTTTCCCCCCGTGGGGAATCTTACTTGTCATTGGCTGCAAACCATCTTTTGGGGACCAGACAGAGGGACATAAGGTGTAAAACATAGAGATAAGCAAAGTCCTAAAAAGGCACAGTCTCACAGACTTTTCTTTCCTCAAGGAAAGACACAGGGAGAGAGTCGGCTAGGCTGCTGTGTGATTACCCTTCACCACGGTCTTACAGGTCCACCCGGGTGGGGCTGTATTGCAGCAGCAGTCCATTTCTGGATTGCATCTACCCATCTGTGAAACAAACTTGGCTTTTTTCCTCTTCTGTAAGTTGATTATAAAGGACACATCCCCACTCCCTTGGCTGTAGGTGTGAGCTGAGGGAAAGGCACCTGTGGGACAGTAGTGAATGACATGGGCGGGTGTCTGGGCCATCTGCTCATGTAGCCTACTTATGCCCTCTGTCCTTGCTCACGTCCAGTGCTCCATGCACCACTTCCATCTTAGGATGGATTGCTGCTGGGCCTACTCAGACTTACAGCTTAATATCTGACAAGTCACGTGGTCAAATACTCTTTACCAAGGCCCAGCAGCAAACCAGGAGCTGTTTTCGAAAGGCAGTTCTGTGTTGCAAATGCCATGGCCTTACTCCAGAACCCTATGGATCTACATTGTGATTCTCCAGATAGGTTTATATAAACTCGCTACTGATGCTTTTCCCATCATAGATGCTTTGATACCATAAGATCCAGCAGGTTGTATGGACCATGTCACAAGGCTGTTTACACCACATCCCGAGCTGGCTGCAGAAATAAACTCTCTTACCCAACTTTATAGTGTTTCTCTCGAATCAGCACCCTCAGATCCAGTTTCATATGTATTCCCCTTGCTTCTGCTTGTACACATTGGCAGGGTCTTCCAGCATCTTCAAGGTGTAGTCAGTTGCCTTTCTCCCTCAGCAGACTCAGCACTCCCCTGGCCAGGTGGTGGTGTGACTTGACCAGTTACTGGCCAAGCAGCCAGGAGGGAGGTGGGAACATTATGAAGGGGATAAGCAGCCTTTGAGTCATTCTCAGGCAGTGGGGAGTGGGTCACATCTGCAGGTTCGTGTTCAGGGGATCTTGGGCTTCAAAGTTCTCAAGAGTATCAAGTTGAACTGCAATGCAGTTAAAACAAAGGTGTCAGTCAATCTCACAGGGAACTCTAGAACTGCCACGATGCCCATCTCAAGTCAATTCCTTCCCAGCTGGAGCCCTCACCTTGGCATGCCTAAGTTGAGAATTCAATCGTCTCTGGATCTCTGTTCCCTTAAGTTGAAAATTCAGTCTTCTCTGGAGTTTTGTTCCCTTCCCATTATGTCCTGGTCCAAGCTTCAGCTGCTTCTGCTCTCAGGCTAAAGATGAGAATCCCTTTATATGCTACCAGGGAGGCTCCTCTGACTTTGACACTTTGCCTTGAATAGGTAATTGTCCTCAGCCTCTTGCGGTCTTTCTCCAGTGCATTGAGAGCCTCAACCTGCCAGGGGTGACGGAGTTGCAGAGGCTCATGGGATGTCCAAGATCGGACTCAACCCGGAGCAGCGGTGACTGAGTTCTTGTCTCTGTGCAAGAAGGAATTCAAGAGCAAGACAGATGCAGGAAGAGAAAGTGGTGTATTGAAAATGAAAGTACACACTTGGGAGAAAACTGCAGGGGAACTCATAGAATGAGTTGTTCTGATAAAATCACGATCAGGGGTTTTCATCTCTCTCAGGGTGAGAATTGGTGACGTCCCATTGACATGGTTCATTCATCTTCTCCCCCTTGGCAGGACCCTCTGTTTCCCACTTTTTCTTCCTTGTTTGGTTTCTCTGGGACTGTCATGGTGTCAGATGCGTGATGGAAGTTGTAGTAACCACAATGTAAATAAGATTATAATGACATTAAAATTAGCTAAAGGTCAGGTCAAGATGACCTTTAGGGATCAGCCTAGCTGGATGAAACTCGTTCTTGTTGTTTTTCTCCAGATGCAGTTACTGGATACAGTCACTTGTTACTTGTGTAACCCATGAAGCACCTCTGGAGGGGATTGTCACTGTCCTAGGCTCCATGTCCTGCCCGGAAGGAAGCAGCAGGAAGAGGTGAACTGAGACAGTCACAGCAAAGGTCTCAGCCCATTCTGTGGGCCGCTCTGCAGCTTCAGTGATCCTGTAGCGTTACCTCAATGTGAGGTGCAGAGGCTGGAGCCTCCCTGCCAGCAGTGGTCAGTTATTAGATATGGGCTGCCCCCAGGAGGAGACTTAACCTTAGGTAAGTAGCTTCCTTTGGAAGGAGGGCAGTTCCTGGGGAGGAACTTAGCTTTGAGCGGTTAAGGGGAATGAAGGGAAATCTGGGTGGCACACAGCATCCATTACATTGACTCTGAGAATAAAGAAGAGGTCTACGGTGCTCGCTTCGGCAGCACATATACTAAAATTGAAACAATACAGAGAAGATTAGCATGGCCCCTGCGCAAGGATGACACGCAAATTCATGAAGCATTCCATATTTTTTTAAAAAATGAAGAGGTCTACGGATAAGAGAATGACTTCTGGAAGAAGAATTGACAGGATACGTTGACCAGATAGCATAGAGTTCTTTCACTCAAGAACATTGAATTCCTTCTCTGTGCTCGGTGCTGTGTTTAGATACAGGTTATGGATAGGAAAGGTCCCGGCCTCAAGAAGCTCACGACTGGGAACCAAACACCAACAGAAGAGTCAGGACAGTGCCAAGATTTCAGTGTACGACATCAATGGGGGGGTGGGGGTGGTGGCTAAAGAGACAAGACAATCCTGTGATGTAATGGAGCTTTTAAATTAGTGTTGGTGCTCATATTTTTCCTCCCTCTAGAAACACCCAAATACCCCGACTCTAAAGGAGACAACTTCTTCCTGGCAGACTCTAAAGTACAGAGCTAGTGTTAGCGCCCACCCTGCTGGTACCTGCCCTATCCACAGTGACACCCCCCCCCCCCCGCATCCCCCGGTGTGAATGGCATGGCACGCGAGGATGGGAGAGCTCGACTATGCATGGACTGTTAGAGATTCCCATGGCAGCGCCAGTGGGACCCTCACACGTGGCGGTAGTGTGTTGAGGAGTGGCCTTTCCTTCTGTTCATTAAGGAAATGAGAGCTCCGAGTCAAGAACGCTCCCAAATCTCTGCAAATGGAAGTACAGGTGTGGGGAACAGTGGCTCTGTCTTTCAAGAGTCTCTCACATAAAATGCCACAAGATGGCAGCAGGAGCTCAGCCCACACGGGAGAAGTTGCGTTGATACCCCTGACACACACGTTCCAGATGAGGTGTGAGGAACAAAAAAAATTACTGAATGGCCAGGCTCTGGAACCTGTTTACATCGGGTGTCTAGACAACATATCTTAAACCCTCCCAGGGGCACACATTTATACCTTGACTCCTGTACCTATTTACATTTGCCCCATTTGAGTTCTTTCCTCCAGTTAAATAAGGGCCCAACAGTCATAAACCTTAATATCAAGATTGCCCCTTAAAACAGCCGGGTCTTGCTGAAACATGTTGTGCAAAGTGCTTTCTTTCCGCTGTTTCACTGAACCTCTCAAGAGACTTCACTTGGGGCTGTAAAGCTGGTGCTTCTCACAAGACCCGAGAGGAACATTCTGTGTGTGTCTGCAGGCCATTCAGCCTTTCCCCTCAGGAGAACCAAGTGGCAGCCTATGGAGCTCAAACAGCAAACTGCTCTGCTTCCACCTTTGACAGATGGGGACAGGTGACAGGGATAAGTTGAATGTGCTACAGTGAAGGAAGCCAAGCATCTTCTGTTCTTCTAGTTAACTCAAAGTGATTTTTGTTGTCCTGGGCAGTTTTCTGACGACACCACAGCAGCCAGCGTCTTTTTATAGGATCCTCGGTGCTATAGATCTGCTCTATGGATGCGTGCCGGCATGCCTCGCCCCGCCACACCGTCTTAGGGCAACAGACAGAAACCACACCGCGTGGCTTAAGAGAATTTAACGTGAGGCAGTGGTTCAACAGGTGAGGGAGAACAGAGGGTGGACAGGGACCCCTGAAGGAACAGAGCTGGTCATTACAGAAAACAGCTCCTGGCAGGAGTTGGGGGGGGCCCACAAAAGCAAGAAATGGGGGTTCTCAGAACCCAGTTGGTTGGAGGAGGGTCCCTTCTGAGCTGCAACTTCAATTTCTAAGGAGGTGGCTCTGCCTGGAGCCTCGGGTACTTCTGAGGTGACATGCTCCTCCTGGGGGGGCAGGTGGGGAACAGCTGACGACTGAAATGGGCCTTTTGGTGAAGTAATGTTGAAGGTAAGGAGCTGTCCCTTCTCCCTCGTAACTTCTACTCTCTCGCTAGCCCTTGTCAGACCCCAGGAAGGAGCCAACTGACAAAGGAGAAAGGTGGTGAGCAGCGTGTGGATGGAGGTTTTGGAGCTGGGAGGTGACAGACTAGCCACCAGCCCGGAGGTCTGCGCTGAGTGGCCTCAAGGCAGGCCTGTATTGAAGGGCAGAGATGCCTCCCAGCTCGTGATAGAGTTATGCCAGGAGAGAGGGGAGAGCCCTCCACACCTGAGAAGGGGGTAGAGGTCACAGGTTCCTCACAGTAGTGGTGGGATGTGTAGGAAAGGAGAATGACTATGGAAGGTGTTGGAAGGCTGGAACCCTGACCCTGGGACTGCCGGCACAGGCAGCTGCGCGGCCTCTTAGGGACCCCCCAGGTATGGACAGGGGCCACCAGGGATGACCCTGGGCTGGTTGCAGGCCAGAGGAGCCCCCTGGGATGCCTGGCCCTGTGTAAGACCCCAGATTCTTTGCTCATCTTTGGGGTGTGTGCAGGAGGAGGCACCAATAATGACAGGGTGTATTTCCACCAGCCCAGAGGGTTGAGGGTTTCTGGTCCCAATTAATTTGATGTGAAGAAAGTAACATAACATAAATGTGTTAACAGATCTGAGTTTCCGGAGGTCCTTTGGGCGTGACTGATGACCACGTGCCTGGGACACTCAGGCCTCACCCGCAGCCCTTGGTTGTTACGGGTGGCCCCGATGGGTGTTTCTGGATACTTTGCAAAGGAGGAGGGAACTCTGGGCCATGATAAATTCCTTTCATGTAAATGAAGTAAAATTCACAGCTGCTGTTTATTGAGAGCTATTCTGTGCCGTGTGCTTTCCACCAGGGCTTCCAGCCTCAGCACTTTGACATTCTGGGCCCAACAAGTCTGGTCATGGGGGAGGGAGCTCCCTGGTAGAGAAGCTCTGATTTACACTCATAACTCAATCCTCAACAACCCTGTACTATTATTACCCCTCCTTATTTTTTCTTTTATTAAAAAAAAATAACTGGTGAAATACACGTAAAATTTAGCTTCTTAACCATTTTAAGTGTCTTTCAGTGGCATTAAGTACATTCACATTGTTGTGCAACCATCACCACCATCCATCTCTAGAACATTTTTCATCTTGCAAAACTGAAATTCTGTACCCATTAAACACTAATTCCCCAGCCCCTGGCAACCACCATTCTACTTTCTGTCTCTCTGAATCTGATTATTCTAGGTATCTTACGTAAGTGGAATCATACATTATTTGTCCTTTCACTTAGCATGACGTCTTCAAGATTCATCCATGTGATAGCATGTGTCAGAATTCCCTTTTAGGGTAGATAACATTCCACTGTATGTGGAGACCCCATTCTGTTCATCCATGCATCCGCTGAGGGACAGTTGGGTTGCTTCCTCCTTTTGGCTGTTGTGAATAATGCTGCTATTACTCCTTTTTTGACGGAGCAAAAACTGAGGCACAAGGGGTGAAGTAACTTGCCGCCAGTTCCACAGCTAATAAGTAGCAGAGCTGGGATTCCAGCCATCAGTCAGCTTCAGAGACCGGGCTGCTGACCATCGTGAACCCTGCCTGATGCACAGACGAGCACAGGAAAGATACCCGCTCTGTTGCCATCTCCTCAGGTCAGACCCATTAATGCTCAGCTGGGAGCTGAGTCTGTTTGAAAATTTGGAAAGATGATGCAGGGGGGTTGAGAATTGGAGGATGGTTACCTTTTGTTTCCCCATCACACTTTGAATCTTATTTTATCCCTGAAAGACCTGGGTAAGATCAGGAGGTAGAGAGATTTCTTCAGTGCTGGGCCCTCCACAGGAAACTTCCACCATCAGTAGCTTCTGTTTATCAGTAACTCCCACCCAGTTGCCTGATTAGGGCTCACATGCGTACTTCCATATACAAAAAAGAACAGCTACTCTGCATTTCTATCAAGCCTTTCCTTTAAGAATCCTTAAACAGGCTAATAATAAATTCTTCCTTGTAAGCTGACCACGTGGCATGGACCTATTATAAAAGATGCGTGTAGTCACTGTTGGGGGGGCAAAGAGACCAGTCATTCCATTGTTCCACACAGTGCTGAACAAAAGTGTGTATCTAAAAAAAATCTACAAATTTTAGAGGTGAAACATTTGTGGTTTGAGGCTTTACGTCAGGGTCCACCACACTTCCTAATGAGTCAGCTCCTTGTCTGGATAGCACTTGTGTATCAGACATTCGCGAAAAGCCTCTGACTCTTCAGGTCTGCAGGTTCCCAAATACCAGATTTCCAAAATGTAGACTGGCCCACGGTTTCACCACTTCCCTTGGTTTTGAGTCAAGACAGGAAAAGGCCCCTATGAAATCTTGCCATCACTGACAACAGGAAACATACCAACCTGTGTCTACAGTCCTGTGTCTTTTGCCCACAACCAGGGAGGCCACCTGGTAGGCTCACTTCGTGCCTCCTTTGCTGGGTCCTGGAAGATGTTGCAATCAACACAATGAGAGAAGGCAGACTCTCATTCCTCCCTCGCCCTCCACTCAATGTCAGCGTGGCAGTTTGCAGACAGAAAGCAAACTCAGTTCTTTCCATCTGCAATTGTCCAGTTGCAACCGGAGAAAGAGTACAAACTGAAGCTTGCTATGCCCTCTCCTCAACTTTGACAAAAAGCCTGGCATCTGAGAGATCTGGTAGGCTGGTTACAGGATAATGAGATAATGGGGGGCCCACAGCACCTGTATCCTGTGAGGTCTCAGGGCCACCGAACCACATAGGAGGACACTTGGCACTGTTGTGCTCTTGTCTCCTGATTTGAAAAAATCTCCTTCCCCATCAGCCCAAGATATTCAGAGCTTGGCGTTAACTATCTATGGTGTAATACAAAATAATATGTGGTCTTTGTCCCCAGTTCTTGACACAGAGTTCCTGAAAACCCTTGAAAATTACTGTCTTGTATGCTAATAAAATGATTTATTGTGTGTATGTGTGTTTGGGGGAGGGGGGAGTTAGCTTCAGGACAGGGTCTAGTCACCAGAAAAATTAACCACTGATGAGAAGGTTAGTACTTTCAGCCCCTCCCTCACTCCCAATCCCAGGGAGAGGAAATGAGCTGGAGATTGAGTTCAATCACCAATGGCCAATGGTTTAATCAGTGATACCTGTGTAATGAAATCTTCGTTAAAACCCTAAATGATGGGGTTTAGAGAGCTTCTGGATTGGTGCATACATTGATGTGCTTCAAGGGTGGTGTAGCCACAGAGAATATGGACCCTGTCTGCACGCCCTCTTTGCCCTGTACATCTCTTGCATTCCATTTGGCTGTTCCTGAGTTGTATCCTTTATAATAAACGTCAATGTAAGTAAATTGTTTTCCTGAGTTCTATGAATTGTTCTAGTAAATTATTGAACCTGAAGAGGGGGTTATGGGAATCCCCAAATTTATAGCCATTTGGTCAGGCCTACAGGTGGCCCCTGGGATTTATTACTGGCATGTGAAGCGGGGGCAGTCTTGTGGGACTGAGACCTTAACCTGTGGGGTTTGTACTAACCTCAGGTAGTGTCAGAATTGAATTGAAGGGTTGGATGCCCAGTTCGTGTTGGATTATTGGTTGTTGGTGCGGAAAGAATACAGATTTCAGGTCAGAGAAAAGACTACCTGATGTCTCACCAACAGTGGAATTGTTAAACTACAGTCTGTTTCTACCAAAAGTTTTTCTCCTTTGTAATTCCACGTTTCCTGGAAGCTTGGGTGATTAACCTAGGTTGTTACCTACTCCCACTGACGAAACTGACATTTTGGCTTGGCAATTTTTTGTTGTGGGGGCTTCTTATGCAGTGTACCATGTTAAGCAGCATCCCTGATCTCTAAATGGCACCAACGAAAAGTCCGTGACTCCCGGAACAAAGTGTGATAATTCCCTTATGACACAAGCTGGAGTGGAGGGGAGGAGTCCTAGGGTTTGGTCCTGGCTCTGTCCCAACTCCCTCTGTGACTTTGGGCAGGGCTACCTAGCCTCTCAGTGTCCTTGACTGTCACATGAGAGGGGCAGACCAGATCAACCTGATTTCTGTGCAGCAACAAAATACTCCGCTGCTGTGCTTGTCTTACCTCCCAAAGTGGAAATTCAGCTCATTAAAGGCTTTGACCTGTTATTCTGTCAAGGCCCTGTCTGTCTGAATGGTTTGACCCTGAGTCTTCCATTTCGCATAGTGAGGCCTGCAGGGACCTGCCAAGGGGTCCATGTGGCGGACAGGGTGCTGCTGACAACAGGGAAGAGAATCTACCCGGGGACCCTGGCGTTGACTGTGTGACGGCATCTCGTGGGCTGAGTGACAGCACTTTTCGTGTGGGGGCCTTCCCTGACAGCCCGTCCCAGAGTGGTGTCCGTGCAGGGTGTGTGCACGCGCGCTCAGGGGGCGCGGTGGGAATCCAGAAGGACCACCAGGCAGACACACTGCAGAGACGCCTACAGCTTAGGCTTGTGTTGTGATGATGAAGTGAGTCGGTACAAGGAGAGGCCAGAGCCGTGCCTGGCCCCACGTAAACATTGTGCATGTGCTGCTAACACTGTGGCTGTGTCCTCAGGTCTTGTCCAGAGATGTCAAAACTGAGCAACAAATATTTTCTGAATGAATGAGTAAAGGAGGCTGGAAAAATAGGATCCATATAAATGTGTGTAACCTCCCAGGCTTGTGTGCTGCTGGTGAGTATGCGATGGAGTAGAGCCCAGTAATGAAAATAAAGCTACAGTTCATTGAGCTGCTCCTATATGCAAAGCACTTTACATTGATTATCTCTACTGTCTTCTCTTCTCACCTCCCTCTCCTCCCTCCCCTTCTCCGCCCCTCCCCTCTGCTCTCCTTTCCTCTTATCTCCCTCATCTCTCTCACACACACCCCAAAGATAAGAAGCTATAATTATTCTGATAGAAAGGTGAGGACACTGAAGCTTAAAGGGCACCTCTTCTTTTGACCAGGGTGCTGTGCTGTTTGCCTAGAATGTAGGGTAATGGTGCTGTTACAACTTTTACTTGGAGAGACAGTTTTCTGGTGTCAGACATAATAAACGAAAGGCAAAAAAAAACCAAAAAAAAAACAAAAAACTTTTGAAGATGCTTATGAGATTGTCAAGCTTGGTGACCTTCACACTCAATGAGAAAAGCAGAAAATCACTAAGCAGAAAAAGACTCTTATGCAGGAGTTCCCAAGTCCCAACTTCCTGAAGTCAGAGCTGGCAGTACTTAGTTAGGGGTGATCCAGGGGCCCAGTTGGACCTGCTTGTGGAGATGAGTTTGCCTAATGGACCCTCAGGTATTTGTTCAGTAAATATTTAGGTGATGAGAGGCGAGATGGAAGCCCTGGCAAGAACCATAGGTGCGATGCAGGGAAAAGAGCCTTGGTTTCTGGTCTGGAGTGAGTCCAACCTGAATTCAGAGCTGGCTCCATCACTTACCAGCTGTGTCATCTTGGACAAATTAACATCTTAGAGGTAAACTATTAATAAACGGTGATAAGAATAACAAGCCATAGAATTGTAATAAAGATTGAAGATAATGTATAAAAAAGGATAACAAACATAGGCAAAAACTGACTTTCCATCATCATTAAACTAACACAAATTTTTAAATTAGGAGATAGTTTTCTATTGATGGGCACACATTTTAGGCTGGATAATGTGCAATGCTGGCAAGGGTGTGCTGAAGCAGGCACCTTTATATGGGAGTATAAATTAGTACCATAGCTGTGGCAGGCAATTTGGCATTAAGACTTAATTTTTTAACACATATAGTTTTTGATGTAGCAGTTGCACTGCTCTAAATTTATCCTATGAATATATTAATTTTAATTAGGAAATTGGATTGATGGTTATAATAACCTAAATAACAGTGGCTTAAACAAAAATAGAGGACGATTTCTTTCTGGAAAAAAACAGCCCGACTGAATCAATCTAGGACTGGGGTGGTGTGTATGAGTCGGGGGCGGGGGTGGGGGGGAGGCGGGGTCATTCCATGGCGTTTGGGGCCAAGGTTTCATGTTTTGTTGCTCTCCCTAGAGTGCTGCCCTCATCTGCATGGTAGAAGACAGCTCCCCACCAATCCACATTCCAGCCAGGGCCAATGGCGATAGGAAGGGGGGGCAACCCCCTTCCCTTTAAGGCCGCAATCCCAGAGTTGCAGGTATCACTTCTGCTATATCCTGTTGATTAGAACTTAGCACATGTTCGTAGCTAAATGCAGGGATGCTGGGAAATGTCATTATTCTGGGAAGCCATGTGCCTACCTACCATTCAGTGGCTGCGTGACTAAAGCAAGCAGGGGAGGTTGGTTAACAGAGACCATCAGAGCAATCTCTGATATAAGACTCATATACATATAACACTCATATACATGCATAGATGTAGGCCCAAGGGTATGCATTGTGGCATTTATTTTTTGTAATTGGAAAAAATCTAGTAACAATCGGAGTGACATCTAGAAGTAGGAGACGGATTAACTAGAGAATGATGCATTTGGTCAATGGAATACTATGCAGCAGTTAAAAATGAATGTGGTTGATGTTTATCTGCTAATAAGGAAAGGGCCAAAATATGAGAAGGGAGTTGCAAAACTATTAAATGAAAAATTTAAAAATGCATATATGTGAATGAGGGGCCTAGACAATTCATAGATGTATATACTTCAAAGCAAAACGAAACGGGCAGTTGGAAAATTTTATGTTTAATTTCTCATCTTTCTAACTCAAGTTCTTACCATAGGCATGTACTATTTTTTCTTAAGGTAGCATTTTTTTTAAAGGCAGCAGATCTATAAGCACTGACATAGAAAGATTTCAAAAACATATTAAGTAAAAAGCAAGTGAGAAAAATAGGTAGAGTGTGATCACATTTACACGTTAAATAACAAAAAGTGTGTACCTGTGTGTAAACTCTGAATAGTATCTAGTTCCTAGCAAGCGCTCATATGTGATCTGCTATTATTTCACAGCGGTCACTGTCTGTGTGTGAACACACAGGTGTGGAAGCACACACAACACTGTCACCCATGGGGAAGAGACCGTCTGTAATGAGGCACAGGAGCATTGCCAGGAGGAAGAGGAAGGTGGGATGTGTCAAGGGAGATTCACTTTTTGTTCTACACACATTTGTACTGTTTGAGTTTTTACAAGCATGTATTCAAGTATTTGTTTGAAACTTTAACAACAACAGCGAAACACCCTGCAATGGATGTAAAGTTCACGATGCCTCACGTGTTTGGCTGCAGTGTTTGCAGAGTTTCCCGGTTTCCCAGCGGTTTGGCGGCATCAGCCCTTAGGGTCATTACCTAATTGTTACCTGAAGGGTAATTCCCACCTGCATCCTGGCAGCTTCAGAAAGCTGTGTCCTTCGGGCACATTTAAGGCTCCCTCTCGGCACCTCTGGCACTGAACTGCTGGGCCCCACGTGCCCATCACCTCTGGCCAGTCCATCTGCTCTGCTCCAGCTTCTTTTTGTCCCCACCCCACTGCCCTTTTCCATCCCCAGGGCTGGGTGAGCACAGAAGCAGCCAGCTTTTGACCAGCTCTTGCTGAATGAAGACTTGGGGATGTGTGTAACACGTGAATCATAACATAAATTTCCCAAGGCTGTGTCAGGACTAGGGAGAGAACGTAAGTAACTGTTAGGCTCTGAGTCTCGAGTGTGGAATATACATACAGGCTCAGAAGATTATGGCCCCTTCAAACCCCTACACCGCTGTGCATTTTCCTCATGGCCCCTTCTACCAGTGACTTCTGTATATTTTAGAATGCATGAACGTACTATTGTTTTACGAGTATTTGCTTTTTTGTCACTTACTGAAGTCCCTACAACATCTAAAGACACATAGCATCCGACACATAGTAAATGCTTGATGTACGTGACCAGCCACACATCTCTGTGCCTCATCAGATGTGTCAGATCTTTCTGCAAATGTGCTCTAAACTCCCCCCCTTCGGCCTTTTTACGCCCATAGACTGTGATTCCCTTCTCTGCTCACCTCCACCCACCACAACCCAGCCCAGCCTTTCAGACCCAGTTCTGATATCATGTCCTCCGAGGGAGTTTCTTCTCCCTACTCACATTAGGTTTCCCTTTCCCAAGCAGTTTTCCTCTGCACTTGGGCCTCCTTCTCCCCCTGCGGTGTATCACAGGGCATTTACATTTCACCCCACCCCAAGGGAGGGACTCCGGGAAACCACGCCGTCTTAACCATCTCTGTGTTCAACGGCAGTGCTTTGTACCTAGTGATGCTACACAAATGTTCTCTGACTGGAGAACAGCCACGTGAGTTCAGGGGTAGCCATTTCTGCCTTTGGCAGCAAGTTCTTATTTGTTGTTGGCAGAGCTTCAGGGCCCATCCATCACCTGTAGGAATCGTACGGTGCCTGCCTACTCCCGCACTGAGTGGGTCCCTGGTGAATGGCTGATCTCAGCTGGAGTAGGTCCCCTCTGCTTAATCAGCAGCTCATCACTTTCTCTGGTTGGAGACGGGGTGGCGTAAGACTGCTGCCTTTGCTATTGCCCCAGCCTGCCGTCACCACAGGACGTGGGGCCTGGACCTGGTGCAAAGGCAAGAGTCCCTTGGAATATTCCCAGAGAGCCCAGTGACTGGCATTAGCTTCTGCTCAGAAGAGGCCTGCCCCTGCCCTGGAGGTGGGTGCTCCAGGAGAAGCAACAGCAGCTCGGGCAGACAAGCTCTAGCTTCAAGCATCTCAGTGTGTGGTCCACGGACCAGCAGCCTGGGCAGGCCCAGAGCTGATGGGAGATGCAGAACCCAGGAGCCCCCTGCACTCCTGAATTAGGATCTGCATTTAGGGAGGCCCCTGAGTCACACGTATGCACATTAAGTGTGAAAAGCTGCTTTATAACCCCCGGGCTCATCAGTCAGTGATCAGCCCCACCGGTGCAGGCCCAGGGTCCAAACCTGCGACATCTGCAATGGAACCTCATGATAGTTCAACCTGGTGCTCGCAGTAATAGCTGAGCTGTAACCCGGTGGCCTCTTTGCAGAACTGGGATGAGAGCTGGCTAGGAGCCCACAGCCGTAGTCCTTTAACCCAGTCCTGAGTCTCGGTCTCAGGGGGCACAGAAGCATGCCGCTGAGGACAGAGCTGAATGCCTGGGCTCACCGAGGCTGACCCCCATCCACAAGCCCTCATGGTCAGAGGAGTAGTGGAGAGACAGAGGCAGGACTGCGGTGGGACTTCAAACAGATGATGATTCAGATTTGGTGAGCAGGAGGGGAGAGGGTGTGCAAGAGGGGAGAGGGTGTGCAAGAGGGAAGGTGTGCCCAAGCAATGGCGCCGCTTCACTGGCCTTTCATGGCAGCCGCCACCGTCCTGCCAGCAGAGCCGAGTCGTCAGTGGATGTCTTGTCCTGATCTGCGAGTTCCCGTAAACACGTTATTTTGAGATACTTCAAAAATTTTATTTTGTAAGAGTTTATTTGAGCCAAATTGATGACATATGCCGGTGAGCAAGATAGCAAACGTTCCCTTGAGATACTTTTGTTCTTTTTTTTAAAACTACTTGATTGAGGTACAATTTACATACTATAAAAGCCGCCCATTTTAAGTGCACAATTCAATGCTTGTTAGTACATCTACAAAGCTGTGCAACACGTGCACAGTCTAATTCCAGAGCATTCCCACTGCCCAAAAGGAACCTTGTGCCCATTTGCAGGCACTCACTGTCCCACTCCCAGCCTCTGGCACCACTGACTACTTTCCATCTCCCTAGTCTTGCAGTTCCTATGTGTCCAGAAAAGTTTGGGTTCAGGCACTTTCCTGACCCAGATTTCCCAGGTCCCCTTACAGGGCTCATCAGCTGATGTTTTCTCCTGTCAGGGGAAGGAATGACGTAGAAATGCCTGGGATTTAGATTTCCAACATGATTTAGAAGAGGCTGACACATCGTAGGCCCATGATAAATATTTCAGAATGAAAACAAATGTGCTACCATTTTCAGTGTATTTATGTTCTGTAAGGAGGAGGGTCAGTGGCCTCCAAGGAAGGGGCCGTTTCATGAGGTATTTCAGACCCGGTGGTCCTCACACACCCACACCAAGACTGGAGCTGGTGTGCTCCGTGCATACCTGGACGTGGTGGCTTCTGGAACAAGGTGCTACCTGTTCGCAAATTGTCAGAGACAGAAATATTCCACGCAGCCCCCACTCCCTGACTCCCAGTGGGAATAGGAGCTCCTGCTGTGCCCTTTGGCTCAGGTGTCACCAGACTCTCCACTCTGCAATTTCCCTGTTCCCCAGCGTTTTCACTGCTCCTGTGCTACTCCTGTGCTATTTTCCTCAGTCTCCGGGCCCTCTGTGGACATTTATTCGAATTGCCTGGCCTTTCCTCCAGCCCTTTTTCTAGATCCAGAAAGAAACCTTCCTTTGGGGAAGACTTACCTCCCTGTGACACTGGTTAAGTCACTGTCGCTCTGCTTCAAACTCGCCCTTCCACCCCCTGCTCTGGGGTGCTGGGCTGAGACTCCACAGACAGTTCCTGCATCACTACTGCAGAGCTGTTCTGCTGGACTCTACAGAGAGGGGCACTGGGGGGACACCCCTCAGAGGAGGGTGAAGGGACTTGCTGCTGCCTATGGTTTTGGGTCTATCTGCTCTTTGTTTCCCAGCTTTATTTGAGAGACAATTGCATGTTGTGTAAGTTTAAGGTGTAAACGTGTTGATTTGATACACTTATGTATTGCGAAATGATTACCACCATAGCTTTAGCTAGCACCTGAGTCAAACTTGCTGTCTTAAAAAGCTTTATTGAGATATAGTTTACATACCACAAAATTCACCTGTTTGAAGTGTAGCATTCAATGATTTTTATTGTATTGACAGAACTGTGCAACCATCACCACAATCATACCTTACCTTTTCATTGGCCCATAAAAAAGCCAAAGCCGGGCTGGCCTGGTGGCTCAAGCAGTTGGAGCTCCATGCTCCTAACTCCGAAGGCTGCTGGTTCGATTCCCACATGGGCCAGTGTGCTCTCAACCACAAGGTTGTCAGTTCAATTCCTTGAGTCCCGCAAGGGATGGTGGGCAGCGCCCCCTGCAACTAAGATTGAACACGGCACCTTGAGCTGAGCTGCCGCCGAGCTCCCTGATGGCTCAGTTGGTTGGAGCGCATCCTCTCAACCACAAGGTTGCCGGTTCGATTCCTCAACTCCCGCAAGATGGTGGGCTGTGCCCCCTGCAACTAGCAATGGCAACTGGACCTGGAGCTGAGATGCGCCCTCCACAACTAAGACTGAAAGGACAACAACTTGACTTGGAAAAAAGGCCTGGAAGTACACGCTGTTCCCCAATAAATTCCTGTTCCCCTTCCCCAATAAAAAAAAAAAAAGCCCAAGCCTGTGAGCTGTCACTCTCCATCCTCATGCCCACCCAACGCAACCCCCTAGATTTGCCTTTTCCGGATATTTCATAAAACTAGAAGCACACAGTCTGTGTCCTCCTGTCTGGCTTCTTTCGTTTAGCATGATATTTTTGAGGTTGATCCATCAAGTACTTTATTCCTTTTTATTGGCAAATAGTACTCCATAGGGGGCTTTACCACATTTTGTTTATCCATCAGCAGCAAGCAGTCTGGTAGCAGCAGCTGAATCCAGTTAGCAGTCTTTCCAATCCTGGTTGGATTGGCTTCACTGCACCCCCTCAGAGATACCAACCAGCAAGTGTCCGCTCCCCAAAGTCTGGGTATCAGCTCCTGGGGAGCCAATGTCTAAGTTTTAATAATTCCAACATGTTCTCTTTGTCCCCCAGCCCTAAGGGTTAGTAGCTGACTCAGGCAGTTGCTAACTCTGTGACCCTTTAGAATTCCCTTTTCACCTCCCCAGTTACACAGTTAACAACTTTACACACAATTAAAAATTCTTTATAGACATTTCTCTCTGTTCAAATAACTGCCATGTATTCTGTCTCTTGACTGCCGTGATTCCAACGTGTGGCCGGAATGGCAGCCAATACCTTTGATGATGCTTCCATCCTGATTCCTGACCCATCTGGAGGTGAGTATGTCAGGCCAGGTGGGCTCATCAGAGTCTTGTCCTGTGAGTGTTTTGAACTGAAGCTTGGCTTGAGGAGAGAGGTGAGTGGTGCGTTTCTTCTCTCTGTTGGTGATGGGGCGTGGGGGCTGTCCGTGCCTGGAGAAAGCAGGCTTGAGAGGACACAGCCTACAACCAGGTGGCGGGAGGGTGGAGACATAGAAAACCACAGAAAATGGTGCAGTTCCATCCGGTGATCAGTGTAGCAGCCTGATTCTGCCTCTCAAGGCCTGATTGGGTGAGCTGATCTCTGTGTCTTTCTAACAAATATCATCTCCTTTCCTCAACCCCCTGACCTAGCTGAATTGGGTCTCTATCACTTGCAACCCCAAGTATGCAAAGTAACACAATGAGTGTCGGAGTTCTTGCCTCTGGGTTTGCTTCTCCATGACCTGGGTTTCTCCAAGGCCGCTCAACAGCCACTGGGATCTTCACTGATCTGTTAGTTCTGTGCTTAGAAAATAGGGCTCCTTTGGGGTGAGGACCGAGTCAAAGCTGCAGGGGTCTTAGCCTTTGAGTGACACACGTTACCTGGCAGATATAAAGGGTTTCTCCTCATGGCAGGTGGATGGCACAAGGATGGTAGCTGGCATGAGCGATCTCCTCCTTGGCTGTGTTAAAGAACAAAATTCAACTGAAAATCTGGAGTAAATTTGAAGATCTAATTGCCTTTATTAAGCAATTCCTGAATCGGGCAGTATTCCCATCTAGCAGCTAGAAGGGTGCTCTGAGGGGTTGAACAAAATGGGAAGTTTCATAGGAAGAAAGGTGGGGCAATGGAGCTATTCAGAACAACAGCAACAAAAGATTATTTTTTTACCAGGACATCTTCTTTGAATGGAAGGGAATGGCAAGGGTTTTATCATGCAGATTGCCTCTTCTTTCTATGGGGAATGGAGATGGTCCCAGTGTCAGATTACCTCATTGGTATTGACCAGAAAAGTCCAGACTGGTTAATTAAAATTATGTTTCTGAGAGAGGTTGAAACAGCGGTTCAGTCAGGTATTAAATCTAGGTTTGGGAGCAAGGACTTGAGCACAGGTGATGCCATTTTGGGCTTGTGGTCTTCTCTTTAACAGCTGGTACAAGGGATCGATTAGAACACACGTCTCCATCTCTAATCAGAGAGGCAGCGAGCAGCCCTGAAGGGGAAGCAAGTGCCATCCAGTTGTGAAAGCTCTGTATGGGGACCGCCTGTCCCTGGGACTGCTGATGTTCACACCTTCTCTCTGATAGGCTGTGTGCAAATCAGCCCTGATATGTTGGTCCTGGCTGATGAGGGCACGAGCAGGTACTGCTGCCTCCACCCATCCATTGAGCTATAGGCTTTTGCAGTGATGGAAATGAGGCCATCCTAACACGCGCAGCTAAGATGTGATGGCCCTTTCCAGGAGGTCAGCAGCTCTCCCAGGTTGGTGACAAGGTACTGTGGGCAGAACTGGGCATTAGAGTCATAATTACTAAATTCATACCCTCTCCAGTTCGTCTCGTCCTCTGGTTTCTGTCCTCTCTCATACTTAATGATAACCGAGGTGCCATTTGTTGAGTACTTACCATCCATCAGGTACTGTGCTAAGCACTTTCCATGCCTTATCATAGTTAATCTTCAGAACCCTATGAGGTAAATCATACTTTTAAAGTAAACTTTTTTAGTTTTAGAACAGTTTTAGATTTACAGGAAAATTGCCAAGATAATTCAGAGAGTTTCTGTCTACGCCACATCCGGTTTCCCTTAGTACTAACATATTAGTCTGGTATATTTTTCACGACTAATGATCCAATATTGATACATTATTATTAACGAAAGTCAGTACTACTTTTCTTCAGATTTTTTCAGTTTTTACATAACGTCCTTCCGTTTTTACATAATATAGGAGCCCTCCTAGGATATCACATCACATTTAGGTTCCTCTTGGCTGTGGCAGCTTCTTAGACTTTCCTGGTTTTGGTGACCTTGACAGGTTTGAGGAGTATGGGCAGATATTTGGTAGATGTTGTAATTTGTAATTTGACTGATGTTTTGCTTGTGACTAGACCAATCTGAATGTGCTTGGGGGAGGAAGACCACAGAGGTAACAGGCTGTTTTCGTCACATCCGATCAAGGGTACGCACTACTAAGCTGTCCCATCACTGTTACTAACCTTGGTCTGAGGAAGTGTTTCTCAGGTTTCCACCATAAAGTTACCCTTTCCCCCTCCTTTCCATACTGTCCCCCTTGGAAGGACGTCACTATGTGCAGCCCACACCTCCCTGAGGGCACAGCATTGATGTAAATGACTTGAAATTCTTCTGCATGGAAGGTTTGTCTCTTGTCACCGATTTATTTCTTTTCCTAATCATTTATATGAATATGGACTCATGGGTATTTATTTTGTGCTTTGGGTTATAACCTAACACTACGTTATCAGTTTCATTGCTCAAATTGTTCCAGCTTTGGCTGCTGGGAGTTGTTTTATTTCCCTCCTGAGTGGCTCCGACAGACCGCACCCTCCCACCCCCCACCCTGCCCCATCGTTGTGGGTTCTGTGGTTTTGTGTTTTGATGTTTTCAGCACTTCCTCACTTTCTAGCTCCACAAGGTGCTCCAGGCACATCGTGTATGTTTCCTGCTCCAGGCCTGGGAGCAGCCATGTCTCCCAGGAGTCTTGGTTCCTTTGATTGGAGGATAGTTCCAGAAACCAAGACCTGGAGCTAAGTGTGCTCAGGTAGCTAACATTTTATCTCTAGCTTACAGAGAAGGAAACTGCAGCTCGGAGAGGTTAAATGATTTGCCCAAAGTCACATGGCTATTTTACTCTTAACTAGGGGCTTATTTCATTAGAAACCCTCACCTGTCTTCCTCTCTCTTCCTAATTATCCATCTCAAACTAAGCACAATATGTCCGGGTTGCAAAGGGAGGGCCGACGGCGCCTGCAGTGTCCCTGCTCCTTGTCACCTGTGAAGCGTCGCACCCACTCGCCTTGTGGTTATTGTTACTATTGCCCATGTTCTTCTACAAAAGAAGGTCCCTGTGTGTGCGCCTGCCAGGTGCTCCGGGTGCACGCCATGTGAGCAGCCTACTCAAATGGGAATCTTTCCAGCCTCCCTGTGTTCCTCTCAACTGGGCCCAAGGCACACGCAAGAGCTGAGTCAGGAGGTTCTCTGAGAGTCTCTGCCAGGCCCCCAGCAGCCCTGGAGCAAGAGCAGATCAGCACGGCCACCTGCCAGCTGGCCTCCCTCTTATTCCACCTGGGCTGCCATCGACAACTGCCCGCTGGGGGTGGGAGGTGGGGCTCACGCCTGAAAATTGCCAGAACTCTGAGGCCCAAAACGTAGTGATTCAGGAGACCTGAGAAATGAGAGGCTGAGACAACCAGAGGAAGTGGGAGAACTGCAGTTCCCCAGGTAGGGCTTGGGTCTCTGCTGGAGCTGGGGGGCAGTCCCTTAGCAATCCACTCCTCAGTGGGGCCCCTCATCACTGGACCACCCTGCTTCAGTCCAGGTCGGGCCCTCTCCCAGTAATGAGCTCCCTTGCATCTGGTGCTTTCCTTGACTTCTGATGTTTTGGGTGGTGTGGGGACAGAGCCCCAGAGAGCAGTTTCCAGGCTCTCGGCCTCACGTGGAAAGGTGCTGGCTCAGGTAGTAGATGGCCGTCAGCTGTGGCTGGTTGGCCATCAGCGGTGGCCCTTGAGCCATTGGCCACTAATATAACTGCCGTGGCTGCGTTAGGGAGTGAAGTCGAGGAGAGAGTCGGTCGGTAGGCAGAAAGCGAACAGCAGGTCGCACGTCCTGTGAATCCAGCCTCCAGTGAGACTATAGTGGTATGACTCCCCTACCTATGTCTCCTTGGGGGTTCCTTTTTGGCCTAGCCACATCCTGCGTTCTTATGTGGGGAGCGGGACTTTGAGACCCCGCAGGCCACCCCATACGACAGGTGGGAAAAGGTCTGTGGATGAGCCCTGCAGTCTTTGTGGAGCCCCTCAGACTTGGACCAGCTTTCCCATCTACCCCAGCCTTGGCCCTGCCTTCGGCCCAGAAGGGGTCTTGGTTTGTTTGGCACTACATTGGAGAGCCCGGCGGTGGGCAGTGAGGACTCATGTGCAAGTATTGGAGTCCTGAGCCTTGGGCTGGCTGCTGAGAATGATGCTGAGATAAACGCCCCGAGGACAAGGGGGTTATTAGGTGGGTGGCACTGTGGGTGGTTTTGTCATTTCTCTATTCCTCAAACTTTCTGTAGTATACCATCTTTGTCTTCACACTGAGGGGAAAACCCAACAAAAGAGGGCCATGGATTCATCAGGCATGGGGGAGACAGACTAATTTTCAAATGAAGTTTTGACAAGAGGAGGGCAAATTAGGGGGGGTTGGGGGCCAGTGGGAAGCAGCAGCGGCAGAAGCCTCTCAAGGAGCAGGCTGAGTAGTTCACCCCTCCCTGAGTAACAGGCCCCAACCCCAGTCAGCAGCACATTTGGGCTCAGCAGGGTCTGTGAGGATGTGTCTTGGGGTGGAGACGGGGGAGGGGCCTGGGGTCTGGCAGGCAGCACATCTCTCCTCCCCTCCCCCTTTGAAAATGGAGCTGCCTCCCCAGCTGCTTTTTTGCTCCCACTTCAGGGCAGCCTGAGGACCCTCTCCTGCAGGCTTGAGTTTGGGAAGAGAAGCAGCACAGGGATCCAGGCAGGGCACATACCTCTGCCCACCCGTGTCCTTTCTCGTTTCCAGGGAGGACTGTGCAGGAGGTGTGTTCTCTCATCCGTTAATGCCTGCCTTCCACAAACATTTGCCCAGAGCCTGCTGTGTACACAGGTGTGATTTTTTTTTTCCCTTCCCAAACTACATAGGAATGCAGCTTGTGACTAAAATAAGCGGTTCCTGGGGTGCCCAAACCCTGTCCCCATGTCCCTGCTGCCTTTATCTCGTTGCATGGCTGCAGGAACTGACTTTTCAGGTCTCAGCATTTAAGCAGCAGCAGAAGGGAGTCCACTGTGGGCAGCGCCAGCATCTGTGGGATTGCGGGTGACAGAGCCATGCAGTTCTATTCTCACACACCGTGTGGTACCAGCTGCCACCTTCCAGGCGCCCTGTGTCAGCATGCCACTTGGATGCAGTCAGGACAGTGAGGAAGTGTCTTGGGGATGGAGACTGGAAGGAAATCCAAACAGGACGACGCATGGGTTAGGATGGGATGGGGGGATGCCATATGTTCCTTAGATGTCAGAGGGGTTGTGGCCTTTGTGGGCATTGAGTACAGTGCCCTGACATTACAGGACAGCTCACCTGCACTCTCAGAGCTGGTCAGCAGCCAGGTGGAGCTGGGGCCCAGCCAGGGCCTTCTTGACAGAAGGGAAGCTCAGACACCAGGATTGAGGAATGAACGAGCACTCGGGGACGTAGTAATTCCTCGTCTGGAACCTTCTTTACTCTGCTCCCTCAAGTGTCACCTCTTCAGAGAAGGCGTCCTAAAGCCTGCAGTCTCATTCTCTTTGTCGCACAAGGTCAGAGATGGTTCCGTGTTCCTCTCTTCCATGCAACGAATCAGTTTTCAGTTCTAAATGTTCAGTGTGATTATTTGATGACCGTCTGTGTTTGCTCATCACTGCACATACAGCATGGGGAACTTCTCAGCAGTTAGTGAAGCTCAAGCTCAGGACCCTCCCCTGCACAGCCGCTGTGAGGGCTGGGAGCCGTAGAATGTTCTAGTGGAGCAGGCTGCAACAAGGGACGCATTTCTATACAAGCATGGCAGGTCAATTGCCCAAAGAGACTTCAGAATAAAAGGTCTAAATGTCTAAGACGCCAATCATATGTTGTGGTTTCTCTCCTCATTTTAAATAATAACTCACTTTGTACCTAATGTTTTACCTGCAATTTTTCTTACAAAGGGTTGGTTCCCAGATAAATGCAGCCCCCACCCCACCCCAAAATAGCTAGATCTGCCCTTGATGGGGAATTCAATTAAAATTTTATTGAGTGAATAAAAGAAAAAAAGAAAGAAAGAAAGAATCAATCAGGAGTTATTAGAGTAAAATACTGCGTAGGAAAAACAGTGCATGTGCAAATCCTTCCTTCCTTGCCTCCAGGGCTGCCTGTATAGTCAAAGTTTAGGCTAGTAGCTCAGCTGCAGGGCTCGCCCACTCTGGTGGCCTTGACAGGATGTTCTGAGCTTCCCAAGCCTCAGATCCACGGTTCCCGAGGAGCCCATGGATTGGAGCTCCCTGGAGCCAGAAACAGGCCTCTTCCTGGGTCCCAGCTTGCCCTGCCAGCTCTCCCCTCACACTGCTAATTGCTTGTGGTGGCTTGAAAGACAGCGTGGGGTGGGCCTGAGTGAGCTGCCGCTCCCCAAGCCCTTCAGACCCAGTGGGGGAACAGTAATTGGCAGTATCCTGGGCAAGTCTCAGCTTGCTCCTTTCTGAAATGTGTCAAGGACCCCACTTTTTAATGGAGTTATTGTGAGGATTAGATTCTCTATCTGAAATACCCGGAGGTTAGCATACGACAAGAGCCAAGTTACACTTTCTCCTCTCCCAATTTTCCTTGGAACCTCTCAATTGCCACCTGATTGGACAGGGAGTTTGATGACATGGAATAAAAGAATTGTTTCAGCACAGGGCTGGCCTGGCCCAACCTGTGGCGCCAGTCTGAGAAAACGGCCCATCCTCCAGGGCAGAACTCAGTCTGTCCTCCTTCCTCTGTGTCCTGCTTCAGTCTAAACAGTGGAGAAGGAACCGTGCTCCCTCCCCAGGGAACTCGTGATAATTAGCTTAAGGTACAGGATTGCAAAAGCCACTGTTTCCCCAGGTGGAACGTTGCTCTGCAAGTTAACAGCACAGAGGAATTCTGCTGGTGTGGTTGGCAAGGGCTGGGCTTTATTTGAGGCTTATGGTCCTGCTTTCGCTGTGCAAAGCACTTGGCTAGCTGGGGTCCTGGAGTGGGTAAAAGAAGAAAGCTAGGGGCCCCAGAGCTATCTGAGCAGCAGAAGAGACCAAATGTGTTTTATGATACTCCATTAAGTCAGTGATGGATTTCTACTCTTGCAAAAGCATTTCGCCATTGCCGGACATTTAGGCTACTTCCAAATTTTCCTTTTTGTAAATAATGCTGCCACCAATATTCTTATCGATAAATTTTGACTGTATCAGTGGACTATATTTCTAGATGTGTCTTTGAGTTCAAAGGATATGGACATTTTGGTGACCATCGTTAAGTTTCTTTCCACATTTTAGACGCCCATCATTAAGAGAATTCCGACTACATGGCATGCTTGCCAACATTGTAAGTCATTGTTTTCTGATCACTGACAGTTTGGTGGGTCCCAGATTCTGTTTTCCAGCATGCCATTTTAGTGAAAGCTTTTAGTATCGACTTATATTTTCTGTTTTGTTCTTTCCCAATGACACACTCTCAGAAGGCTCCCTTGTTTAATTTTCCTAACAACCTTCCCATTCTTCCTGGAAATACACCGCCATTTAAGCTGGAGGTTGTCAGCCCCCTGGAAGCCTGTGTTCAGAGATCAGCCCAACGTGTTTGCAGGGAGCTAGTTTTCCGAGGACAGCAATTTCAACCAGCCAACATTTATTGCGTATCCTTAGCTGGAGCCGTTATCTAGTTTGAGTTGGGCCATGTCCAGAGAAGGCTGGGCATCCTGGGCCTCAACCACCTGAGGCAGGTACATGCCCATGATTGGGGCTGAGCAGGTCAAGACAGTGAAGTCTGGGAGACGCTTGGTTGAACAGACTAATGACATAGATCAGGAAAGTGATGGTCAAAGGCAGGAATATGGGCATAAATGAAGTCAGGAAGCTGCTTCCAGGAATAATTAGGTCATTGCAGAGAATGATAATAATGCAATAGCTATGATTTATTAAGTATTTACTATTTGCTAGACATTTTTATATATGTTTTAGGTACATTCTTTTATTTCTCTTGGCAACTCCAAGGGTTGTATACTATTTATATCTCCATTTTATAGAAGATGAGTCCCAGAGAGGTGAAATAACTTTCCTAATGTCACCCAGAGAGTACGGGGTGGAGTAGGCGTTGAGTTTGTAGTTATACTGTACCTCTCTGGAGGCTGGAGCTCTGGCAGATGGCTGAAGGAAGCTGCAGTTAGTGGCAGACACAGAGGCCACCATCAGGGTTTCTCTGGGACAAGTGCAGAGGGACGCAGAGGCGCTCCACACAACTCTTCAGAGGAAACCCTCCAGCGTTTATAAGGATTCCGTCCTGCTAATTAATGTCTGCCACGTGAAGATGCAGCGCCCTGTTCTGGGCTGGGTGAAAAACATGGGGGCCTTGCCTTCCATGGGGTTTGCTATCTAATTAATATAGAGGAGAAGAGGGGGTCCACAGATACCTCAGGTACAAGGCACAATGTATTCGTGCTCCTGGAGATTTGCTAAGAAAGTGCTAAGGGGCTTCATGCTGTGGCGTCACGGTGGTCCTGCAAGATGGTGGCATTTGAGAACGTAGAGAAGGGTGGGGGAAGTTTTGACAGGCAGAAAAGGTGTCGAGGATGTGCCTGTCTACTTATCAGTGGCCTGGGAAGAGTGTGAGGAAAGCCAGCAGCTGTTAACTGCTCCAATGGAAAGCGCTCAGGGGGCCTTTTGACAAGACTCTCTGACTTCGATCTGTAGCCTGCACCTGAGCGATCGCTCATGGAGTCTAGCAGGAGTCAAGCTATCAGTCACTAAGCTGCTGACACATAATGGACTGAAAGGCATTCCCAGTGGAACCCTTGTGAGCCCAGGGAGACGGGCTTTACAGAACCTTTTCCACCTGTAGGTCACCAGGCTGCTCTGCTCCCATGCAATGGGACCTGGGAAAATGGTCCTGGCCAGAGCGGCAGATGGCTCTTTTATCAGGACTAATACTTCAACTGCCAGGCTGTTTTGTTTTTTTTAAGGTTTATTTTTATTAAAGGCTATTTTATTATCAGTCTGGGGCGGCTCTGTTCAATGGAACTTTCTGTGATGATAGAAATGTTCTATAATCTGCTCTCTTCAATATGACAGCCGCTAGTCACCTGAAATGTGACCAGTGTGACTGAAACATTGAATTTTTAATTTCACTTAATTTCAACTCATTTAAATTGAAATGGCCATGAGTGGCCAGGGGCTGCAGTACTGAGCAGTGCAGGGCTGAGGCTCTTGGATCAAAATGAAGAATCACAGAAATTTGTAAACACAAAAACAGTTCCTCAAGTCTTGTGTGAGGTGTACAGGACCACGGTCATATAGTGTGGAAGAATCTCGTGCAGTGTTTCAAAAGGGGATAAGCAAACACGTATTCTTTCCAATGAATAGGTGTGCTGTGCTGTAAACTTGTTCATTATCAGATGCGGGGGTGAGCTATCAACTCTGTGTTCTGAGCCTATCTTTAAGAATATAAGAAAGTGATACTGCAGACACCCGAGGGCATTAAATGCAGCTTGCCCTGAACTCTACACAGTGATCACAGAATCATAAATGATCAGAGCTGGGACGGGGCTCAGAGATCCTCTTGTCCAAGTACCTATTTGACAGGTATTGACCTATGTGAGCCTCTGAAGTCAGTGTTAACTCTGTCAGACACTGACTAACAAGTTAGCACTGCGGGGAAGGGGATAGGATGGTGCAGTTATGTGTGATAATTTCTGCTGAATCTACCACTTGGCTGAATTCCAGGGTGGAGTCACAATCAACTGTGAAACCCAAAGTAATTCCAAAACACTCATGATCTTTACTTGTACTTTTCTAAACCAATGAATAGGACTATAGTCCCCAGCTATTAGGGTCCCTCTTCAAAGCCCTTGGGAAAACTCCACAACTACCTTCAGACCTTCTTAACTCTACTCCTATTCTATTCCCCCCTCATTCTATCAGTTTTATGACATACATTGACACAGTTTCTCAATAAATTCTTCCCTACTTCTCTCATCTCTCTGATTCACTCTTCTTTGCACTTTACGCCCAAGAAAACAATTTTGCCTGGGCAGATTCTTTCTTTGGAGGACAGGGTGGGCAGAAGAATGTGAGGGAATGAAAATTCTGGCTGGCAGAGCCAGAGGCCCCCGGAATGTGCAGGATTTGGACACAACCTGGGAACATTCACATCCCATCTCATCACAAAATGCAAACATGACATGTGACTGGGGAAATCTGCCAAGTCAGCTGCACCTTGCTGTGGGAGGCAGTTAGCAGCCGGCCCAATATCGATTGCTTCACCCCTTTTCCTTGCTAATGCAAGCCTGGCTTGCTTTGAGATAACAAAAGGGCCAGAATCAGATGATGAAACGTGATTAGTCTAAACCAGTCATAACTCTCCTGCTTCCTTTCACAGACTCATTGATTTATCAATCTCCCTTGGAACTGGTGGTGGCCGTGAGATCTACTTTGGCCAAGGATGCTGGTAGGCAGAATAATACCCCCCGGAAGATGTCCACATCCTAATCCTCGGAAACTGAGACTATGTGAGGTTACAAAGGGGAATTAAGGTTGTAGATGGAATTAAATTTGCTAATCAGCTGACCTTTAAGTAGGGAGGTTATCCAGGATTACCTAGGGGGCGCTTGTGATTACACTTAAATGTCAAAGTGTCTGTGTCAAAGTCATGCAGCATGAGAAAGTCTTGACCAGGCATTACTGGATTTGGAGCCATGAGCCAAGGAATGTGGACAGCCGCTAGAAGCAGGAAAAGGCAAGGAAACAGATTCTCCTCTAGAGCCTCTAGAAGGAATGTTATCCTGCTGACACCTTGATTTTAGCACAGTGAAACCCATTTCAGACTTCTGACCCCCAGAACTGGAAGATAATACATTTGTGTTGTTTTAAGCCACTAAGTTTGAGGTAATTTATTACAGCAGTGATAGGAAACTAATACAGTGGTACCTTTGTTTTTGAATGTCTCTGTTGACGAACATTTTGGTATACGAATGCCCTAAATTTTATGGATCTATGGTATCTTTAGATAGTAAAATTCATGCTAAATTTGCAGTTTTAAGGGTTGATTTTAAAGGTCTGGAACAGATGAACCCATTTTGCATTACTTTCTATGGAGAAACCGTGCCTCGGTTTTCGAACATTTCAGAACTTGAACGGTCTTCCGGAACCGATTATGTTCGAAAACGGAGGTACCACTGTACAGACATATAGGAGAAACTCTACAGGTGGGCTTCTGCAAAAGCTTTTGCTTTTCTGACAAAAGTAAAAAAAAACATGACTGGTCCCACTCTTTTCTCCATTCCTGTCTTGAAAACAGACACTACAGCAGGGGCTGTGGCAGCCTTATTGTGACGATTAGGTCACAACATGAGGATGAAAAGCTACATGTCAAGGATAGAGGAAAGAAAGAATGAACCTGGGATCATTACATTGCTGAGTTACTGATATAATCCTAGAACTGTGAACTTCCATGCTCCTTGTGTGAGAACAGTAAGTCCTGTGTGTTTAAGCCCCGTTAGTTGGATCTTCTGTTACTTGCACAGTCCATCAAAGTTCTTATTGTGCGGAACCACAGAGCAAAAGTACCATTTCCTGAACACCTACTATGTTAAGCATTTTACTTGTTTTATCTCACTTCTGTGCATTAAGGAGATCATGTGATTTCATTGGGAGGAGCGATGGGGTGAGGGATGTAGGGCCATAAAGAGCTCATTCACAACCCCAAGGCTTTAGGAAAAGCTAATCTGACCCCAGCTCTCAGCCCCTCCTTAAAAAACCTAATCCTTACATTTGGAGTCTGGAGAGGAAGTGGGGCTTTCAACAGCTCTCACACCTGGGGAAGCATCCAAACTTCCCTGGGCAGGTGCTGGAATGTGGACTCCTGCCACCTGACCACAGCTCTCAAGCTGTAGATTGAGTTATGGGGGTTCCCCGGAGTCCCTGAAATTTTAGAGAAACAGGACTAGCATATCTCCCCCAGCTTCTCCAAAAACTGGAGGGCTGGGAGGGAGGGAGGGCTGCTTCCTCCAGGATGGGCAGGGAGCTAAGGTTCAGGCTTCTCCTCAGTCACTACCCTGTCATTTGAACAGATGCCAAGGAGAGTTCGTCCATCCCTGTGTCCCTGGAGGGGCCAGGCAGCTGCATGCAGTGAGACTGTGCCAGCACTGACGCTGGCCTGAAAGGGTCTCTTAGGGATCCATAGGGTGCTCTATCCAGGTAGTGGATCTGAGAGTGAATCTATCCTGTCGGCTTTTGGTGAGTTTCCTTTTCCTGGAGGACTCTTATGTCACATAGCTTGATTCTTTCCAAGTCAGGGCTGGCTTCTGTGTTACCCGTAAAGGCACATGTAGCTCAGATGACTGAGGGGGCAGGTCTCTGGTGTTTGACTGTGAGAAAGAGCCATAGTGGGAGTCCCCAACACCCTTCTCTTATCAGGTGGGTGGTTAGTCTACCGACAACTACCCCAGTCCACTCCCTGGGTGACAGAACCCTCCTTATCAGCAGCTAAACTGGGTTTAAAAGTGGGGATTGCACAGGGGAGTCTGTACTTCATGAGGCCTGGGGGTCCAAGAGAAGAAACTATCCTTGAGCAGTCAAGGACCAAATGAGCACAGAGTCCAAAGGCCAGTGGGAGATGACGAAGGACACACAGCCCCAGTCCTTAGGTGGGCAGGCAGGCAGCCCACGTACTCAGACTACATGTTTCCACTTCACAATGGCAGGGCTTGCACCAGCCTTAGATGTTGGTGCAGACTGAGGGACTCTGCGAAGGGCCTTCTCCCCTCAAAAATAAACCTCAGAAATTCCACTATTAGAAATTTACTCCTTGTGTTGAAGCTTTCAAAACAGCAGAAGTTTATGTTCAATGGGTATAGAGTTTTAGCTGAGGAAAATGAAAATGATCTGGAGACGGATGGTGGTGGTGGTTGTGCGACATTGTGAATGTACTTAATGCCAACGACTTGTACACTTACAATTGGTTAAAATGGTAATATTTGTATTATATTTCACCACAATTAGACAAAACAAAACATAGGTGTAGAAGCCCTTAGATATGGTCTAGTGCACTTAAGACTAGATGGTGGAGTGACTCACCAGAGTCTCACAGCTCGAACCCAGTGCCAGGCCTTCTGACGCCGCCCAGTGCCCAGGACCCGCCCACTCTATCTGCTTTAGTCCCTGTAATGCCGGTGCCCTTGGGAGACGCAGCTCACCGAACCTTAGAGGCATTTGCACTTTGGTGTGATGACTCTTCAGGAGAACAGGTGTGGCAGGGAAGGGTGGAGAAGGAGGAAACTTGCAGAACTGGAGGTGCACTTAGAATGATGGGCTAGAGCCAGAGGACCCTGGGATGTTATCTAGCAAAGCCTCTCATTCTCCCAAGGAAGCAAATCTGGCTCCCACCAGCCCTGACCAACTTGCCGGAGGAGTACCTCGTCCTTCAACATGGGGGGTAGAATGGTGGTTCTCAGTCCTGGCTACACATTAGAATTGTCTGGGGCGCTTTAAAATTGATGACTGGGTAGTCCCACATTAGAGTAAGGCAGACTTTCTTGCGGTGGGGTCAGGGGAGTGTGTTTTATAAAGCACCCAGGTGGGTTGAATGTGCAGGTTGAATGTGGAGAGCCATTGCAGGGAGAGGGGGCTCAGCGATTCTTCCCCACTTGCCACCTCTTTCCCCTTCCAGCCGTCCCCTTGCTAAGTGTGGTCATGTGATCAGCACCTGGATTCTCCCAGCTTCTCTAATGCTGCCTCCCTTGTGTTCCCTTTCCCAGAATGAGGAGTTCCATACCTGGCAGAGGTCCTTCTGGGGGCAGGGGGTCGGGAGCTGGTATTCCCGGCAAATTTTGGCCCCCATGCCAAAAGCTGAGGAAATCAAGCCTCCCCTTCCTGCTTCTGCAGGCCTGGGCCCCAGGACACTAACTGCAGGGGTCAAACCAAAGGCCTTGGGGACTCCCTCTGGTTCCAAGGACTGCTAGGAAATTACTGGGAGAGGCCGACATTGGAGACCCCATTTTACAGAAGGTGATATGAGTCCTAGCCAATGAGGCCGTGGTCTCCACACACCCTGTTGGTAAGAGGCAGGGCTTAGGCCAAAGTTCACATCTCCTAACGTCCCATTTGAAACCTCAAAGCTGCCTGCAGGGGCCTGCGCACCCGCTGGCTGGGAGGGTCTCGCTCTGGGCTCTGGGCTAGTTAAGTACACGCAGCAAGGTTGCTTCAAGGAAGCCAAGCACAAAAGAGTAACGCTGTGTGGTTCCATTTATGTGAAGTTCAAAAGCAGGCAGGACTTACGGTGCTGTTAGAAGTCAGGGCAGTGGTTACTCTGGGGAGGGGGCTGGAAGGGAGTGAGGAGGAACGGGCCCTCAGGCAGGCTGATGGTATTTCCCTCACAGTTTGGCTTACACAGTATGTTCCTTTTGTGACAACTCAACACGCTGTATACTCAGCTTTTCTGCGCACAGAAACTTTCCCTCCCCAAAACGATTTGTAATGGGGGAGAGGCAGTGAGTTCAGAACGCTGCAAGGCCTCCTAAACCCTCCATGAGTTCCTAAAGGCAGCCGTTCTCATCAGGTTCCTGGCTTGGGTACCTGTCGTGGGGCTTAAGCTGTTATGATTCTGGGAACCTGCAGCAGAGCTTTTGGGGACAGACTTGGGGGCAATGAATCCATTAGCCAGTGGTCAGGGCCTCTGAAAGTCCCGTCCATCTCATCCATCCTGTGAGCTTGAGGGGAGGCCCACAGCCCTGGGCCCAGCCCAGCCTCAGCCCTAGTACAGTGCCTCATGGAGCTTCCATCAAGGAATGAGTAAGTGACTTACAGACAGGTTTGCCCACATGAAAACCTAAGTGGTACCTCTGAAATGCCCCCCAAACTGCCTTCAGTCAGAGAAAGAAGGATCAGAGGCACTCTAGGGGGGGTTCCACTTGACCCTCAGGGCAGGTTCCTTGAGCACGGGGCCAGGTTCCCATCACAGGGCTCCCAGAAGGACCCCACCTGCTGCCTCACCTGTATAAGCCTGTGAGAGGAGGTGGTGGAAAGGCTGCTACAGCCACCGTTGCCCACCCTCTCCTGAAGCTGTCAGCACAATCTCTGAGGCAGAACAGCCCAAGGTTCTATGGCCAGAGCGCCATTCAGAGGTGCCCTGAGATCTCCTGGTTGAATCTCTCCTCATTCGTGAAGGAGGAAACAGAGGCTCAGGGAGGGGAAATGACACCATCTCAGATCACACAGGTGGACTGCTGCCAACTGGAACCTGCATCTCTAGAGTCCCAGGCTGGTACCAGGTGGCTTTCTGTCTCCCAAGACTCACCCAGAGCACAGTCCCAGGAAGTAACACAGATAGTTCTTAGCAGAACCTGGGGACTTGCCCAGAGACCCTGGGGTAGGAGAGATCGTTGAGGACAGTGGCTAATGGGGAGATACAGGCTCCATCTACTAGCAGCAGGTACCCTGCTGGTCTGGCCACCAGCATCCAAGTGACTGAGTAAGCCCAGGGATGGCAAATGTTATTTGTTTCAAAAGATACCAGAAATTTGGAATTGCAATGAATTTTTCCAAATTTTCAACAGCAGAAGCTGCCTCTGACAGCTTTTGCTTGTTTATGCCGGGTAAAGCAGAACCCAAAGCCTCGGCGACCTGCAGCAACACGATTCCTTTCTTGCTCAAGTTCCCTGTGGACTGCAGGTCAATGGCAGCTCTGCTCTCAGCTCAGGTTGGCTGAGCCTCTGTTCACACGACTTCTTTATTCTGGGACCCAGGCTGAGGGGCAGCCCTCATCTGGGACACGCCATTCTTGTAGCAATGGACAAGCAGCGCTGACTGAACCTGGTGCTTACAACTGCGGGCGTCTGTGATAGCTTCACCCTGGGTTGGCCAAAGCAGAGCTTTCATAGGTCTGCTTTCACCGGTGTGGGTCGTGTACACCTCCCACAGGCAGGGGCACTGAATAACTGGGAGCAGTATTTCAAACAGAAGCTAGTACATTGTTATTTTCAAAAGACCCACTGATCTAATAAAATGCACCTGTGGGCCAGATCAGACCGCAGGAGGCCACCACGCCCTGCTGGGGTAGCAGACAGGACTCGGCATCAGAGAAGTCCCCTCAAATCCCAACTCTGCTGCCCACTGGCTTTGCGAGTGGGGCCAAGCTCACAAACTTCCTGGGCCACAACGTCTGCTCACTCGTAAAATGGGGATGAGAATACCTACCGCCTGGATGATGAATGCAGAACACGTGGCATAGCACCCACCCTGAGCAGACTCGGGGAATGTGGGCCTGGGCTACAGGGCTGGAGTGGAGGTCTTGAACTCACTGAAGCAAAGAACATACCAGCATGGAAACAGAATGGGGGTTCCTCCCAAAGTTAAACACAGACTGCCGTCAGACCCAGCGAGTCCACTACTGGGAATACATCCCAAAGAATTGAAAGCAGGGAACTCAAACAGATATTTGTACACCCATGTTCAAAGAAGGTTTATTCGTAGTAGCCAAAAGGGGGAAAAAGCCTAGGTGTCCATTGATGGATGAATGGATAAACAAAATGGTATATACATACAATGGATATTATTCAGCATTAAAAAAGCAGGAAATTCTGATACATACTGCAGTCTATGGATGAGCCTTGAAGACATTATGCTACGTGAAAGAAGCTAGACACAAAAGGATAAATGATTCCCCTCATCTGAGATACCTAGAGTAGTCAAATTCATAGAGACAGAGAGTGGAATGGTGGCTGCCAGGGGCTGGGGGAGAGGGGAATAGGGGGTTAGTGTTTAACGGTACAGAGTCTTAGTTTGGGATGTTGAACAAGTTCTGGAGATGGATGGTGGTGATGAATTACACAACATTGTGAATGTACTTATTGCCCCTAAGCTGTACAATTAAAAATGGTTAAAATAGTGAATTTTGTGTTATATATACTGCACCACAATTTCTTTCTTTTTTTTTTTTAAGTATAGGGCCACACATTTCTGGCACAGGCAGTTCTCCAGGTGGAGGCAGAGGGAGGCTGCTGACTGTTGTCTGATGCACCAAAGCTTATGGAAGTTTGTGGCTACCTCTCTCCTGCGGGCTCCTGCAGGAAGCGGCACCTCCAGCAAATGTGGAAGAGCAGTAGGGAGAGGAGAGGTGCTGGGTGCAAAAAGCTATGAAGAAAAACATGCCCTCCCACTACTGCCGGCAACAAGCATTCGTTTAGCACCGACTACATACTCAGCCCCAGTTGTCGTTTCTTTCTCCCACAATCATCACCACCGTCCATCTCCAGAACATTCATTGAACGGATACTTAGTGAGCGTCTGAATACTGATACTGAAGTGCCAGGCTCTGCTCTAAGCATTATACATCAGTGAGCAAAACAGAAAGGGAACAGTCCCTCCCCTGGTGGAGCTTACATTGCAGTGGAGGAGAGACAAGAAACATTAAAAATAAATTTAAAATGTAAATGGAATCATTTGTTAAAAGGTGTTAAGTGTTATGGGGAAAAAAAATAGAACAGGGTGCAGGTGACTGAAGAAACTAGGTGAGGAAGGGCTTGCAATCTAAACAGAGTAGTCAGGGCAGGCCCACTGAGAAGGTTACTTTTTTTTGATAATAGCTTTACGGAGATATTTCACAGACCATCGTCCATTTAAAATATACAACTAAATGGTTTTAGTATATTCATTGATTTGTGAAACAACTTCAAGTTTAGAACCCTTGCCTCATCCCAAACTGAAACACTGTCCCCATTAGCTGCCCCCCCCATTCCCCGCCCCCTCCAGCCCTAGTCAACCAATCTACTTCCTGTCTCTATAGATTTGTCTATTCTATGTCATATAAATGGAATCATACATTCTGTGGCCTTTTGTGACTGGCTTCTTTCGTGTAACATAATGTTTTCAAGGTTCGTCCACACTGTAGCGTGGCTCAGCCCGTCAGTCCTTTTCATGGCTGAATAGTATTGTGCTGGATGGATAGACCACATCCTGTGTATGCCTTCATCTGTTGATGGACACTTGGATTGCTTCCACCCTTTGGCGACTGTCAATAGTGCTGCCATGAACACTTGAGTGCACGTTTTTGTGAGAAGAACGTGACTTTTAAGGAAAGATCTGAAGGAGATGAAGGAATAACCACGCACACAAGTGTTAGGGCCCTAAATTGGGAGCCTGTGAGGTGTGTTTGAGGAAAGGTGGGGAGGCCTTCATGAGGCAGTGTTGGGAGTGAGGTGGAGCATGGAAGGGGACAAGGGCTGAAAGAAATGGGTGGCCGAGCCACATGGGTGTTGGAAGCCCTTGTAGGACTTGGGCTTTTACTTGAGCGATGTGAGAGCCCCGGGAGGGATTTCAGCAGGGAATGGAATGACCTGCCTTATGTCTGATCCTCTATTCCACCTCGAAGGGTTCTCTGAGGTGAGAGGGAGGATGAGAAAACATTGAGTAGGAGGAAGAGAGGGGAGAACATTGTGGAGAGCCCCTGAGAGGTAAGGAACAGCCAGTGAGCAGAGGAGAGGGGCTGTGAGGCCGCAGGCCCGCGAGGTGCAGCTTTGCTAATGCCGGGAGCAGCCAGAGGCGAGCTTGGGCGGCAGTGCGGTGGACAGGCTCCCACATCCTGTCCTCCTCCGACACACACTGATCGGTACTTTTCCAGAGTGCTCCTGGGAAGCACATCCTCTGACATCCTGAGCTGGGCAGGTATTGTCGCACGCCCAGGAGTTCCACACCCTCTGTCATCTGCTCTCCCTCCCTCCGACTCCCACCCTGTGCCTCAGCTCACAGTAACTTGGCTTTCACCCCAGTAACTCCACAGAAACAGCTGTTTGATTGCCAGGGATCGTCGCAATTGCCTAAACGCCTCCTCTTCAGCCCACCGAATTTCCCTGTTTATACCCAGTGGAGCTTTGCTACCAAAGTATGCAAGTATCCAGGCACCAGCACCATGACCCCAACCAGGCACAGATTAGAAATGCAGAATTCCAGGCCCACCCCCAGACCCATGGCATTAACCTGCACCTTTGTAAGATGGCTGGGTTTGACGAGGATGGTGTTATCTGCCCATCTTTAGGGGAACAGCTCTTTCCTCCACTTTGTCAAGTTAAGGAGTGCTGTCTTTTACGTGACTTCTCCCAGGCCTCAGTGACTGCTGAGTCATGTGCACAGTTAGAGGCTCCGACCCTGGGATTTTCCTCTCTGGTTGGCAAGGCCAGGTCCCAGTGGCCAAGGATGTCAGGATGGGGGGAAAAAAACCAACACACAGAGGGTGGAAGTGTGTTGTTAAAGCTGGTCTATCCGTCAGCATTTCTCATTTGCAAGCAACCTAGTTCTTCCCGTCCAAAGAATTATTTGAAGGATATCAGATTTTTACAGAATTCATAGACATATGAAGAGCCAGGCTTGGGTGCAAACCAGAGCCACTTCATGGCCTAACAAGCAGGATAGACAAAAATTGTCCTTTGGTGGAACAGTTTGCTCAGACAGAATGCTGGTGACACCGGAATCCTACCCTTCTGTCTTTTGTGTTTTATGCTGTTCCAGATTCAAGTTCCAGGGAGGGTGTGTAGATTGGCCCAGCTGGAGACACAGGCCTGTTCCTTCATTCGGAATGGGCCCTGCAAGATTGGTGCCTATTGGAGAAGAGGAAACACCTCAGAAGGAAACCTGTGTGCTGTTAGGAAGGGAGCAGAAATGGAAGGCCACAGAACAACAAAGGTCACTTCGGTCAGTATCACTACTTCCCACTGTTTGATTATTGAGCCAATCAATCTACTTTATGTTTGTGTTAGTTACAGTTGGTTTTCATACCCTTACAATTAGAGTCCCGACTGATATATTGACCCTCTTTCTGAAGCTCCTCCCTGGGCATCAAGAATACAGCAGTCTTTGGTTCCTACTTCATAGACCACAATTCTGCCTCCTACATCCCTTCATTCTGCCTCTCCTTTCCTTCCTTTGAACTTACACGTGTGCATTTTTCAAGGTTTGTTTCAAGCCCTCTTCTTTTTTTCTCTTATACTCTCCTTTTACATATTTCCGTGGCTTTGGGGGCCCCTGGTGAGACTGTCTCCCATATACTTCTCTCCTTCAATAGAGACCAGCGTTTTCAAATGGAGGCTGGCATAGTGATGACCCAAACCACTCCTGCACTTCAGCCTGAGCTCATCATCTCTCCCTTACACAGCCTCTGCTGTCCATATTTCCGATTTTGAGTACTGTATTTATTCTGTTTATATCACCATCTTCC
The DNA here is from genome assembly GCF_036562045.2 of Rhinolophus sinicus. NCBI lineage: Eukaryota > Metazoa > Chordata > Mammalia > Chiroptera > Rhinolophidae > Rhinolophus > Rhinolophus sinicus. Next base: position 26,668,096 of record NC_133753.1, on the reverse strand, counting down.
CATCACAAGCTTAAGGTCTGCTCGCCTTTCTTCCTTTTGTCTAGCTCCTAGTCGACCCATCCCCAGGTATTATTGATCCTACCTCCACAATCTCTCTTAAACCTGCCTTTTTTTCCTCTACCACCCCTGCTCTGGTAAAGGTCTCTATTACTTTTTTGCCTTGGATTTCCTACATTGTTGCTGGTAATCAGCCGAATCGAGATATTCTCAAAACCAGCCAATGGCTCCCTGTTACCTGCAGAAGGAGGTCCAGATTTCTTGGTGTGCATTAAGCCCTGGCCTTACCTGGCTTTTCATCCTTGCTTTTCCTTTTGACCTCCACTTTCACCAAAGACACCCACATCAGACTTGGCAGCTTCTTGCTTCTGCCCATAGACTCTACCTTCCCATTGCTGGGCCTGTCATCGCACTGTGATTGTTGCTGGAATCTCACCCCTACCTTCCTGCCCGTCATCTATGATCTCCATCTCCTGACAATCTCCTTACTGTCTGCACTGAATTTGGTCCTTTAAGTCAATAGGTTCATCCCATGTGCCTGGCACCTCATGGCCTGTAAAACTAAGCAAAAGTACAGGCCGGGATCCACAGGTCACCTGGAAGCTTTCGTTGTTCCTGAGCTGCTTGTAGGTGAATTCCTGTCTCACATGGTCTGGGCTCCAGGCTTGGGGGCACTGACTTCAGTCTCTGGCCTTGCTCTTCCAGGCTTACGGATATGCCTTTGCTCCTGCAGCGCTGTGGTCCTGTGGGCCTCTGTTTGTCCACCCCTTTGATTCCCCAGCTCCTTAGTCTCCCTGCCTTCTCCCATGATCTCAGATAGGAACTCTCTGGCCTGGCCTCGGGCCAGACTAACCTGTCCTCGTGCACGGCATCTGTCCAGGCCCCTGGTTCCTTTCCCCGGAGCCTTCCCTGGTTTTTCCAGTGGTAATTCATCTCTGACTCTGCACTCAGCGATTGGCAAGCCCCTGTTATGGTTCTTACTGCAAGTTGCCTTCTGGGAGTCTCTGCCTCATCCATTGCACCCCAGGCGGCTTCCTAGGCAGGGCCTTTGTCTTCCAAAAGCCCGACACTGAGCGTCTCATCAGAGCTGGAGCCCCACTTGTGTTTGCATGATGTCCTGGACTCTCGGCTGCAACTCCAACAGGTTCACCGCACTGGCCAGCCAGACCTCGAGAAGCCCCAGCTGCACTTCACAGGCTCACCCATCCCATGAAGACACTGAGACACACAGAGGTGCTGAGATATCCTGTTCCTGAGCCTGCTGTAGCACAATGATACTGAAATAAACACACTTTCAGGCAAGTAGGGGAAATTCCTCATCACATGACCTTGCCTGGTCCTTCCAGAACACTTCATTCAGAATAAGAATTCATCCTTATATTTAATGTTTTTCAAAGCAGTTTCATATATGTCAGATTACAACCAACCTTGAAGGGGGTGGGGCAGATCAGGTCATGTCCTCAAGTGAGAGATGAAATAACCACGGTTCAGAGAGGTGCAGTGATTTCCCAAGGCCACACAGCGATCAGTGGCAAAGACAGAACACAGGCCCAGATCGTACTTTCATTTCTCACTTATCTGGAATCCCATAGTCCATTGTCAGGAATATTCATCTCCTTAGAGACTGTCTTTCACCAGATCCACACTGGGAGCCCTGGATTCTAACACTAGCCCTTCAACTTGACAGTCAGAGGTCCAGAGCCAGATGCAGCCTTCAGAGAGGTGATGTTTCTTCTTCCCAACTCCCTCCCCCAAAAGGCCAAGTTTGGCAAGTCTTTCCTTGTCTGTGAATGCTACTTGGGTTCCAAATTGCTTGTTCTACTTCAGAGCATCGGAGAGGATGTTTCAGTCAGCTCAGGCTGCTGTAACAAAGTACTATAAACTGGGGGCTTATACACAAAAGGCATTTATTTCTCGCAGTTCTGGAGGCTGGGAACTCCACGATCAAGGTGCCAGCAGACTTGGCTTCTGGTACTTGCTAGCTTGCAGATGGCTGCCTTGCTGTGCCCTCACACGGCAGAGAAAGCCTTAATCTCTCTTTTCATAAGGACATTAATTCCATCATGGAGGCTCCACCTTCATGCTATCATCTAAACCTAATTACTTGCCACAGGCCCCAACTCCTAATACCATCACATCGGAGGTTTGGTGTGGGAAGGCACATTCCGTCCATGACAGAAGATGTCAGCTTCTGCATCCACTAAAAAGAGCCTGAGTCTCTCTGTGCCTATGTGATTCGGTGGAGTAAATGCTGCCATCCAAGGGACGGAAAATACTCAGCCAGGCACTGGAATCCGAACACTGTGCCTTTAAGAAAGGTGAAGGCACGTCTCCGGGGGTGGAGCCTGGCCCAAACAGCCAGATGCTTGGAAGGTGCTTGGGCCTGCCTTTGTGGGGAGCAGGTCTTTGCGGTTCTGCTTTGCAGTTCTGGCACCACTCTGGCCCTGCTCCCCTGCTTCCCTCCACCACACGACTGAGGTTTGGCACCAGTGAGGATCCCCCCCACCAACACCCATGAGCTCCCTGTGCCTGCTTCCCAAGCCCAGCATTGACAGCTATCGTTTTCAAACTCTTCTGGCGTTCCTTCTTCCTTTCAAGTTTAGATTCTTCTCTGGTTAAAATAGGCTTCTCCACATTTTTCCTTTCCAACCTGTCAGTCTGTGCTGGGGGACGCAGCTGAAACTAAGGAAGAAGCCTGGTTTTCTGGGGTGAAGATGAGACCACCCAGTTTGCTGGCTGAGCAAGAGCTTTGAAGTGTGTGTGTCTTGAGCTGGAATTGATATAATCTGGAGAGAGCATCAAGGTCCCCTAGGCCTCCAATGCCTACCCAGTCTTCCAGGGGCACACAGTAGGTACTCAATAATTGTCAAGGATTAACAAATGCAGAGTAATGGAATGAAGGCTGGCCTGGGAAGTTAAGACACTTGGGTTCTATCTCCAACTCCAAGCCGAGCTTTTCCACAGCGCTTTAGCCTCCCCAGGTGTCCACTACCTATGAAAGAGCAAACAGTTTCATCATCACCTCTTGCAGTAGCCTGAGGAAAGACCAGTTAGATGATTGATGACTCATTTTCTTCCAAGGACCATAGAGCAGAACCAGGTGGGTGGAAGTTACAAGGAGGCCGATTTTAGATCAAAATCAGGAAGACACTTGCATTAATCAAAGCCCCTCTATAGACGTTCTAATCAAGCAGAGAGCCTTCTGGGAACTACTCAAGCCAGACAGGTTGATCCTCTGACAGTCGTCCCGCATGAGACGGACTGACCCTTGGCAAGAAGGTCCCTTTGAAATGTGACAGTCTACATTTTGGTGGCTGTGGAAGGCTTTGGGAAGGATCGAGGTCTGTGAGACAGTAAGTATTGCTGGGCTTTCTGCACATTTTCTGAAAGACAGGTACTGAAAGCCAGGGGACAGCAAAGTAACAGGCTGGGCTCTGGCGTCACATAAGGGCCTTGCATGTCTAGCAGCCCAATTTGGGGGTGGGGGTGGGTAGGGAAGGCAAATGCTGGAGCTGAAGGAGGCGGTTCTGGAAACGGAGCATAAGCACGACTGCTTTGGGGCTCAAGAGAAGATGTGTGGTTTGGGGTGAGGGGACCCTCCTCAAACCCCCTACTTGGAACCCAACCCCTGAGGAGATGCCCTTGCTAGATGCCAGAGCAGGAGGAGGAGGAGCTGAGAGGCCCACATTACAGAGTGAGATGTGGACCCCGTGGGAGGTACCGCAAGGGAGAGAAAAAGTACAGGCTACTCTGAGAAGAAGCTTTTCAGATAGGGAAAGAAAGTAACCCGAGGGAGACACATGTTTGGTCTGATTGTTTTTTCATGTTGGAGAGAGAAATACACATATGTTTATAGACTGAGGAGGAAGAGCTCACAGAAAAGTAGGAGTTGAACAATTAGGAGTTAATTAATGGATCAAAGACACAGGATGGGTTGGTGAAAGGGTTTTCCTTAAGGAGCAGGGGGGAGGGGAGGGCAGGAAGGAGGTTGAAGCCCCCCAGTGACCTTTATCACACCCTGGAAATGTAAGAGGAAGGTTCCTCACGGCTCCCTCTGTAGGGGAGGAGCTCTGAGGGGGAAGGAAGTTCTGATGTGGCTTCAGTGGGGGTGGGGGAGATACTGCACAGGGCTGAGGGTCTTCCGGGCATAAAGATGTGCCCATGTCACCACAGCCAGTTGTGAGCCTCAGCTGGGAATAGATAGAGGGGACAACTGGGGTAATGGTCCAAGAATCCCCAGGTGGGACTGGTGAGTTTAGACATTCACCTACCCCAGAGCTGGGTGGTATGAAAACCCAGAGTCCTAGTTCTGGCTCTGTTCCTGGCCCTGTAATGATAGAATGTTGGGCAAACCTGGAAACTCTTGGGTTTCCACTGTCTGGTCAATGGAGCCAGTGGAAACTCATTCACCTGGCTTGGGAGTTGAAGGTGAGGAAAGCTGGCTAGAGACACTGTTGCTCTTGGGAAAAGCAGAATATGTTGTTAATGGCACCACCCACTCCCTCGGAGAGCAGATACCCAATGCTCATCAAGTTGTTTCCTTGGGACCGCTGTCCAGTGGAAAATGACAAAGGACTGGTGCCCGGGGTATAGGAGCCCAGCCTGACTGCCTCTGAAAGCTGTGGGACTTTGCTTAGGTCACTGGCCTCAGTTTCCTTCTTCTCCCGGCATATTTCTGGCCAGTTAGGATGCAGGGCAGCTCCACGTTGTCTAGCGAGGGAGCAGCTTTATAAGACCTAGGTCTTTCCAAATAGGAGAGCGGAAAAAGTCAAGAGCAATGGTTTCACCTCCTCTCCCCACCCCACCCCACCCCATCAATAAAGCACAAATATTCCATAGTCAGCCTAGTGCCCCTGTGCCATCATCACACATAGCCTCCTGTCCCCCATTGTCACATGCTGCAGTCCCTGCACCATCTTCTGTTGCTGCTGTTCCGAACTCAGCTTCCCCGGGCAGCTCTGTGGCCGAACACACCGGCTGTGCTCACCGATTTGGTGTCTGTACCCAGAACAGAACCAAAGCTGTTCCAGCTTACTGGCTGCATGCAGCCTGTTCTCTGCCCCCTACAGGGATCTGGGATTGATTTAGCCTGTTTCCATGGCAGCGCTGGTTGCAGTGGCAGCATCTGCTTCCCCAAAAGGCTGAGTGAGTCACTGCTGCCCACGCTAACCCTTTGGCACAGCACAACCTTGTTGGGACCACAAATAATAAGTCAGAAGGAAGATGCCTGGTGGCTTCCTGCCCTGGGTCTCAGGCCTGGTACAGATAGTACCCTGGCCTGGGATTACCCACCCAGAAACCTGGCAGCATCTACCCATAAGAGCTGTTAGATCTGCTTCACCTGACTTCAGAGTCGTTCATTTCAGCTGTTGCCAGCAGCTGCAAGGCCTTATGGGAAAGGATTGACAGTTTTTGGACTCTAAGTCCAGTGCTCTTTTCACTACCCAATGGTCAGCTGTTAAACCTGTCTTTCCCTTGCCACCTCTGCACCCATATTGGCCCCAGTTTCCTCTTGGCTCTCATCCCCAGAACTTCATTTGTGATACCCATCAGCCCTCCCCTCTGAGCAGCAGCCCTCAAATGGGATTTTTTTCCCCCCAGACTGTCCCCTACCTGAAAATGACCTCCAACCTTTCCCCTCTTTTGATCTGAGTAATCTGAAAAAAATGAGTTCATCCTCTATCATTCATGCTGATAGCAGGTTATAGTGCTAATCTCAGTGGTATTGCATTTAACCTTAACTCTGAGAGGCAGAACATCAGTCTAAGGCAAAGGTTTCTCAAAATGGAGTCCCTGGCCCACAGTATCAGCATCACCCAGGAGCTTGTTAGCCATGCAAATTCCCAGGCCCCACCCGAGACACCCTGCAGCAGCACAAACTGGCAATCTGTGTTTGAACAAGCCCTCCGGGTGATTTGAGAACCCCTGGTCTAAGGAAATGGATCTGGAGCAGTGTATTTCCGACCGTTGGTGCATGTCTCTGTCTACACTCACAGCTCAGCTACAAAGAGTTTCTCTGTTTTGCGTGAGCCACACTGGGGGTCTTGGGTAGGCCAAGACCCCAACTGCTCCAACTCTGGGAGCCTAGAGTTTTCCTAAATCATGTCCTTTCTCCAGGTGTTTGCATCACATGGAAAGAAGCTGGTGTGTTTTTTCCTATGTGGAAAAGGCAGCATTAGCTCACCCAACACAAACAGGGCCTTGAGGGCAGAAGGAAACCCACCCACTGGAAACAAACAATCCTGCCATTGTGGCCCAGGGCCCACAGGAGCACATGCCCAAAAGCAGAGGAAAAAGACACTGATAATATTTATTAATCAATTATGATTACTAATTGCTCTTTTGCCTATCAGTTCTTTTTTACTGATCACCTTTGTGTGGGCCGATGAATGGCTCTGTGGCCTAGCCCTTAAAGAGTTTACAGGAGGGTGAGAGCTTTCGTCAGAATAAATTAGGCTATGGCAAGTAGCAAACAAACCCCAAGGTCTCAGTGGCTTAACATAACCAAGGTTTATCTTGCAAATGCTTCATATCCAGTGAGGGTTTGCTCTGCTCCACAGAATCACTCAAGGGCTCTGGGTTATAGAGCATCCACATCTTGTAGCTGCCTTGCTCTGCAGCTGGAGGGATCAGGCACCAACCCAGAAGTGACTCTATCACATCTGCTGGCATCTCACTGGGCAGAATTAGTCACATGGCCCTGCCTGACTCCAAGGAGCCGGGAAGTGCGTGCAGAAAGGAGAAAAAAATGGATATAGTAGGACAGTAAAAAACGTTACCACACCGAGAAAGACCGTTTATTTATGCATTCACTTGCTCTTCAATGATCTTTACAGAATGCCTATCACGTATTAGGCATTGGGCCATACTCTGGGCATATAGTATCACCAGGGCAGCTGCTCTTGCACAACAGGGGGCACCACTAACATTATACTCTGCTAGGAATAGCGCCCCCTGGAGTTCTGCAATGCAGGAGTCCTTCTTTTATTTTTCTTGTATATGTTATGTGTTGTCATTATTATCTATTTTCCACACCAGAAAGAAAATTCTCATGAGCAGCGATTTTATCCGACTTGCTCACCTCTGTATTCTTTAGTTTAGCACAGTGCCAAGTGGGCTCAGTCAATATTTGTTAAGTGAATAATTGAAAAAGTATAATTATTGACTACATTTCCCACCAGTCTCTGTTTTCGTGGGATTTATAATCTGCTGAGTCAAGAGTTGTGTAAACAATTAACTGAAATACATATATAAAAGAAAGCTCATGTCAGATAGAGTAAATATGCATCAAGTAAAAATCTGAGCTACGTGGTTTGGGAGCACAGAAAAGCAAGGGATTGTTGTGACCACTGGTAAGGTCAGAGAAGTTGTCCTTGTTTTCTAAGTGAAAGGCTAAGGTCCAAAGAGGTTAATGGGCCTGTCTGATGCAGGGTGGGTTGTAAAGAGGATGACAGGACCCTGTCATATCTCTTGGTCTGATGTTTTCCCTCTCCCCACACTAATAACTAACAAGCAGCTTACAGTTTTCCAACAGCTTTCATGTGTAACTACAACTCTCTAAGGCTTAAAAGCCTCCCTGGGCACCCAGCTTCAGAATTTAGTTAGCATTTGGTGTTTTGTTCACCTCTGCTAGGAGGTGTAGGCTGTGTTTTGTTGTGAGGCTGGAATGTCTAGTTCTCCTTGCCCCACTTGCAGCGAGCACCTCCCCGGCTGCCCAGGACAGCCTGATGGAGGAGATAGCATTCCAGAAGGGCAACAGCAGAGGGCCTGGGAGGTCTCCATCTTAGCAGTGCTGGACAGAAACGGTGGAGGATGGCTGAACCTTCCCCTGCAGGCAGAAATGGGGCTTGTCATTTTCACTTGAGCTTGCAAGTCAAAACAATGACCTAAGCTTCCCATCTGGCTTCCAAAGCACTTTTGAAACCATTCCATCACAAGTCTATTAATTTTATGGGGGCTCCAAAGACAGGGCAAAGTTAGAGTTTATCATCTGGAATCTCCCTAGTTCAGGCTTTGTCATCTGTGTCCTTCACCCCCGCCAGCTGCCTCATTCCTGCCTCTCTGTCCTTTTCTCTCTCACCTGCCTTCCTTTCCTTTCTGCAAAACTCTCTCCATCCAAACCAGGGCTGAGCTGAGGCTTCGTTCAATCTAATAAATATTTCCTGAGTGCCCACTGTATACAAGGCCCATGCTTGGCATTGGAGGTTTCAGGATGAGCAGGACAAAGCCAGAACCGCAAGGAACTTTCTGTAAGATGAGTATGGCCCCACCTTCCTAAAGTGCCTGCTTGCCTTTTGTTCCACTAGAATTTTACCATCTCCTTTTCACAAACATTTGTCTTCCTCAGATTCTTCTGTGTGCCAAGCAATGAGCTAAGAGTTTGTGTGCATTCTTTCATTTAATTTTTCACATCAGGGAGATTCTATTAATATGTTCATTTTCTAGATAAGTCAAGTAAAGCTAAAGAGGTTATATAAATTGTTCAACGTCACACAGCTCAGAAAGGGCCCAGCTAGGATTCCTCCCATACCTATCTTCTTCCTGCTGTGCCATGTGGCCTCCCCCAAAATTCGGCAGTTGACTGTCTATACTCAGAACAAAAAGAACAAAGAAATCTTAAGGGCTTTAGCACTATCCCTACCATGCCTTTTTTTTTTTTTTGAGAGTTAGTTTGTTTTTTTAAAGTCTAGTGATTCTTTCTAAAGACCAATGACTTGGAGATCATTGTCTCCTCATATTCTTGGAGTTTTAAAAATTG